>NC_139222.1:269502055-270011274 GCF_055691185.1 Crinia signifera
TATTCTCATCCGTTAAAGGGTTGTCGTGGAGCTTCAGATAAATTTCTATAGCAATCCATGCAGCTTTGAAGTAAAACAGATGTTGTCTCTGCACATCTTCTAGCTTTAACAAGTCCACATATGACCTGAGTGTAATTTTCCTCATACAATAGGTGTGGAAGTCAAACTGATCATCAATGGTCTCCACAAAATGTCTTTCATTTTCATGGCATTTCTTAAGTGCTTCCCCAAACTTGTTCATGGACCTATATGCCTGGGCACACTCAGTCTGGAACCACATGCACTGCTTTTCATCCAGGTTCTCCACTGCCTTTCCTTGTAAACTTTGAGCACATTTCTTCTGCCTCCTTAATCATGTTTGCGTTTAACATGTACTTTGCACATTTTGAGTTGATAAATCTATCTGCCATGTCCAGAGCCTGTGCTTCATCCATCCACTGAGCAGCTTATTTGATGTTACCAGCATGCTTGTAAATCTTGGCCTTAACAAGGAAGAGCTCGATCAGAGTTGGTGTGCTGTCAATGGCTGCATTTATATATTCCAGAGCTATAGATGGCTGGCCAATATTGTCATAGTGTAGCGCCAAGTAGTACTGAACCCATAACAAAGTAGTTGGCGGCTCTTTACCATCGTCATTGATGTTAAAAAGCCGGCAACTTTTTAAAGATGTATCATAACCTACAACAAGGTCTTCAATAATCTCCACCTTCTCTTTGTCATGGTACAAAGATCGTAAAGTGTTGAAAACAGGAGGGCATCCTTTGCTAAAATTCATTCTCAGATATTTATCCAGACACACTCTGTTTCTCTCCTGTTAAGAAATTTAAAGGCAACCTCCTTGGCACTAAGCCCCTGTCCAACTGTCCTCATAAATCTTCTATCTCTCTTCCATGTTAGCTGCCCATTGTAATAAGCCAATGGGCCAACCATGTAGTGCATATGCATTGAACTATATCATTGATGAATGTCATCGGCTCTCCGCTATGTGCATGTATTCATTGATGACTTGTCAATTGAGCTGCGTGACAACGGGTGGTCGGTAAAAAACCAGCGGGAGTGTGTATCATTTGTAGTGTACACGCTGGGCGATATTTTAAACAATGCTACAATACTGGCATTGATATGGTGTTTTGCAACAGAACACTGTGTACAATTGACTTCCAGTTAATTATGGATATGTGCAGAGATTTTGCTGTGTTTTTTTAATTTTAAATGCACACTTAAAAAGAAAAATCTGGGGTCTCACTTTCTGCTGATTTGTCTCCTTACCTCCTCCCTCCATGTCACCTTAACCCCTCTCGTCCACCATCACCTCCCCTCCTCCCCCTTTATGTCACCTCACCCCCTCGCCCCATTACCTCAGCTTGTCACTCCACCCATCACCTCACCCCCATAACCTAAACATCTCTCGCCCCTTCACCTCACCCCTTCATCTCACCCTCTGTCACTTCACCCCTTGTACCCTGTCTCCAGGTGTCATTTTTGAAGTCCGGGGAGTGACTCCTATTCTTTACTGTATATAAATATAAAACAGTAAATGTGTTTATCCAACATGCAGGATGATATTCTGTAGGTTGCCGAGGTGTACAGTGTGGGGCTTAATGTGTAATGGGCTTTACAGCATGTGACATGTGTAATAGGCATTACAGCGTGTGGTATAATATGTAATGTGCATTACGGTGTGCGGCATAATGTGTAATTGGCATTTACAGCATGTAGCATACTGTGTCATAGGCATTAAAGCGCGTGGTATAATATTTAATGAGTATTATGGTGGGGAGCCGGGGGCCCTGCCTATTGTGTCTGTCCCGGGCCCCACAATTTCTGATGGCAGCCCTGCCTGCAGTCTCCCTAGCTGCGCTGACAGTCCCTCCCTTCTAAGCCCTGGTGGCCATATTTACACAACTTCTCAGTGTATGGTGGGTCAGGTTGTGTCAAGAGCTTCACCCCCTCTGTGTCCTGGGCTAATAAATATGTAGTAATAATGCTACATACCTCCTAACTGTCCTAATTACTGCGGGGCAGTCCCACTAATTGGAGACTGTCCTGCTGTTCCTCCTGTGGGTGGCAGTGTCCAGCGGGCTGGGGGCAGTTAGGGGAGCTGGAGATCTCAGCTACCCTACCGAGCAGCCGGTGATCGCTGAAGAGATGCCATTCACATGTTCACGGCATCTCCAGTGCAGGGAGAAAGCCAGGGGCTGCTTAGGGAGCTCTGGGAAAGCTCCTAAAGTGACAAAAACAGGGTTGTGGTGCTAGGCCCCGGACCTGTCCTTAGACCACGCTCCTTTCATCTGAGCCACACCCATTTTCAAGTTGGACGCGCCTTCGGCGCGGCAGATTTCAACTTTTATTACGCCAATCTAGGGAGGTATGCTGCTATGTCTTTCTGTGCCCATATGCTTTTCTATTATAATTTTTCAGCCTGACTGAAAACATGAACTTATTTATATGAAAATATTTCATGACCATTGAACACATTGCAACCACACATAATCGCTGGTTTCAGTTATACAGCTTCTGTTCGTAGGTTGCCCATATACAAACTTGCTCTGGTGGTATGCGGCTCTTCATATTTTTTTTCACCAGCCACTGCAGGACACACCCCTGGGTGGAAATAGATACGCCCATATGTGTCACTAGACACGCCCTTTGGTTGAAATATGACACACCCCTTCAATGGTGCGCGACGCTGCGCTCGGTGCATTTTGCTAGCATCTAAAATCTCCCTCATTTTGCTTTTCAAAAGTAGGCAAGTATGCACAATACACATACGTGCGTACAGTAAGGGAGTGAAGTGGAGCGAATCCAAATTATTGCCTTGGTGGTGAGAATTCTAGTTTCAGTCTTGGCCATGCCTATCCAGTCGACATGAGTTTTTTTCGTTTTTTTTGTCCTGGTTGTCGACATGGATACCGTCGACACCGTTATAGGTTAAACTTAGGACCTTACTCTGGTCCACGTGCAACGCTACAAATTTTTGTAGTGTTGTGTGTGTACCAAACGCCACTCCCAGTGCCGCCCCCCCCCCCCCCCCACACACACACATGGGCAGATGCCCCACACGGCTGCGAATGGATGATTTGCATAATCATTAATTTGCGGCTGAGGAGAAATCATTCGATGGTCGGCGACTGACGAATGATTTCTCCAGCGCTCACAGATCTGAGGGGTAGATTTATTAAGCTCGGTGAAGTGATAAACTGTATGATTTTTATCAGCGGCGTAACTATAGCACCGCGGGGGGCACTGTGCATGTGGGGGCGCCGGGGGCTGCGGAGCTATAGTTAAACCCCCCCTCAATCCCCCGCAGACTTACCTATCGCGCTGGTCCCGGCGGCTCCGTTCTTCTGCTGAGGACCACCACAAAATGGCCGTCCCCATATAGCACACAGTTCTCTGAAACTGTCTGCTGTATGGGGACGGACATTTTCTGGTGGTCCTCAGCAGAAGAACGGAGCCGCCGGGACCAGCGCGATAGGTAAGGCTGTGGGGGATTGAGGGGGGGTTTGCATGGGCGGCGGGGTAGGGGTGCTTGGTGGGGCGGCAACGGGGGGGGGGGGGGGGCGCCAAAAACGTAGCTACGCCACTGATTTTTATCACCGGCCAATCAGCTCCTACCTGTCATTTTTCAAAGCAAGCCTGTAACTTCACAGGTAGGAGCTGATTGGCCGGTGATAAAAACCAGACAGTTTATCACTTCACTGAGCTTAATAAATCTGCCCCTGAGTCACCTATATGGTGTCTCTGATTTTCTGAGCGCCCTGTTGCTGGAAGCGGATGGGCAGCTGACATCCGCTGATGTCAGCTGCCCACCCCCCCTGTACCCGCATCACTGGTTGATTACCATGGGAATGCCCATCGTTTTCATGCGAATGCCCATGAAATGCTATGGGTTCCCATGGGCTGGTCCCCCCCTGCCCCATGCCACCTGGCCGCACCCGCTCACACCCTGCATGCGCAGACACAAAACACCGGTCCACCGCGAGAACGCGCCAGGGACTGACTGAATTAGAATAAGGTCCTTAATGTCATGAGATCATGAACACTTGCATTAATCATATTAATATGCCCATTACAAAACGTTTCCAGATCTTCCATAGTTCTGATAGGGGGTCATATTTTATTATGTATAATCTGCTCCACGGGAGGTTTCTGTCCCCCCCGAGCTCGCCTTAGGATGCCTGCGTTACGGGTGAAAAAATAATAATTATTAAAATTATCTCCATAGTGGACACTGTCAGTGCAGGGTTAAAAGACACTTTGTAATGGCAGGAAAAACAAAGTAATGTATAAAATAGCTACAGATGGGTCTTTTCCCATCTTTGTAGGGGATGGCGCTGGCGTCGCCAGCCGCCATCCCCCGCCAGCGCCATGGCGATCGTGAGAAGGGGACGCGCGCGCACGAGAGGCGCGCGCGTCCCCTTCCGACGGCGCTTCCATACGTTTCCCCGGGTCCCCGCCGGCTTGCCGGCGGTAACCCGGGGTCCCCGCCGCCTGCCCGCACCCCCCCCCAACCCCCCCTAACCCTGTCCGTCTCCCTGAGGCACGTGCGTCTCAGTCTCCTCGCTGGCGAGGCTGCTGGCGGGTCGCCAGCGCGTACGTTCTGGCGACCCGCCAGCAAGGATGTACATAGGCACATACTGTATGTGCAGCGTTCAGCAGGTATACAACAAGCCTCACTAGTCACAAAGCAGAAATACACTGGTTTAAAATGATCAATTATCAATCACAGGCGTTTCACATGTTCACATTTATACGAGGCTTGTGACTACTTACTAACCCTTACTCTTACTCTCACACAGGGATTAATGTGGTCATGGAGAGGTGGTGGAACTCCATTCCCCTAAAACCGACCCCCCCCCCCCCCCACATTAGGCAGAGCCTAGACCAGTGCCAGGGAATTTGTGCTCTACCTCCCGTAAAGGGATAATGGTCCTATGAGGAAGGGGTGTGGTCACACAATAGTAACTCCAATTACAACACATTAGCACAATCATAATGTCACTCAGTTCCACCCCGTTCCCTTTCACTTTAAACCCTGTGCCACTTGCCCACCAATGTTATTCTCACAAACCCCCTGCCCACCAGCTTTGCTCTAACAAACCCCTTGCCCACTAGCTTCAGCTTTTCTATCACATGCCCCCTGCCCTCCAGTTTTCTCTTACATGCCCCTGCCCTCCAGTTTTCTCTCACATGCCCCTTGCCCTCCAGTTTTCTCTCACATGCCCCTTGCCCACCAGTTTTCTCTCACATGCCCTCTGCCCTTCAACTTTTCTCTCACTTGCCCCTTGCCCTCCAGTTTTCTCTCACATGCCCCTGCCCTCCAGTTTTCTCTCACATGCCCCCTGCCCTCCAGTTTTCTCTCACATGCCCCCTGCCCTCCAGTTTTCTCTCACATGCCCCTGCCCTCCAGCTTTCTCTCACATGCCCCTGCCCTCCAGTTTTCTCTCACATGCCCCTGCCCTCCAGTTTTCTTTCACATGCCCCTGCCCTCCAGTTTTCTCTCACATGCCCCCTGCCCTCCAGTTTTCTATCACATGCCCCCTGCCCTCCACTTTTCTCTCACATGCCCCTGCCCTCCAGTTTTCTCTCACATGCCCCCTGCCCTCCAGTTTTCTCTCACATGCCCCCTGCCCTCCAGTTTTCTCTCACATGCCCCCTGCCCTTCAACTTTTCTCTCACATGCCCCTGCCCTCCAGTTTTCTCTCACATGCCCCCTGCCCTCCAGTTTTCTCTCACATGCCCCTGCCCTCCAGTTTTCTCTCACATGCCCCTGCCCTCCAGTTTTCTCTCACATGCCCCCTGCCCTTCAGTTTTCTCTCACATACCCCTTGCCCTCCAGAAAACTGGAGGGCAAGGGGCATGTGAGAGAAAACTGGAGGGCAGGGGGCATGTAAGAGAAAACTGGAGGGCAGGGGCATGTAAGAGAAAACTGGAGGGCAGGGGCATGTGAGAGAAAACTGGAGGGCAGGGGCATGTGAGAGAAAACTGGAGGGCAGGGGGCATGTGAGAGAAAACTGGAGGGCAGGGGCATGTGAGAGAAAACTGGAGGGCAGGGGCATGTGAGAGAAAACTGGAGGGCAGGGGCATGTGAGAGAAAACTGGAGGGCAGGGGGCATGTGAGAGAAAAGCTGAAGGGCAGGGGGCATGTGAGAGAAAACTGGAGGGCAGGGGCATGTGAGAGAAAACTGGAGGGCAGGGGGCATGTGAGAGAAAACTGGAGGGCAGGGGCATGTGAGAGAAAACTGGAGGGCAGGGGCATGTGAGAGAAAACTGGAGGGCAGGGGCATGTGAGAGAAAACTGGAGGGCAGGGGCATGTGAGAGAAAACTGGAGGGCAGGGGGCATGTGAGAGAAAACTGGAGGGCAGGGGCATGTGAGAGAAAACTGGAGGGCAGGGGCATGTGAGAGAAAACTGGAGGGCAGGGGGGCATGTGAGAGAATACTGGAGGGCAGGGGGCATGTGAGAGAAAACTGGAGGGCAGGGGCATGTGAGAGAAAACTGGAGGGCAGGGGGGCATGTGAGAGAAAACTGAAGGGAAGGTGCATGTGAGAGAAAACTGGAGGGCAGGGGGCATGTGAGAGAAAACTGGAGGGCAGGGGCATGTGAGAGAAAACTAGAGGGCAGGGGGGCATGTGAGAGAAAACTGAAGGGCAGGGGCATGTGAGAGAAAACTGGAGGGCAGGGGGCATGTGAGAGAATACTGGAGGGCAGGGGGCATGTGAGAGAATACTGGAGGGCAGGGGGCATGTGAGAGAAAACTGGAGGGCAGGGGCATGTGAGAGAAAACTGGAGGGCAGGGGCATGTGAGAGAAAACTGGAGGGCAGGGGGGCATGTGAGAGAATACTGGAGGGCAGGGGCATGTGAGAGAAAACTGGAGGGCAGGGGGCATGTGATAGAAAACTGGAGGGCAGGGGGCATGTGAGAGAAAACTGGAGGGCAGGGGCATGTGAGAGAAAACTGGAGGGCAGGGGCATGTGAGAGAAAGCTGGAGGGCAGGGGCATGTGAGAGAAAACTGGAGGGCAGGGGGCATGTGAGAGAAAACTGGAGGGCAGGGGGGCATGTGAGAGAAAACTGGAGGGCAGGGGGCATGTGAGAGAAAATCTGGAGGGCAAGGGGCATGTGAGAGAAAACTGAAGGGCAGGGGGCATGTAAGAGAAAACTGGAGGGCAGGGGGCATGTGAGAGAAAACTGGAGGGCAAGGGGCATGTGAGAGAAAAGCTGAAGGGCAGGGGGCATGTGAGAGAAAAGCTGAAGGGCAGGGGGCATGTGAGAGAAAACTGGAGGGCAGGGGGCATGTGAGAGAAAACTGGAGGGCAGGGGGCATGTGAGAGAAAACTGGAGGGCAGGGGCATGTGAGAGAAAACTGGAGGGCAGGGGGCATGTGAGAGAAAACTGGAGGGCAAGGGGCAAGTGAGAGAAAACTGGAGGGCAGGGGCATGTGAGAGAAAACTGGAGGGCAGGGGGCATGTGAGAGAAAACTGGAGGGCAGGGGGCATGTGAGAGAAAACTGGAGGGCAGGGGGCATGTGAGAGAAAACTGGAGGGCAGGGGGCATGTGAGAGAAAACTGGAGGGCAGGGGGCATGTAAGAGAAAACTGGAGGGCAGGGGGCATGTGAGAGAAAACTGGAGGGCAAGGGGCAAGTGAGAGAAAAGTTGAAGGGCAGGGGGCATGTGAGAGAAAACTGGAGGGCAAGGGGCATGTGAGAGAAAACTGGAGGGCAGGGGGCATGTGAGAGAAAACTGGAGGGCAGGGGCATGTGAGAGAAAACTGGAGGGCAGGGGCATGTGAGAGAAAACTGGAGGGCAAGGGGCAAGTGAGAGAAAAGTTGAAGGGCAAGGGGCATGTGAGAGAAAACTGGAGGGCAAGGGGCATGTGAGAGAAAACTGGAGGGCAAGGGGCATGTGAGAGAAAACTGGAGGGCAGGGGGCATGTGAGAGAAAACTGGAGGGCAGGGGGCATGTGAGAGAAAACTGGAGGGCAGGGGGCATGTAAGAGAAAACTGGAGGGCAGGGGGCATGTGAGAGAAAATCTGGAGGGCAAGGGGCATGTGAGAGAAAACTGGAGGGCAGGGGCATGTGAGAGAAAACTGGAGGGCAAGGGGCATGTGAGAGAAAAGCTGAAGGGCAGGGGCATGTGAGAGAAAACTGGAGGGCAGGGGGCATGTGAGAGAAAACTGGAGGGCAGGGGGCATGTGAGAGAAAACTGGAGGGCAAGGGGCAAGTGAGAGAAAAGTTGAAGGGCAGAAGGCATGTGAGAGAAAACTGGAGGGCAAGGGGCATGTGTGGAGGGGGGGGGGGGCTGCATATATAGCTTGCCTCCTGGCAACTGGGACAAACTAACCACTGAATGTGGATGGAAAATGGTTTTCAGACCCAAAATTGGCTGCTTCGTACAGAGAATGTACACATGAAAGAAATGCATCCAATACCCATGTTGACTGAGTAAATGATATTTTATCAACTTTTCAGCTTATACGTCTGTATTCCTAATGGGATATTAAGCTGCAGGAAGCAACAATTTAGCTTGTCTGCCAAACACGATGATAGCTAAGAAAGATCCAAGACAACTTCAGAGGTGTCCAACCTGGAAGGAGTTTAATTATAAAGGAGAGCATACAAAATAAGTTGGCTACTTCATGCAAAAAAGCATCTTAGATAAAAATATGTACTGTATGTAAACATGTATGTATTATACAAGTATCTATATATATATGAACATATATGAGGTCATTATAAACAAGTGTTTTATAAAAAAAAATCTCATGCATGAGAAGCAAAGTGAAGAAGGGCAGGGGGCATGTAAGAGAAAACTGGAGGGCAGGGGCATGTGAGAGAAAACTGGAGGGCAGGGGGCATGTGAGAGAATACTGGAGGGCAGGGGGCATGTGAGAGAATACTGGAGGGCAGGGGGCATGTGAGAGAAAACTGGAGGGCAGGGGCATGTGAGAGAAAACTGCCCTCCAGTTTTCTCTCACATGCCCCTGCCCTCCAGTTTTCTCTCACATGCCCCTGCCCTCCAGTTTTCTCTTACATGCCCCCTGCCCTTCTTCACTTTGCTTCTCATGCATGAGATTTTTTTTTATAAAACACTTGTTTATAATGACCTCATATATGTTCATATATATATAGATACTTGTATAATACATACATGTTTACATACAGTACATATTTTTATCTAAGATGCTTTTTTGCATGAAGTAGCCAACTTATTTTGTATGCTCTCCTTTATAATTAAACTCCTTCCAGGTTGGACACCTCTGAAGTTGTCTTGGATCTTTCTTAGCTATCATCGTGTTTGGCAGACAAGCTAAATTGCTGCTTCCTGCAGCTTAATATCCCATTAGGAATACAGACGTATAAGCTGAAAAGTTGATAAAATATCATTTACTCAGTCAACATGGGTATTGGATGCATTTCTTTCATGTGTACATTCTCTGTACGAAGCAGCCAATTTTGGGTCTGAAAACCATTTTCCATCCACATTCAGTGGTTAGTTTGTCCCAGTTGCCAGGAGGCAAGCTATATATGCAGCCCCCCCCCCCCTCCACACAAACACTTATATAAAATCTCTCTCTCTCTCTCTCTCTCTCTCTCTCTCTCTCTCTCTCTCTCTCTCTCTCTCTATGTATATAGATTTGTGTATGTTATGATATATATTTCAAAATTCAGCCAATGTTGATGACTTTTAATTAATGGATTTAAACTTGCAGTGGAGGAGAGGTGCCCCCTTAAGAGTAGGAGCCCAGCAGCAGATGACTCCATTGCCTCCTAGAGTTCTGCCTCTGTCCAAATTCGCAAACGTAAGCCCCAGTCTGCAGCCAGGAAATAACCATCCGATGTGCCCTTTATCAAAGTAGCCCTTTATTTGCTTCTCCAGATGTTCTGCATGGCTTCCTCTTGTAGTCGCTTCTCCTCCATAGCGTAATTAGTGGCTGTGCAAAGGTTTTAGCTACGAACAGTCCATTCCCCGGAGCTGCCCTTGTTAAATTTTTCAGCTTAAGCACTGCCGCAGGGATCTAATGCTAACAAAGAAATTGCATTCATTAAAAGCTAATGACAAATTATTGATGCAAACATCAAAATCCTTACTTAAACTTCCCAGTAAGTGGCTACATAATGATCTCCTCGGCAGCATAAAATGGCATTTAACTTCTCCACCCTCACCTCAGAAGCCGATGTCATTACACGTATTCTTTTATTTCCTCTGTGTCTACACAAAAAGAAAGTTAGAAAACATTATTGGTACTTAGGCAAACTCTGTAGGAAAGTCTTAAGGTGCCCATACACTAGTACGATTGGGGGCGATTTCACCAGATCCCTATGTACCGGACCGAGATATTGGCTCAAATCGGACGCATGTGATGTCCTCCTTGGGTCTGTTGCGCGCTCACGTGTGTATTAGACTGGAGCCGGAGGTTGGACCTTCTGCCCGTCTGACCTCCGACTCGGCGCCCCTCCTGGTGGCTCAAGGAGTTCGGATGGCCCATACACTTCTGCAATACATCGCAGTAATGTATGGGCATCTTTATAGTCAATCCCATGTGTATTTATGTAAATGGTTATCTTACTCTCTCAATGATTAAAGGGCCGATTTATCATTGCCGGTGGCGGCTGTGGAGCGTCTAAGATGCCACCTCCATATTTTCACTTGAGGGGCTGCAAAGTGGGTATTGGTGGCAGTGTGAGGTTGGGAAGTAGGTTAAAGTTTGGGTTGCAAGAAGCCTTACACCAGCCCTGTGCGTACCCCGGGCACCCTTGTTAGATGTGGATGAGGGCGTAGCAGCGAAATGGCATTGAAACAGCACTCTTGTGCTATAGCCTTTGGTACAACACCAAGGGATAGCGGGACTCCGACACAAACCTCTGAGTCACAAAGCTTTATGGGTCAAACAATGAATGGACAAGGTTAGTTTCTGTGACTTGGGTCGTATCATTGACATTATGTTGCAGGATACTACCTGCAGATACCACGATGCCACTGATAGTGTATGCCACCAACACTAGTCTAGAAATGTCTGTGAGATTAGCAAACAATTACTTGTTCTGTTACATAAATAAGAGTGTGCTACTGCACAGACTCCAGTCTTGCTGTACCTAGGGAAGCTTCATGCCCTATCCCAAGATGGCTAATGAGACCTCTGTGAAGTATGTACGGGAGCCATCGTGAAACTGTTGAGTGTTAATCTATGTGAGACAGAAGTCTCCTACTTAGAAGTGCTTTAATTACCTGCAATCCATGAGCTGTCCCATCAATGCTGCATACAATCATTATCTGATGAGTTGTATGAAACCCTGCTCTGCTCCATCAGCAGTGTACATGTAACAGTGAGTACGGCTATACCTGCTATCTATCAATTCTGGTTACCTAAATGGGCTGAGCTCTGCAATATCAACGCCTGCACACATTCTGTATCTTGTCTATACAATGAACAAAAGCACTGGGGGGATTCCGGTTGGTTTGTAAAAGCAAACACCTTCTTTAATGGGTGAGTATCTCCACGGGGGAATGTGTCACTCCACGGGGGGGCGGGGATGATGGGCGATGCGGCGGGCGAGGACAACACCTGGTCCAACTTCCGCCCTCCAGTGGGCGGCGCCCTAGGCAAATGCCTAAAGCTGCCTAGTGGTGGCGCCAGCCCTAGGGTATATTTGTTTTTGGCACAGGTAATGTCAAAAGTCTCAATGACAGCTTGGTGTTTGTCCCCCAATATTGGGCAAACATCTGGATAGCCCCAGCCTTATCAATCAGAACAAATTCCTTTACAGCAGGTGTCAAATCTCACATGAATCTCCAACGGTTTCCTTGAGGTTGAATCCTGCTCATTGTAACGTATGTCCTCATAAATAAGACTTATTTCCCCATTCCCTCACATGTCACCCAACATAGATAATTCCTGTTTCCTTCCAAAATTGATAGTCACACAATGACATTGTACTGTAGATTCAATAAGATACAGCCAGAGCCTATAATTTTGAACCTTTTTTACATTGATGGGTCTCTGACCAAAAAGATTTATATGGGTATGTATCTCTTTCTGTACAATACTGATAATGTAAGAGTCATAAATCTTGGGATTCAATAAACAGTCACAATTAAAATTGGATTCAGTCGGATCTTAAGTATGGATGACAATTCTTGACTCCTATCAGTCACTGAACCAGGAAGAGTTTCCTACTGGTTCTGTCCAGACAATTGATTGCCTTTTGGAATTCTGTTAAATATAATGCTTATTGTCAGGATCAAACTAAACCTGTCCTCGTTGTGTTTATAATGAATGCAAAACAACTGCATTCAGCTAATTATTACAAAATATATGAAGTCATTTAGATTTTAATTTCAGTAGCTGATTTCATTTCTGTCATATAACCTACTTTCCCATTGACTTCAATGGTGGGGTTCTCTGCTACATTGTATTCTATGATTGACCTCTAGTAACCTTTGGTTCCCATCATAGGGTACAATGTAGCAGTGATTCACTCTATTGAAGTGAGTGAGGAAAACTTTTTTGGGATGAGAGACAGACTTTCGCCTCTCTTAAACTTGGTACACACAGAACGATTGGTCGCTCAGAGATAGATCGTTCAGCGATATATCGCTCGGTGGCCAAATTGCTAAATGTCCTGTTTACATCAGCGACCAGCGATGGTCGCTGATGAAAACAAGACACTCTGCTGGGGGAAACCGCCGGTCGCAGGTAGCGGGAGCGCGTTCCCGGCAACCGTCTCCCTGTGCACACGGGGATATGGTCGCTCATCGCCCTGTGTGTACGGGGCTTTAGCCAATCAAGGCTCATCGGATTGCTTTCAATTGGTCCAGCACCCAACTACCATTCAGGTAGTAGTGATTATACAGGTCACAACAAATCTGCTGGTTCCGGGTTACTCATTTTATTATTTTCTGAAGACCCTGGATTATTGCACATTTTCGTGACTAAAATGCATGCGATTTCTGACTTTGTGTAAAAGTTTGCACCCTGTGACATCTACGAATTCAGACATTTGACATGTGCGTTATGGTGCGATTTTAGCTGTTTAAAAAAAACACCCTATTACATTTCGCCCATAATCAGTTTTTTACAAAACATTTTTTATTTGAATTTATATAACAAATGTGAGCGACGTTGGCATTTTTAACGGATATTTTGCACATCTCTCAAAGGGTTACATAAAGACAAGTTACAGCAAATCTTTCTAATTGATCCAAAGTTGCCAAAAGCCCAGTATCAGTGGTGCACGCAGTGGGGGTTTCTGAGTACCTGAAAACCGCCCTGACGCATCAGCTCTGCTTCCGTCTATACCAGGGCTGGGCAACACTGGCCCTCCAGATGTTGATGAACTACACATCCCACCATGCCTTGGATCAGTTTCAGCATGGCCACATAGCAAAACTAATGCAAAGCATCCTGGGATTTGTAGTTCATTAACATCTGGAGGGCCGGTGTTGCCCAGCCCTGGTCTATACAGTAGCCGGCAGCTGCAATCAGAGCTCCCAGTTTCCCAATGTGGGCATGGTTCTGACCGTAATGAATCAACTCTGTGACTGCGCGTTGCACACCGCCGGGTGAGAAAGCCATGTGGGAGGGTCCAAATCAGCACTTCGCATAACTGGAAACCCTCCTTACAAATCCTGCGTTTGCCCTGAGTATATCCGTCAAAAGTCCTAGTGGACTATACAGATGGAACAGCTCTCATTAGAGCTGCTTCTGGCGATTCTATCGCCAATCAACGCTGCTCACCATGCGTCTGTTCTGACGGAGCTCACCGCCTCCCACGTAGCTGCCTGCTCCCCCGCCAACCTAACCCATCTCCCTGAAGCGGAGACGGACAGGGATTCCACTCCCTGCCACCGTGTGAAGGGGAGGTGCGTGCGTGTTAGACACCCGCGCGTCCCCGTCAGATGCAGCGCTTCTCCGCCAGCATGTGCCAGCTCACTGAATCTAGCGATTCCCTGATCTGGCTGAGAGGCACTCCATCTGTAGGTTTCAAAGATTTGTCCTTTAAAATGACCCATATTAAAGTATTGACCAACTGCACAATACTAATAATAATAATAATAATAATAATAATAATAATAATGTAATTTAGTTGCATGTAAAATGCTATTTTTACCATATTGTTTAATATTGAGGAAAATACATCGCAGTCTTGTTCTGTAACCATAATAGGAATTGCAGAGCGCCGCGGTTCTGCGCGTGACGCGCTTACCTGCACGGAACCTGCAGCATAGTATTTCTTGATTTAAAATATACTGGTCACGCCAGCGTGTATTACATGTTCCACGGCTGCTATGCTGGCGCTGCTGCCACAGGCTGTGCTGTGAGCCGTCTGCGGTGTGCCTGCACAGACTCATCTATCCCCGATCAGTCAGATTTGTGATTAGTAAGTAAAATAATTTGCCTGGGCTCCGATAGTTGCAGCTGTTACTGAATGAGAATAAGAATTCATCTGGAATGGCTGCTTTAAATCATCTTATATTAATAGGACAGCGCGGATGCGGATCAATATGAAATGCATGAAAGAGAAAAAGAAAAGCAGCTCGTTATTGCCAGACAGTACTTAGTCATTGTGAATATTCAGCGCACAGCGCATGTTTCTTACATTGTTTTTCATACAGATATTCATACAGTATATGGTATTAATTGCAAACATTTTGGGACTAATTTAGAGCTGGATGCATGGAACCCCACCCTGCAGCCAATAGAGAGACAGTAGCATAGGTGCCGATTTATGTTTTTGCTGGTGGGTGCTCAAGCCAAAAATATAGGGGAGTGGCTTAATGGGAAAGGGGCGTGACCACAAAATAATACTGATTTATATTACGCAGCACAGTTGTCTCCAATATTCAAATTATGGCAACAGTGCCAAATACATAAATACCCCCACAGTGCAAGTACATAAATGCCCCCACAGTGCCAAATACATAAATGCCCCCACAGTGCAAGTACATAAATGCCCCCACAGTGCCAAATACATAAATGCCCCCACAGTGCCAAATACATAAATGCCCCCACAGTGCAAGTACATAAATGCCCCCACAGTGCCAAATACATAAATGCCCCCACAGTTCAAGTACATAAATGCCCCCACAGTGCCAAATACATGAATGCCCCCACAGTGCCAAATACATAAATGCCCCCACGGTGCAGGTACATAAATGGGTACACTTTACCTAGCACGGCGCCCATCGCGTCCATCGCGGGCATTTAATGCACTAAAAAATCGATTTCCCATAGGGAACAATGTTAAATGTCTCAATTGACCCGATTTTCCTGTTCAATGCCGTAATTGACCCGATTTTTCCATAGGAAACAATGTTAAATGGCCCACAGAGGCCAAATAGGCACCCTAAAGTGTGAAATGGCCCCCACAATTGTTAACGCCACCCCACGATCAACGTTAACCCAGAAGCGTGGCGAGCGCAGCGAGCCCGCGAGGGGCGGCGGTACGCGTCCTATGACCTTTTCATACCCCCACTATCCACGTCGGCGTGGAGTTGAGAATAGAATAGTGTGGCGAGCGCAGCGAGCCACCGCGCCAGAAGCGTGGCGAGCGCAGCGAGCCCCGCGAGGGGACGCGGATACCTGTGAAGCCCGCAAAGGGACGCCTTTACCTGTGAAGGTATCCGCGTCCCCTCGCCACGCTTCGGGCTCGGTGGCTCGCTGTGCTCGCCACACTATTCTATTCTCAACTCCACGCCGACGTGGATAGTGGGGGTATGAAAACGTCGTAGGACGCGTACCACCGCCCCTCGCGGGCTTGCTGCGCTCGTCCACGCTTCGGGTTGACGTTGATCGTGGGGTGGCGTTAACAATTGTGGGGGCCATTTCACACTTCAGGGTGGCTTTTTGGCCTCTGTGGGCCATTTAACATTGTTTCCTATGGAAAAATCGGGTCAATTGAGGCATTGAACAGGAAAATCGGGTCAATTGAGAAATTTAACATTGTTCCCTATGGGAAATCGCGGGCATCGCGTCGGTCGCGTCGCACCCGATTTTTAGTGCATTCAATGCCCGCGATGCCCGCAATTTTTTTACCTGCGATGCCCACGATCAAAATCGTGGGCGCCGTGCTAGGTAAAGAGTACCCATAAATGCCCCCACAGTGCCTGTACCAATGACATGGGAGGGGGAGTGCAGTGGGACACGGGCGGGTGGGCTGCTGCTGAGCGGGTGGGTGCTCATCAATTTCCGTGGGTACTCGGGCCCTCAAGCACCCACAGAATCGGCACTTATGGACAGTAGTGCCCCCCACAGCTGGATTATCATAATCAACCAATCAGCATGCACTATACAAATGGAGTGTCTGGAAACATCACAGCTGGGCTGCACATCCATTTACACAGCATTTTGCTGGAACCAATCAGGTGCATGAAACAAGACTTGTATCTGCTCAGTAATCGAATAATCTTAGCTACATTAACCCATGTTGTCCCTGCAGTTATTTAAAGGGGAAGTTTGCACTGGACTGTGTACAGCATGTCACAGCAACTCTCAAACAGGCATGCTGAGCATTGTAGTTCTACAGATTCTGGGGTACCCCAGAAGTGGGGTGCCACACAGTAACTGCAGCTTTATTGGTGTCATTTTTCATTCTTATAATTAGTTCTGGAAACAGGAAGAAATTGGTGACATCATTTTGTAAAATAATACCATTGTGGTATCAGTCTTAAGTTCTCGGACCTGCACATTATGTAGAAGACAGGGTTGCCTACCCTCCCGGAATGGCCGGGAGGGTCCCAAAAATCGGGTCACACTCCCGGCCTCCCGGAAAGGTGGGCAACCCTCCCGGATTCTGGGGGACCCCCGCTCCCCCCCCTGATTGCGGCTCCACCCCATGATTGCGGCTCCCCCCCCCACCGCCGCAGCGTTTACATTTCCTTTTCTGCCGGTCTCTGGAGAGGGGGCGGGGCTAAATTGCTAAATTGTCATCCTCGCGTTATTTAGCCCCGCCCCCTCACCGGAGATCGGCAAATTGAGGCACTTTCCTTCATGGGGGCGGGGCTTAATGATGCAATGTTTAAGCCCCGCCCCCAAACTCCTGCTGAAATTCTCCTCTCCGGGCTTCTCCCGGAGAGGATCTTTCTAAAGTCGGCAACCCTGGTATAAGAACACTTGACTACCCTTCCGGAACGGCCATCAGGCTCCCAAAAATCATGTGGCCCTCCCACCCTCAGCAGAAATGTGAGCAAGTTCCCCCCATGCGCCCAACACCTTTCTTTATTGTGCTGCATAGCGTTGGGTGGAGCCACAATGACCCAGTTGTGTGGCCACATCCCCAGTCCTCCCACTTACCCACTGGTCACGCCCCTATGCAACAACCAGACTTCCCCCTCCAGCAGGTAAGGGAAGTATGTATATAAGTTAGCGCGGCACTGCTACCTACAATGATTGCTACCTACAAACAGCATAGTTTAATATGGAATGACTATTACAATAAAATACAGCTTCAAACACTGTATTAATATTATAGAACTGCTGTGTACAGTCCATCATAAATTTAGCTGCCAGATGATATTTTTATCCACACAGATTTATATATAATTCTAAAAGAGAGACATTATTTATGGGAAGAGCTGCAGGGGTTTCTGGTCCATCAGAGGTACTCTGTTCATGTTTCTGTAGCAAAAATATATGTATATGGCAAAGGGTTATATCATTCAGTATTAGTTTCTTCTTCCTCTCTCTCTCTCTCTCTCTCTCTATATATATATATATATATATATATATATATATATATATATATATATATATACTGTATATATATAATCACATACACTGGATAAGATAAAGTCTTTATAATATTTTGTAGTAGGTAAACAGCAAAACAGCATACCAGGTAAACAGTATAGGCAAGCACAGTTACACAAATGTCACAGCATAGTACAAACTTCTCAGTATATTTTTGTGATCCCTACCGTAGACCACACCCCCGGCCTATCCCCTGGGCAGCTTTTCCACCATCAGGAACAATTACCTCCTTCCCTGGAAACAGTTATATCAGAAAGCCACAGGTGCTGCTAATCAGCTCAACCCTGATCACATCAATTAACAAACCTGGACTGGATCTAATTTTCCTGCTGCTGCTCTAAAACCTGGTCTGGATTTTCCACATTAACCTCATGAGGAAATATGCGGTACTTCCTCATCTTTGTGGCCAAAGCTCACAACAGTGGCACTCGCTTCAATAAATGGAGACCAGGTAGTGGTTAAGGTGGTTTCTTCTTATCCACCACCTGGTGTCCATTTATTGAAGTGAGTGCCACTGACCTTGTTTCATTGTATTCGGTCTCCACCCTTCTAGAGGGTACCATATTGAATTCAATGAACCAAGGAGAGTAACACTCGCTTCAATCAATGGACACCAGGTGGTGGATAATAAGAAACCACCTTGGTGCTATCATTCTTGCCTTCTCTCTTCTTTCAGCCGGCATATCTGGGTACTTAGAAAGCCACACCCCCTAACTGTAAGGCCACGCCTTCCTCTCCACTCCAGGTCACGGTTGAGAGGTGTACAGTTGAGTGCTGGGGTCCAGAAGCAGAAGTGAATCCTGTGCTCTTGGAGGTGATTTCAGTTATTATTGCTGTAGTTTTATAAAATAATATTGATCAGGACACAATAATTAATAAACCCGCCCCTCATTGTATTTCACAGGCCAGGTTTTGTGCTCGGAAGAGAAACAGGAAAGGTGTTGCTGGAATATCGGGGCATGATGCCATGGCCCTGCTTGGTCCCTATGCCAAAAGCAGAGCACAGCACTCAAAGCCAATCCCTATAATAAAATGCAGCATTAAATAGACAAAGACAGAATTAATTACAGGGGTCATTAATTAAAAGTAGCAGCAGCGTACCCATGACTGTGTTGTGTATTTGTAAGGGGTCATAGAATTGCTCCCACAGACTTTACTGTCTGCCACCCCAACCTCGTTATTCTCAATCAGAAGACATAAGGGGTGATTCAGCCCCGTTTGTAAGGGTCTGAATTCGTCCCATCCCGTATGTTCGTGCGTGAATATGCTCATGATAACTAGCAGAGTTTGATAGGCGTGCCCACGCGAAAACGCTGGGCGTACCCCTACGAACACAGGCGGGTCGATGCCTGCTTGGGGCATCACATGATGCCAGTGCCCGTCCCGAATTTGGCCTTCTCTGGCCAAAATAAAAGTCAGTCTAGACCAACTTTTATTAGCGAACGGAAGAGAAATCATTCGATGGTGACCATCGATTAATTTCTCTTCCATTCGGCCACATGCGAGTGGATGTGTTAGCGTCCCCTGTATGCTAGTGAGGGGACTAGATCACCAAGGAGGGGGGGGGAGGGGTAATTCGGTGCAGCCTAGCGAAAAAGGTCTGGATCAGACCCATAGTTACATAACAAATTAAACCACTGTGCTACCTTGTATTATTATCAGTGGCGTAACTATGGAGGGTACAGGGGATGCAATTGCTATGGGGCCGGGCCACTGGGGGGGGGGGGGGCTGAGGACCCAGGAGGCAATCCCCTGCACCCTTTAGAATGTGCAGGCAGAGCAGAGTTAATTTGGGCCCGGGGTCCGGTGGTTACAGTACCAGCTGCTGCAGCTGGCAGCTGACAGTGGCATAAGGGGAAGGCAGGGGCCGGCAACAATGGAATACCCAGGGTATTATGGGGATGCAGTTGAAATCCCGGCACTTTGTCCCTCTGTGGGTGTCCACGACACCCATAGAGGGAGAATAAATTAGTGTGCCGAGTGCAGCGAAGCACCGGGCCCACTGCGTAGTGAGTGCAGCGAGGCCACAAGGGGGGCGATCCACGATCCCCCTTGTCGGGAATTTTGGCGGTCGGGATTCCGGCGTCGGGATTTTGACCGCCGGTATTTCAAACCAATCCCGTATTATGGGTCGAAGCCTGCATGGGGGGGGGAGGCCAATGTCACATTATGTCAGCGCCGGCCCTGAATTCGGACTTGTATTGACTTAAGTCTTGACTGTGTAAGCGTTCCCTGAAAACCCACCTCTTCAGGCAAGCCTAACAAATTTAGGAACCACCCACATAACCCTCAGAGGCACTCATGTATTACTGTATATAGCTTTCCATCTGGACTTGTAACTTGGTGGGACTGCTATGCTATTACTGGTGCCTGTCCTTGTGTTTCCCTCCTATGTCCCTATAGATTGTAAGCTTGCAGCAGGGCCCTCCAACCTCTATGCCTGTCTCTTTTACCCAGTTTGTTCTTTCAGTGTTCTCATCAGTTGTAAAGCTCAACGGAATCTGCTGCGCTATATAAGAAACTGTAAATAAATAAATCAAATAATCTATCACTGCATGAGATTCCCTTTTTAGAACACAGGTAACAATGGGGCAGATGTATTAAGCCTGGAGAAGAAAAAAACTGGAGATAAAGTGAAAGGAGATAAAGCAGCAGCCAATGAACTGTGTTTGAAAATGACAGTTGGGAGTTGATTGGCTGGTGCTTTATCTCCTTTTACCTTATCTCCAGTTTATCTCCAGTTTATCTCTTCTCCAGACTTAATACAGTGGCCTAACTATTAAATATGCTCCTCCCCCCACCGCTAATTTTGGCAGCGCCCTCCTCCCCCCCCCCCCTTACTGCTCGGCATAATGCCGCCGCCGGTACCTGCCGCATCAGTGCATCAGTCTGCGGTTCCGGCTATCCCTGCTCTCCCGGCTCCTGCTAATGAAAAGTGACACTAAGAAAATGGCTGCCCCGTACAGCAGACCGTTTTTAAGGATGCTAGAGGAGGCCGCCGCAGTATGGGGGCAGCCATTTTCTAAATTCTCACTTTTCATTAGCAGGAGCCGGAAGAGCAGGGAGAGTTGGGACTGATGGGCAGATGTGGCAGGTACCGGCAGCGGCATTATGCCGAGCGTTAAGGGGAGGGAGGGAGGAGGGCACTGCCAAAAAAAAACTGGGAGAGCAGGTCCAGGGCAGATGGCAGCGGGTAACAATAGCCCGGCGCCCTCACTTGCTAAGCGCCTCCCTGCAACCGTGGGGGCTGCGGAGCTATAGTTATGCCACTGACTTAATACATCTTCCCCAATAATAGCAGAATTAATCTACAGTGGCTTTGATAGAACATTGGGCAGCCGGCCCCAGACCTGTGCTGCATTTGCAGTTTTAAAAGTTTTCAGAACTCCGTCCTTAATTAAAATCTATCTGGAATATTTGACGCTCCGCACAATTTATTGTCTCGTTTGAGGAGCTATCAAACAAAACAGTGAAATAAAATAACCTTCCAAAAAAATTATATCACAACATTCCATGCACCGCTGCCCTCAACTTTACAGCAAATCCAATAAATATGTTTGGCTAAATAGGGAGAGCGAATTAAGCCTGCTTCTCGTCATGCACCGAGAGCGAGTGCTATTTTCTTTGAAGAGTTAGGAACGCTGCAAACTGCGCGGAGAGCGCTCACCTCTGGGAGCCAGGTGATGACTCACTCAAGGCTTTAATGATATTCCTGAAACCACGGAACTGCATGCCATGACTTACAACATGCTTCACTGGCTCCCCAGGTGAAATGCAATGAGAACAAGTTAAAGCACAGAGAGCCAAAGTCTTAGAAAGATAAATCTCACAATCCTCCGCTATTAGTTTATGATATTATCCGCTAAGGGGCAAAAGAAGGAGTTGATCCTTAGTGGAATATATAATTCACAAAATATCTGTAAGACTGTGCACAGTAACACCCTGATGCTGCGGAGTTTAGGTGTGTTGCTTTTTCAGAAGAAATTCACTTTTTGTGCACACCTCCATAAACAGGTAAGGAAAGGTAGGGAACATCTAAGTTATAAGGTAGGCACCTGGCTGAATCTCTGCCACACCCCTCACAATGAATAATTATGCACTTGTAGGCATTTAAATTGCATGATTTGTCCAATAAAGGCATGCCAGCTTTCAGGTGAAGTTCTCCAAAAAGCTCAAACATGGGTTAAATACAGTAATGTTGGACCAGTAAGTGGTGTAAATGATGTGAGATAGATACTTGGAGGTGTAATTGATGTGGGATAAGTAAGTGGAGGTGTAAAGAATGTGGGACAGGTAGGTGGACGTGTAAATTATTTGGGAGAGGTACATGGAGGTGTAAATGATGTAGGGCAGGTACATCACCGCCAGTCCCCCTCGCTGCCCCGACCCCCCCCCCCCCCTGAACTGGGCAGCGTCTCTCTCGCTGGCGGAGCCGTATCCGACCAGTATTGAGGAGCACAGTACAGACTCCAGGATCGCGGAGTAGAAGAGGAGCAGAAGCTTCTGTGGGATGTTGAACTTCCTCAGTTGCCTAAGGAAGAACAGCCTCTGCTGCGCTTTTCCAACAATAGTATCAGTGTTGGGCCCCATTTGAGGTCCCGGGACATTGTGGTTCCTAGAAACTAGAAGGAGCCCACTAGCGACACCACACTGTCATAAATTGTTAGTGCAGGAAAACCAACAGACTTCTTCCGAAAGTCAACTACCATCTCAACGTATTTGAGTGGGTTGAGCTCTAGATGGTTGCTGCTGCACCATCGGTCCAATCGGTCCACTTCTTGTCTGTAGGCCATTTTGACCCAGTCCTTGCTGAGGCCAATAATGGTAGTGTCGTCTCTGAATTTGATTATCTTTACCGATTGCTGCTCTGAGGTGCAGTCATTGGTGTACAGGGGTGGAAGAGTAGGGGTGAGAGTACACAGACCTGGGGGGGCTCCTGTGCTGATGGACCACACTTGGGAAGGGAATTACCCCACTTTCACAACTTGTTTACTCTTAGTCAGTTAGTCCACAATCCATGAACAGGTAGCTTCAGGGACTCATAGGCAGAGTAGTTTGGGGTGGAGGGTGTTGGGGATGATTGTATTGAAGGCCGAGCTGAAGATGACAAACAGGACCCTTGCATATGTACCAGGCATATCCAGGTGCTGCAGAATGTAGTGCAGGCCAAGGTTGACTGCCCTACATTTAAGTAGTACTCCTTAAAATAATAATAGTTGGTACTCCAGCTAATCAGTTTTATTTATCATACGCAACTCACTGAACACTCGTTGAATGCCACATCAGCCTGTAACAGGGCAGTTAGAGTATAATACTTTATCGCTCATACCCTTCTGTAAAGCTGGAATGGCCCGGGAAGCTCCCGAAATTGGGTCCCCCTCACAGCCCCCACCTCTCACATTTACCAAACACCCCCTCCACCTGCATCTGCTCCCACACCCCCCTCTTCTGCCGGTCAAGTACCAGCATTCGCTGTCTGCTCTTCAGAGGGGGTGGGGGGGGGGGCTAAAAGGACCTAAACCATGTAATTTTAGCCCCACCTCTTCCCCATGGAGCCACAAATGGCAGCATTTACTGTAACGGGGCAGGGCTTGATGACAACAAGCTCCGCCCCCGTACCTGAATTTCTGCAGAGAGTCTCCTGTGAGGGCTTCTCCCGGAGATAGAAAAAGTAGGCAAGTGTCCGCTGATTGGCTTCTATGTCTCTTCACTTTCTTTCTCTCCAAGATTTGATACATATTTCCTACAATGTGTCAGGAGGGTAGAGAATCCCGTTACCATCAGGAAAATGAGACTTCCTCTGCTGAATAACTGAGCAAGGAAAGAAATATACTTCTAGACAAAGGAAAGTCTGAGCAGAACGGGACAGGTGGTGAGGCAGAAGAGCGGGCACAAATCTGGGAATTCTATCCACTGCCTGATTTTCTCCCAGTTGGGTGCAAGCTCGAAAAGATTGCTCTGCCCATAAAATAGGGGCTAATATACAGAAACACAGAATAGATGTATCTTCAGTGTCATAGGAATGTGTTGGGTGTATAAAGTAGACTAGCTTCCAAGCATGTTTGAGTTGCGCAGACTGAGACAGGACACTTATTACAGATGATGTGTTGCACCAAGCATGTGGAGATAGGCCACATATTCTGATTGAGTCGGACAGCTACAAATTCGTTCGCATTGCCTTTTCCTGCTGAGTGCGCGTGCGTAACATACGCAATGCACATGTGCACTCGGTCGGAACGCTACAACTAAAAAAAGGCCTCTGAACACCGTCGGACAATATGGGCGCAATGTGGGCGTATCGATGGGTGTGGTCTGAAAGTGGGCAGAACTGGGTGTAAACTGGGCGTAAACATGGGTGTAGCCCATAAGTGCAGGGCGTGCAGACCTCTGGTGAGATTTCATGAATTAAGTCATTGCAGCCCACACACGGAAGCCAGAAAGAAATTCATACAGTATCTATTGTATCCATATCTATTATATCCATGTGCGTTCCCCCCCCCATTACTACATGTACACCCTTAAAACATAAGTGTTTCTCCTGTTAACACAGTACTGCCCACAATCAAAAGTAGTCGACATGTGTCAACTCTCATACTTGCATGCAAACATAACCATTATTTAATGACATGACACACATGTACTCAAAGGTCACTGATGTGTTACCAGACATGTTTGTTGCCCTTGTTTTGGATAACTTTACTTTGGCCTGTCCTGCACATTCCTCCATTAGCATCTGTCAATGCTGTTTAGGCCCATTGGGGGAAATTTCATAAGATGTGTATTATTCACATGTGATGTTGCTATGGGCAAACCAATCACATCCTCTCTACTATCTTCTAGAGCAGTGATTTTCAACCTTTTTACCTTGTGGCACACTAAATAGGACTTTAAAATTGCCCAGGCACACCCTAAGATCCCCACAGGGCAAAACACATTGGCCACCACAGGAAAAAAACAAACCTATTGGCCCCCACATTAAAAACAATCACAATGATCCCCACAGGTAGCAAAAATAAAATACATTGGCCCTTTACATGAAAAGAAGAGACCAGTAAATAACATTTTAACTGGTGGTGGCTGTAAATGGGTTTGGGCATCTCTAGATCTGGGGGCACACTTCAGAACAGCTCAAGGCACACTAGTGTGCCACGGCACACTGGTTGAAAAACACTGTTCTAGAGGGTGCTACATTCCACAGACTAAAAAACACATTGAAATGTAGTAAGGGTAAATGTAAAGTGCAATTTAGGTTGAAAATTATTTAATTGAAAGTAATAAAGAACAAACACTTTGGGTAATTGTTTAATATGTTAGAAGCATGAGTTCCGTGCAGATTCGTGCTGGGCCGGGTAAATCTCCACCAGAGGGCATTTGGTCGGCTGTCCGGCCGCTTGGACGCTGAAAGACCGTGCAAACTTTGTGAGTTCCGTCCGCACACCGTGGTGTACATGCATTACCACGCCACTCCCTCTTATGTGGTAGTTCGTCCGAATGGAGGCGGTGGCCTTGTAGGTGTGTCCTCGCTCACCGTGTGGGTGTGCGGTTCGTTCGGTCGGATACGTGCGAACATGTATCCGAACAAGTGAATCAGAATAAGGCCCACAATGTAGAACGAAGTATCACTTGGAGAGAGGAGTACCAGCCCATCAGTCCCTAACTGCCATTCTGTGGGCTGTGTTTGTAAATAACAGATGATTTGCTGATTCTTTGGGCCTGATTATTGTATGCCACTCACCATAAAATGATTTTCCCAGTGCGTGTAGCCCAAGACTTACTCGACAGCTGCCATAGAAACAGACGGATCAGGACCGTTGTCACACGACTTCCTCTATACACCTGGGCACGCTTGCGTTGTCAGCATGGGATAGCTTAGTATGTTGAGGCAAATGGAAGGTCATTCTAATATGTTGCTACCGGTAACAACCTGTGCGATAGAGCATTATCTTACTGAATAAGACCTAACATGCTTTGTAGAGCAAGAGGAGTTTTTCATTCAATTCTTGGAACTTCCACAACCTTTCAGATTTATTTCTGACTGTCCAAATACAAGTAATGATGAAATGGGGGCACGTACTGTAATGTTATGTGAGAGCGGGTGGCAGGAGAGCAGTTCGGCAAATCCGCCTTGGGTGCTAATACTCCTTGTAAATAGTTCATTCTGATATTGCCATAAAACCTAACCTCTGTGTGGCACCTTCCTGTGCAATACAGACCTTCTAAATAAAAAGATAATATACTGGATCTATAACAATAATTTACTTCCATGAGCAAATATATACATATATATAAAATGTATTTAATGATAGATAGATAGATAGATAGATAGATAGATAGATAGATAGATAGATAGATAGATAGATAGATATTGTGATAAGGAATCACAAACACTGGATAAGATGAAGTCTTGGGGCCAGATGTACTAAGCTTCAAAAAGTGATAAAATGGAGAGTGATAAACAACCAGGCAATCAGCTCCGACCTGACATTTTTCAAACACAGCCTGTGACATGACAGGCAGGAGCTGATTGGCTGATCACTCACCATTTTGTCACTTTTGAAGCTTAGTGTATCTGGCCCAATGTCTTTTGTAGCAGGTAAGCAGCATGCCAGGTGAACAGCATAGGCAAGCACGGTTACAGCATTGCAGCATACAGATGTCACAGTATAGTACAAACTCCTCCCTGCTGTAGCCCACACCCCAGGCCTATCACCTGGGTGGCTATTCCATTAGGAACATTGTCCCTCTGGAACGGTAGTTTTTGCAAAACCAATCCAGATCCAAAAATTGAACGGGGATCCAGATCCAAAACCAAAACGGAAAATAGTCTGGTGCACATCCCCCCCTACTTTATATGCACTGGTTGTTAGTACAGAGGGTCTATACCTTGTATCGGTTACACATGACACTTAATTGGAACTTCATTTGTTGTTCTTCATTTTGAGATCTTGTCTACATAAAGAAATGGATAAAACATTGGAGGACGAAACCAGTTCCTTGTTTTTCATTGTTGTGTTGGTACATACATTGAAATGTATGTGTTCACCTTGAAATGCGGTTGTGCAGCCAACCCGGTCCTACCACAGCATGCCCCACCACTAGCATATGGGCAGCCGCATAGGAGCCTGTGTGTAGGCTCCTTGCAGCATAGCCGGTCCCACTGAATGACCTGGAACATGTGACCTGCTGGGTGGTCTTAAAACTCTGACAGTTATTTGCTGCCACACAGCCAACCAGTTGAAACCATTCACACCAGCTAGTGAATCCTTTCCACCCTCAAACTTTATTTTGCTATTTAATTTGTCCTCTCTATTTATGCCATCATTTGACTGTTCAGTGTTTGCCTCGTGTGTCTCATGTATAACATTTTAAAGCACAACCATTTAGAAAATAACGCTGAAGTCTGTACAGACCATTCAGAAAAATCACTCATATAACTCAAGACTACGAAAGATCTTCTAACTAATGAGAGATAATTAATTGGCTGCCCAATACAACAAGACAAATGGCAGCCAATGAGCTGGTTGGTGGCTCGCCAATCCACCTCCTTGCTTTGTTATGTTTAATGCATAGTATATCTGCACCAACGTGATATGACTCTGTGTTTGTAAGCAGACGACAATGGTTTCCAAGGCAACAAATACCGTGGATAGTGCAAAACAGAATAAGGTGGGTATAATAGCAATAAAAATGTCTAAGATGACCGATTACAATCCTCATTTTGGGCACAACTGCTACAATTTTCTTTTTGGTATATAAAACAAAGTAGACGACAAAGTGAAATTTATTTCGTTTTTTTTTCAATCCATTTTAAAGAAGAAAACATCTTAAAAAATAATAAATCCACTGCCTTAACCGTCTTAACATAATTATGCCCATGAGATGTAAACATATCAGCGAAAATTATATTTTTTTCATTTAATGCTATATTAAAGTTCGATTTAGCAGCTTGTGCTTTAGTTTATCACAGCAGCCTCCGTTTTTGCACAAAGCTTTGTTCTTGAAGAGCCGTTGGCTGCGTCGTGCTAGAACTTGGGATGTTAAACCGACCAAATTTAGGCTCATAAGCCCTTGGGAGCAGAACAGCGTTAACGATATTAGATTACCTATAGCTATTTGGGTAATAAAGAAAAAAAGAAAAACTATCAAATTGGGAAAAGACAACATTGCATTAGTAAAAATTCAGTATATTTTATATATTAAGCTGCAAATACAGATAAAGACTTTATCTTTACATATTTATTTTAACAATGTCTTTATGTCAGCTATTAGGCCTGCGGTAGACGTAATTCGTCTTTAATGTATAATAGGGAAGGTCAGCAGAACCCGGTTATCTCCAGGCCGTCAGAACTCGCACAGAAATGAGTTCTGCGGGGAGAACACAGAAGGGTGTTTCAGTCTATTGAAGACACGAAAAATTGTTTGGGAAGAACAGAATAACAAGCTGTTGCTTACTGTCTCCAGGACAAAAGGACTGCGCCGAGGACTAGGTGGCTGACAATATTGAAAGAGTCCTGATGTGATAAAAAAGGGGGTGACAATGCATTTGGGAAGAACTGTTGTGCTAGCAAATACTACAAAGGGAATAAAACATAAGTAAGGCATAATTCTGCTTGCCTGTGCTAAATGTGATGTACCTTTAGCTAGTGCAATGTAATATTATGGAGTGGTATTTGCAGCACAGTAAATTGTATCATGGTCTAATGGAAGGGAGTCTTGAATAAAATAGACTGTGTCAGGGACGTCAGTGGGTATCTCTGAGTTTTCATTGGTTAGCGACAATAATTGTATCACCCTCTCTAGTACTCAAGGTAGCCTACCCTCACAGATTTCCTGGGAGGGTCCCAGAAATCGGGTCCCACTCACTGGCCGCCAGGAAAAGTGGCCAAACCACCTGGATTCAGCAGGATCCCCGCGTCTCCCCAGCTGTAGTGTTAAATTACTGCGATTTGGGGCTTTCCATGGTGTGGGTGGGGCTAAATATGCAAATAGCATAATTTTAGGCCCTCCCCTCCCCCGCAGATATCAAGATTTGCTATTTGATGATGTCTACATCAGGCCCCACCCCCGAGGTGCTTGTGACAGCAGGGCTGCCGACAGTGGCGTGCTGTGGGTACAGCTATCCCGGGCACCGGCCTATGGAAGGGCCCGGGCAGCTCATTTTGCCCACTGCAACCCCACACCCCTGACTGCCTCCGCTGTGCTGCCTGCTTCTTCAATGCAGGACGCCGACGGCCAATTAAAATGCTGCACTGGCTTTTGAGCCAATCAGTGCTCATGTACCGTTAGCCATCAGAGCAGCTGCATTTTAATTGGCCGCCGGCATCCTGCATTGAAGAAGCCTGTGCTTCGGGACCTAAAGCAGGAGTCGAGCGGTAAGTGAAGGGAGGGGAGATATGAGGCGGAGGGAGATGGAGAGGGGGGAGTTGGAGGGGGGAGTTGGACTGGAAATCAGTCCTGGGCCCCAAAATTCCTAGTGAAAGCCCTGGGTGACAGTCTCCTTTCTGGGCTTCTCCCAGAGAGGAGACTTTAAAAGTGGGCAAAAGTCCTAAATTCCCCCAAATCCTGCCTAGCCAGCACACAGATGACAAGTATATTTCTATGAAGTCTGAAGCTCCTAGCGATTGTTGAAGAAATATTAATATTACATCAAAATAGATAACATATGGTTTTGTAATTTTTTCCTATTTAATTACACCCTTTTGTTAGTAGGCTGTATGTGTATGCTCTCCTTTGTGGGTGCCCTTACAGAATCCTTAACCGTTTGAGTGCCGACATTGCTGTAAGAGATGTGCAAAATATCCAGAGGGTCGTATTCGAGGAATCCGAATCACTTTAGTTATTGCCGGCAAATAATCTGAAGTCAATTAATTAAAGTCGAGTTAAATGATACGCCAAAAAAAAGAGAAGTCGCTGTGAGCAATGCTGGCATTTTCGGCAGTTGTTTTGCACATTCCTCACAGCAACATTGGCACTCAAAGGGTTAACTAATCTATATATATAGACATAAACAAAAGGCATAGTTTACAATGTCCTCTCCTTGGGCCACCTAGTCTGCACAGGTAATTGCTTTCCTGCTCACAGCATACAATAAGCAATGGTCGTCCCCCCAGGTTTCCAGTGCAGTGCAGGGAATCATGTTCTAAGGATGACTCATTTCAAATTAATGCTGCCATAATACAGTGCTGCCCTCTACCTCTCCAAACAGTCGTTTTTCAAAAATGTGATCTCCTCCCGGTCCTCAAACCTCTGGCATCTCTGCAAGACTTTCAGCTCTCTCCTTTGCCCACCAACTCCTTGATTTCCCTCCTCACTCTGCCCTTGAGTTTGCCACATATCAACAAAAAAAAACAAAAAAATACCTTGAATCCCAATAAACTCTCCAACTACTGACCCATCTCTCTCCCCTGGAGTTTCTAAACTCCATGATCACATTTATTTTAACTCCGCACATTCTTTTTAGAACCAGCTTACTTTCTTTCCACACAATTCCTGTTTGACCAGTTCAATCCCCTCCTGCCCCACCAAAACTCACAAATGTCAGCAGTGATCCCTTTGCTGATAAATTCAAGGGACACTACCTCTCTCCTGCTTTTGACACGTTGGTCCACCCTCTACTCCTGGAAAGCCACCATTCACTTGGTTTATGGTAGTCTGTCCTCTACTAGCTGCCCACCTATATCTCTGACATTTTTATTCGGTCTACTCTAATGGTCCCATCTACCCCCACTTCCACTAATGCTGCTTTCAGACCGCATAACTGGCTTTGACCCTGTATTTGAAAACGTTTTTTAAAAACGGGTCTGCCAGGTAAAACCCCTTTCACACCGCACCTCTTAAACGGTATATTACCGTTTAAGTGCCGATTTTTTGACACTGGCAGACCCGTTTTTGGAAACTTTCCAAATACAGGGTCAAAGCCAGTGCAGCCTTCAGCACCGCCTCCCTCCACCCCCTCCCCTCCGTGCAGCCCCCTCGTCCCCCCCTCCCCTCCGTGCAGCCGGTACCTGAGTTCGGTTGCAGATCCCGGCACTGCAGTATGGTCGGAAGCACTTATGAAAAAAAGTGTCTTTCAGAAAATGGCTGCCCCATAGGAAAACCTGTTTTAAAAAACTGTCTTTCGTATGGGGGTAGCCATTTTCCGAAAGTCATTTTTCTTATAAGAAAAGTGACTTTTGGAAAATGGCTGTGTTACGATGCCCTGGCCTGGGCGCAGGAAATAACAACGGGTTCCAGAAGGCGAGGTAATCAGGCGTGAGCCCGCAGCCGGGACCGCCGGTTAGGACGGCCACAGCGGGTCCTACACTCTCTCTGTTGAGTCCCCGAGGCAGATGGCAAACCCCTGCGGAGCTAGGCTTCACCTGTGGCCGCCGCGTCCGACGGAGCGAGTTAAGCCCGCTCCGACCCCGATGCAGCCAGGTCTTATGTGATGACAAGGGGTAAGCGATCGCCACGGGGTATCTCAAGAGGATAAGCTGACTAATGGACCTAACTGGAAAAAGGCCCCTAACTGCCGGCACCAGGCCAAGACGGGGAGTGCGACCAAGTCGCAGACACCAGCGGATAGAAGGGAGTCCCCAACAACACACCAGCGGGACCGTGACTCCCAAAGCAGGGATCTGGATGAAGAGGCGACACTCCTGCCTAAACAGAATACTAATGACAGACGGGGGCAAGGGAACATGTCCCGAAAGACGGGGACAAAGAGGCAAATGACAGGTAACCAAAGAAAATCCCACGGAGGGGCTCGGCCACGGAGGGCCAGGGAACCAAGAATGAAAAGACCTGGGCTCCACTGGAGCACTTACGTGACCCACGGACGATGGAGAAAGTGGGTCCGCTGCAGGCTCACAGGCTGAGGATGGAATTCAGCAGAGGAGACCCGGGACAAGCAGGAACAATCAGATCCACTGGAGGACACCAGCTGACAGGCTGGGAGACCCAGGAAGGCTGCAGTGGAGAACCACAGCCAGGGAATCTAGGAGCAAGCACCTAGAGGACTGGAGGGCACAGCAGTCTGCTGGGGAGCAATAAAGCTATAACCGGCGTCTGTGCCCAGCAGACGCCGGCTATTTATTTAAACTTCGCGCCGCCTGACTGACGTCAGGCGCGCGCGTTCCCGGCCGCCGGGCGGAAGTTCGGGGACGTTGCCAAGCAACGCCCCAACGCTTAGCCTCAGAGTGAGGCTTGGGACGCTGCCCGGCAACGTCCCCCGCCGCGTCAGATGACGCTGCATCCGCCACGTCAGATGACGCTGCCTTCGCCGTCCGTCCGGGTGCAGGGATTCCCGGACGGCGGCGTGCAACAGGCTGCCCCCATACGAAAGACAGTTTTTTTAAAAGGGTTTTCCTATGGGGCAGCCATTTTCTGAAAGACACTTTTTTTTACGAGTGCTTCCGACCATACTGCACTGCCGGGATCCACAACGGAGGTACCGGCTGCACGGGGGTGGGTCGACATGCGCGGGGGGGTGGGTCGACACGCGCGGGGGGGTCAACACACGCGCGGGGGGTCGACACGCGCGAGGGGGGGCGCGGGGCGGCTCCAGTGCTGTGAATATTTAATGAGAGTTCATTAAATATTCACTGCACTGAATTTAGGACCCAGCTCATTGGCCGGGTCCTAAATACCGTTTCAGACCCGATTTTGATCCCTAAATACCGGGTCTGAAACGGGTAGGACCCTGCATTTTAACCGGTTTGAAAAAACGGTATTTTCAAACCAGTTAATTGGATCTGCACCTTTCAGACCGCACAGATTACCGTTTTAAAACGGTAAAAAAACGGCAATATACCGTTTCCAAAGTGCGGTCTGAAAGGGGCATAATGGTTGGTGTCCCCGAGGTTCTGTTCTGGGGCCTCTCCTATTCTCACTCTATATGACCTATTTTCATGATCTCATCCGCTATTTTGACTTCCAATATTATCTCTATGCTGATGATACTCAGATCTACCTCTCCACCGCAGACCTCTCCCTCCTCACTCATATCTCCAACTGTCCCTCAACCATCTCTTCCTTGGTATACCAGGGTTTTTTAAACTAAATATGTCTTCAACCCCTCCCTTATAACCTCACTTCCAACTATTTTATTATCTGTTGATTGCACAATCATCTTCTCTAGCCCATGATTGGACTGTCTAGGAGTTATCCTTGACTCCTCCATATTCTTCACACCACACATTCAGTGTGGAATGGAAGTGAGCGGTATGCGTGTCGATATGCGTGCATTAATGAGTAATGGAGGAGCAGTGTGCGGGTAGGAGTCATATCCCTCTTTGTCTGACCAGTGGATTGCTGATTGGGCAAAAGCACGAGGAGACCCTGAGGACGCTGCAGATGGATTCAGAAGTGACGCAACATGGTTAATCTCCATGGGACCGGGAGACTTCTTCCATCATTGGGAGGCTTTTTCCTCTTCTTTTGCCATTACCAATATTATTTTCAAGTATCGCCACAGTTCTGCAGCATACCCCCAGGGGTACAGATATATATATACATACCATTGGTCTATAGTATAGGCTGTATCAAACATTTGAATAATAAAAAAGAGTGGTCAGGAAAAGGTTAATAGAACCAGTACTGCACTTTCTAAGCATTCTCCCACCTCATAGTAAGGCTCCCTTTTCTTCTTCCTGGTAGCTGCTCTCTGGTCCAGTGCACTGAATGAGGACTCACAACCAGTGGCATAGCAATAGCTCCACAGACACCGCGGTGGCTTGGAGGCACTTATTAAGTGTGGGCGCCGGGGGCCTGCGGTGGCTATTGTTTCTCCGTTCCAAGGACCTGCAGATCTTCCTGTCTGTGGTCCCGCGCTGCTCCTGTTGCGTTGCCATTAGAAATGTCCCTCACAAAATGGCCGCCCCATCACAGCAGACAGTTATTCAGAATGCTAGAGGAGGCAGAAGCATCCTAAACCACTGCTATGATGCAGAGGCCAATTTGCAAAAGACTTTTAAATTGCGACAGTAGCAAGAGGAGCATCGAGACTGCAGACAGGGAGTCCTCCGCTCCAGGCAACAGTACAGACCCAGAGGCGGCAGGCAGTGCTGTACGAAGGAGGGGAGGGGGGGCACGGAACTTTTAGTGACGGGGGGCAAACTGACTGCTCACACCCACACACCTCAAACTTGGCAGAAGAAGTTGCTACCACAGGGCATGTGCAACAGCATCATTCTTCCCCTTACACTGCATGATGTGGCGGCAGCTCTTGTAATTGTATTTTATACCATTGCTTTTGTTCTCATATATTGAGCCACCTCCCACATTTGCCTAGGCATGCCGTCTGCAGTGGATCTTTAATGTTAGCAATTATGGTAGGTGTCGAGCTATAGGTGTAAAATCACCGCTATACCAGTGTGGAAGGCAGGTTTACTTTCAGTATAGTGTTTTCTGGTGATGAGGGGGAAAGTGGCTGAAGCACGTGCAGCAGTCTTTCTTTATATTGTTGTACTGATTAAAAGCTCAGCCCTTGAACATTTTCATTATATGCTCTGAATTAAGTAAAGATTAACGTGATGAATCCCAACAAGCGATGCCTTAGAATTAGGATCCCATGGGTCAGTTGTTCGATGCTGATTGGATACGTCCTTGTTCTTAATGTCGGTGTTCTGCATTTCCTGTCAGTGTAAGGTAGAAATAACAGTAGTTATGTTACCATTATACATCCTGCCATAAGTAACTATCTTCTCAGAATAGATTATCCTTCTGCCTTCTTGCATCAATATTACATGGGTGATAAAGGGAACAAAACATCCTATATTCATTCAAGTTACTGAAATGAAATAGAGCGATTAGTAAATTCCTATGCTTACAGTATGGAGTTTGTATACTAGTTTTGAACAGATTGTTATCATTTGGCAGCACGGATGGCATAATGGTTAGCATTAATGTCTTTATTTTTTTTTCTATGTTGACCATCCTAGCACCTCATGTGTGTGTACCTCTAGCATGTTAAACCTTAACTTACTTATCTTAACATAAAACCTGAAATAAAGACTCGGAGACATAGGTTTGGCAGAAATTGTTAGCTGATTTATTATTTGAATATTTAAGCTAGTTTTTGATTTGATTAAACTAATTTAAATAAATGGTGGCCAAGAAAGAATGGCTACTAAACTAAACTCCACCCCCAAACTCATCATACGTAATCAAACTACCCTACCAAGCGGTATCCACTCGACCTACTACATTGACTACCACCCAGCCAGGTGGTCTCGCTGCCCCCGAGCGGGAGATCAAGCGAAAGGCCTAAGTCAATGAATAAGCGAGCACACCGAAAACAATCTATATACGTTGCATAAACGGGTAATGAAGGCTAAGAAACTATTAACCTGCCGTTCTTTCCCGCCTATCAGCCAACGCGATTAAAACACCCCGAAACCCCCATCCCCATTTAAAACCAATTATTACAGGGAAGGGAGGGCGGGAAAATTTCAGCAGGAAAGAGAGGAAGACTCCTCCCTTTCCTGACCCAATATTCAGCTAACTCTGCCATTCCCAAGCACCTTATTGGATCCCCGAGTCACATGCTCCCCAAGGGTCACACACACAGCCTGGGATGTTTAACCCATTCCATGCCTAGTGCTGGCATTACATTAATCTAAACATCCTACCACCTCATGTGTGTGTACCTCTAGCATGTTAAACCTTAACTTACTTATCTTAACATAAAACCTGAAATAAAGACTCGGAGACATAGGTTTGGCAGAAATTGTTAGCTGATTTATTATTTGAATATTTAAGCTAGTTTTTGATTTGATTAAACTAATTTAAATAAATGGTGGCCAAGAAAGAATGGCTACTAAACTAAACTCCACCCCCAAACTCAGCATACGTAATCAAACTACCCTCCCAAGCGGTATCCACTTGACCTACTACATTGACAACCACCCAGCCAGGTGGTCTCACTGCCCCCGAGCGGGAGATCGAGCGAAAGGCCTAAGTCAATGAATAGGCGAGCGCACCGAAAACAATCTATATACGTTGCATAAACGGGTAATGAAGGCTAAGAAACTATTAACCTGCCGTTCTTTCCCGCCAAGGCATGAACCCTGATCCCAGGGTACAGCCCCGCCACCAGCCTAAGACACCGTAGCAACAACCAGAAGCAGATCCTCCAGAAACATAAACAGCCTCTCTGGAACTAAATGAACCCCATCATGCCTAAACAGGTGACGGCACTTGAACCTAATCCGTGTATGAGGTATAACAGCACCGCCGGCCGTTAAAAACCACCTGGCAACAGCCGAATTAAGCTTCTGTCTGGCCTCGTCAACCGCCTTAGCATCTCTGGCCCCTCTCCAACAAATACGAGGCACAATAAAAGACCACACTAACCTACAGTGTGGCCAGGCTGCACAAATGGCCTCCAGATCACTCAAGATCTGGGCCCGCAATCTCAATTGGGACATTTTCCCAAGGTCGTTGCCACCGAGATGAAGCACCAGGACTTCGGGCACACCGAACCTGCGAACATTCACCATAAGGAATGACTTCAGGGCGCCCCAAGTCATTCCCCTAACACCCAACCACCTAATGGATTGAGAGCAAGGAAACTCTGGCCCCTCCCCAGAGGCAATCAACCTAGCAGCCCAATAGATAAAAGAGTGACCCACTACCCACACCTTTAACCTATTGGACCCCACACCTATAAAAATGAGAAGAAAAAAGAAGCCATTAGTAAGGTTGTATTGATATGAATGGACATGTTATTGGACTAGAGGATCTGCCAAAAAAGAAAAAATTTGTAATATTCTGATTGTGGCACGTATTGGTGCCGGAGACATGCTTCAATCACAATTGAAGACATACCAGGATACAAGAGGGAAGAGTCACAAACAATTGAAGGTAACAATACGTGGAAGGGGATGCGGAATGAAAGGTGTACTCGGCCGGAGAAAAAACTACTGGACCTGCTGAGGGACTCTTAATTAAGACTATAGCCGAATTAAAGGTAAATTCAGTCCGTCAGGTCAGGCAAAAAGAAAACTCCGGACGCTGGCCCAACAGCAGAGCGTAGCTAATCCCCGAGTAGGAAGGACAAGGGTAGGGGTAACAAAGGATCATTCAGCATCCAAACAAAACAAACAAGACAGCACAGCGCGCTCAGGGCAGGAGGTGAGTCCTAATATATTTCTTATAGCTAGCAGAGCGCCACCTCCCTAAAGCCTTAATGTCCCCAATAGATCGCCCGGCCACAGCAGCAGATGTGGCCGCCCCAATGCGAAAGGAATGGGTACCGAACTCCCGAGTGGAGAGACCCATTCCTGCCAAACAGCGACGCAACATCCAGCAAAACTGGTAAAGAGTCACCGGGGACTCGTCATAATGCAAGAGCCAAGAGCCCTCGCGGGGTGGCCGCACCAATTCATACTGCGAGGCAAGAGCCACCGGGCAGACCCCCTCCGGACTCACGGGCGCTAATGATAACCATCTACCCCTAGCCGCCTGATCTGTTTTGGACTGCCTAAGCCATACCCATAGTGTCCCAGAATCTAATCGCACATCGGACAACAAAAGGACCGCTTCCCTGGACTTAGCCGGCGCCACAATTTAAGATACACGGAAAGCCCCATAGAATGCCAAAGAAAAAGCCAGGTGGAATAAGAGGGTCTCGTACACTGAGTCAGCGCAGCGACCCACCTCATCCATCAGGGCCGGGAGCATGGAAACATCTATAAGACGACGGGCATCCGGGGGACTGGGGTAACACGGGACCAGCCCTTCATTGCTCTGGTAACTAAGAAACTTTTTGTGTAGTCAGGATAGCCCTTAAGCCTACAGAAAAAGGAAATCCCTGCTAAATAGCGGGATGCCACTGCCCTGGACCTGCCAGAGCTGTACAAATGCCACAGGAAGGATGACAAGCACTTGTACCCCCGCCTACCTGCACTCATGGCCCCTCCAGAGAACTCCTCCCACTCGGTCCAGGCCTGCCGATATGTCCTAAGGGTAGCAGGCGCCAAGGAGGACTCGGCTAACCCCTCCATTCCGGCCCGATCACCTGCCAAACAGAAGAGGGGCAGGGAACCCCCGCAGAGTCAGCATCGGGGGCCAGTTCCCGAAAGCGTTGCCACTGGAAGCGAGAAACGGCATCAGCCACCTCGTTCTTGACCCCAGGCACGTGTCGCGCCCTGAACAATATGTTGAAGTGCAAACATTGGAGAAACAGGTGACTCAACACGCGCAACACAACAAGCGATTTGGCCCTCTGGTTGTTAATGGCGTGAACCGCCCCTAAATTATCACACCAGAAAAGCAGACTCCTGTTCGCCAGGCGAGGTGCCCAGATCTCCATGGAGACCATAATGGGGAACAACTCCAACAGCAGCAAGTCTCGCGTCAGGCCTGACTCAAACCAACCAGGGGGCCAAGGAGCAACACACCAGCTACCCGCTAAAAAACAACCAAAGCCAGTGGAACCTGCGGCGTCAGTGAACAGCTGTAACTGAAGGTTGTCCACTACCGGGGCCAACCAGATCCGCACACCGTTGAAATGCTGGAGGAATGCAGCCCAAACCTTAAGGTCTCGTCTGATCTCACTCGACAGGCGGACTAGGTGATGCGCTCTGGTCACCCCAGCAGTGGCACATTCCAACTTTCTGCAAAACAACCTGCCCATAGGGATAACTTTACAAGCGAAAATTCAGCTGCCCCAGCAAAGACTGAGCCTGACGCAATGGAACTTTTCTGGCTCGGCGACAAACGTCTATGGCCTCCCCAAGCTTCATGACCTTATCCCGCGGTAGCGAGCAAAGCCCCTGCACGGAGTCGATCTGGATCCCCAGAAAGGAGAGACACGTGACAGGGCCCTCCGTTTTCTCCTCCGCAATCGGAACCCCGAATTGATGGAAAAGAGAACGGATGCTATCCAAGATGGCCGCACAACGTGTGGACCCAGCCGGCCCCACACACAGAAAGTCGTCAAGGTAATGAGCGATCCCGCTCTCCCCTGACGACTGCTCCACACACCAATGCAAAAAGGTACTGAACCTCTCAAAAAAGGCACAGGATACCGAACACCCCACCGGCAAGCATTTGTCGATGAAATACTCCTCTCCTATGCGAAAGCCCATTAACCTGAAAGCATTGGGGTGTAATGGAAGCAGCCGGAACACGGATTCAACATCAATCTTAGCCATAAGGGCCCCTGTACCGTATGACCTAACCATAGCCAGAGCATCGTCAAATGACTGATAAGCCACTGAACAGCATGCCAGACAGATGTTGAATTAGGCGGAATTTGCCAGGGACCTTCTTGGGCACGACTCCTACCGGGGAGATAACCAAGCCATCTACTGGGGGCTGATCAAAGGGGCCGGCCATACGCCCCAACTGTAACTCTTTGTCCACTTTTTCCCTTAGCACATCAGGGAGTGAACGAGCAGACTGCAGGTTTCTGAAGGAGCCCCCTCTAACTACGCCCTGAACTGGCAACTGGAACCCCTGACTAAAACCCTGAAACAAAAACTCTGCAGTCCCCCTATCCAGGTATCGGCTAAGCCAGCCGGCCATCGCCTCGACCCTAACCGGGGTATGAGCCCTATCGAGGGTTCCCGGAGGGACCCGCCTTGGAGGAGGAACCTGTGCCCGCCCCTCTACCGGGGAAGCCGCCCTGAAAGCAGCCGGAGGCTGGGTGGTTCCCGGAACAATTAATGCAGACATGTTTAAACCTGCATTTCTGTCCCAGCTGGCAAGAGGAGTTGTTATAAGCATAACATTTCCCCTTTGCCTGCCCTGTCCCCGCAGACCTGGCCCCAGACGCAGGACGTTGCGCCTGCGGGGTGCCCGGGGGAACCCTGGGTGCATTGGAGGGGGCCGCGGCCGCGGCAGCAGCTGTCGCTACAACCTCGACTGCACTCAGATGGACCCTGACCACTTCCATCCACACCTCCATGTCCGTACACCCCATGTCCAATATGTGCAAGCAATCCTGCTTGCGTCGGAACTGCTCATCGTAGGTACGCCAAGCAGCGCCACCTTATTTGAGGTGCATGTCATGGACCATATGGATGTACCTTATGACATTCATATGCTCCTCAGGCCTGTCCTCCATGTAGCAGGCTGCGAATACGCAAAAATCTGCCAACCAATTATCATAGGAGCGGTATGCCTCCGCCCCTATCCCCCCTTTACCCTTGGCCTCTTTGAACGCCTTCTTGGACTCCTCCGTCAGGCTAAAAACATCCACAAAATCCCCCTTTTGAATTTTAACCCTACAGCTCACTCTAAGGCCCCTCAACACTGCCGTGTAGTCGCAGTGCACCACTCCGGGAAGGTTACGCCTCTTGCGTTCCCTACGTGATAAGGCCGCCTTTTTCCTTCATTTTGTCCCCTGCGCTAAGTGCCCCGCGGCCTTCTTAGCGTACTTAGCGGCCCGCTTGCGGGCCTTAGCCGTGCTGCCGTGGTCAGACCCACCGGCAGAAGAAGAGGAAGAAGAGGTAGATCGGGTGCCCTGGGAACTACCTTACGACCCCTCAGAATCAGACCCTGCCCCCTCCTCATCAGAGGCCTCACCTGCCGACTCTGGCTGAGCAGCCCAGGTATCATCATCCGTGTCGGCATCGTCAGCCGTGCCGACCTCCTCGCCGACAACATCGTCAGTGTCAGGGAAATCCTCTTTCATGGCAGTATCATACTCGTCCGGGACGGGGCTGAGCGGCCTGAGGCCCGGCATGAGGGACCCCGCCTATGGGTTCGACGGTGTCAGGGTTACGGGCAGACCTCCCCCCCATCACCGCTACTGTGTCGCCCCCCTATCCTGTATGGCCCGCATGAATTGGGAGCAACCCCGGGCGACACCCCTACTGGCCGAAGCCGGTGACCTCCCACTAGCACTGTCACCCCCCGCGTCCCGAGGCATTGCCTGCACCAGGGGAGCCAGAGCCCCAGCAACCAAGGACCAAGCAGCAGATAGGGCCTCGGGGTCAAAGGCCATGTCGGCAGATCCCGAGCAGGGCCCCGACCAGTCCTTCGACCATGTCGACCATGTCGACCACCGCGGGCGGAGCTTCTGCTCCGAGCATGTCCAGAACCCCTATGTCCCCCACCTGCAGCGTCACCTGCGGCAAGCCGGGACCTAGTGCCCAGCAAAGTGGGCCTATGTGGCCTCGGGGACCCTGGTGGGGAATCCCTCGCTAACCCCAGATACCGCCGTGCCTCCACACCTCCACGCGCCCTGGCTGGCCTGCGCGCAAGCGGAGCCCTACGAGCCCCAGCAGCAGGCTGGGAGCTCTGAATGAGGCCCCTATCAGACTGAGGAGACACACTCCTCTGTGGCCCCGCAGCTTCACCCCTCCCGGGACCCCCCCGCCGATGCCTAGCAGGGGCCAGGGATGCTGAGGCAGCATTAGGCCCCCTCCCACCCGCCCACCAGCCGACCCGGAGGAGGCCGCAGCCGCAGCCCGGGGGCAGGGGCTAGCAGACACAGCCCTCCTCACACGCTGACCTGAGGGAGGCGCGGATGCCGTTGCCGCGGATGCCGTTGCCGCGGGCAACCACGCGGTAAGCGCGGCAGCGGGCAGCTGGGCATCCTCAGAAGCAAAACGGGTAGGCAGCCTGGCAGAATGCCGTGGGTGCGGGGACCGTGAAGACATGGCCTAGCAGAGGGAAAGGTTCCTTAAATTAGGACAAGTGGGAGCTCAGGGAAAAAAGTCCCCTCACCAAAATTTCAGCAGGAAAGAGAGGAAAACTCCTCCCTTTCATGACCCAATATTCAGCTAACTCTGCCATTCCCAAGCACCTTATTGGATCCCCGAGTCACATGCTCCCCAAGGGTCACACACACAGCCTGGGATGTTTAACCCATTCCATGCCTAGTGCTGGCATTACATTAATCTTCTGTGGGGACCATTGTCTTTTTTTTTTTCTGTGCAGACCAATGTCTTTGTTTTTTTTCTGTGGGGTCCAATGTCTTTGGTTTTTTTTTCTATAAGGTCATTTTTTTTTCCTGTGGAGGCCAATGTCTGTTTTTTTATTCCTGTGGGGACTAATGTGTTTTATATAAAGGACATCTCTTATATATTTAGCCAGATCTGTCACTCATCCTCTGTGTGTATAACATTCCCGCCCAGCGGGATACACAAACCCGCCCCCCCTAGGGAAAAACCAGTGTTCTATATTTATAACGTTCCCACCCTGCAGGATACACAAACCCACCCCCCCTAGGGAAAAGACCAGTGTTCTACACACCACCACCCCCTTGAAATCACCTCCCCCCGCCCAGGCAGGACTACAGTACACGCTCACCTTCCATGGTACACCATGGTGTAGGTGAGTGTCAACCCCCCCCCCCCCGGACCCCCGCGCCCCCCCTCCCGCGATTCGTGGCCCTTCCCTCCCACGATTTGCGGACCCTCGTGACTCCCCCTCCCGTGATTCACGCGCCCCCTCCCGCGATTCACGGCACCCCCGCACCCCCTCCTGTGATACGCGGCCCCCGCAACCCCCCCTCCCACGAATTATGCTCCCCTTTACTACCCCTCATGCCCACACACCTCTTTAACTGCCCTGCCTCCTGTTCTCCTGCTCCGTAACTTCCGTCAGTGGGGACCCGCTCACCCTGTGTTGCCCACATTCCCTTATCATGCTTTACCACCCAGCCTCCTGCTCTCATGCACCCTAACTCCCACCCAGTAGGAGGAGACACTAACTCAGGGCCACCGTCCTGTACTCCTGTGCTGCCACACTGGACCCTCACCCACTGGCAGAAGCTGCACAGTGTCCCCCACCCTCCTCTTTAGTCCCCTGTATGCCCACACACCCCTATCACTACCCAGCTTCCTGCTCTTCTGAACCGTAACTTCCACCACTGGGGAGTCACTGACGCTGTGTTGCCCACATACCCCTATCATGCCTCATAGCCCAGCCTCCTGCTCTCATGCACCCTAACTCCCACCCAGTAGGAGGAGACACTGACTCAGGGCCACCGTCCTGTACTCCTGTGCTGCCACGCTGGACCCTCACCCACTGGCAGAAGCTGCACAGTGTCCCCCACTCTCCTCTTTAGTCCCCCGTATGCCCACACACCCCTATCACTACCCAGCTTCCTGTTCTCCTGAACAATAACTTCCACCACTGGGCAGTCGCTGATGCTGTGTTGCCCACATGCCCCTATCATGCCTCATAGCCCAGCCTCCTACTCTCATGACCCCTAACTCCCACCCAGCAGGAGGAGACACTGCAAATTTTGGCACTACGCCCCTGTCTGTAACCACTTTTTAATTAAACAAAACAATACACCCCCCCTTCCAGATCATATGCTCTCTATTTAACACAATTCACCTATAACTCAAGTTGCAATACAGGCATCTTTCATACAATTCTAACCATATTTCTCATATACAAACGTTCACAAATTAAGGGGGCGCAGCCCCTTACGCCGGTGTGAAGAGCGCCCGTAGGGCATAATGAATCACCTAGTAATTTTATGTTTTCCTGGAAATAACAAATATAATATATGTGTTATTATATATTATATAATGTGTGCCATGAGTTGAAAAAGGTTGGAAATCACTGCCCTAAGCACAAGGAATCACAACGGTAAGATGTGGCTGAGTCTGCACTAGGAACAAAAGTATGTCCGAAACTACACAAGCCCCTTTGTGAATAACTGCTAGCAGTAAAATAAAATAACAAAAAGAAAATTGGTTTAAGAGAAAACAGACCATAAGCTGCAGGACAATGTTTTAATAATTCCTAAGATGTACCATATGTGACTGTGGAGGAGCAGCAATACCACTGATAGCGATTTTCTGGAGAAACAATCAGAAGCCCGGACAGGGAGAGAAATCTGCCAAATCATGCTGCTCAGGTTTTATTAGTGAGATGCAGTTAGAAGTCATTAATAGCTTTCCGTGTAGCATCACAGCTAAATGAAATGCAAATTAGGTTCCCTGCGCAGAAGACGCTTTTTCTGTCATCTGGGATTGGACCTGATATTTCTACATGTACCAGGGATCTTAGAAAACAGCGTTGATCAAAATTTGTTTGACAACCAAATCCCAGTGGTAATTTCACTGGTGATTACTTCATCAATAAAACAGAACAAGGCTTTACAAGAAAGGGAAAATAAGCAAATACAACCTTCTTCAGCTGTTTATTGCCGGATAACTATGGTGGGACTGCTGTAGTATGTCGGTGTGACACATAACGTTGCAAAAATAAATTATACAGTAAAGTTGCCCATACACTAGTAAGATTTATCTTCAGATCTGGCTGGTTGGAACAAAAACATGGTTATGGAGGAGTGACAATTTGTCAGTTTTCCAGCATTTCCAAGCAAATGGTCAACTGTCATTTGCTCTCATCCATAACCAGGTTTTTTTTCCAGCCAGCCAGATCTGAAGATAAATCTGCGTGTGTATGGCCACCTTAACAATAAAACTATCATATCGGAGAGGGATTATGACATGTCATATCGGAGGCTTGATTAGAGAGATAGTTTGAAGGATAAATTAGAAATACTGTATAGTTGGATGTGAAAGGTCTTGTGTCATCATTGTAGCACATGATTGCAATCATGTGTTGCAAGATGGGCCATCCGGACTAGGAGTGTGTACTTCAAGTTGAATATCATGATGAGAAAGTTCTGAGCACGCAACCAGCATGACTGGTGTCACTCAGGATCGGGTGGCATAGGGAAGGTGGCTTCCCTCTCCGCTGCGCTTAGAGCCAGGACAGACAGAGCTGGCCCTAACCAATTTGATGCCCTAGGCAAGATTTTTCCTGGTGACCCCCAGTCCCTTCGCTAGATCTGCCTTTGTCCCAGCATCCATTTCCATTATGTTACACAGTAGTTACCACTCCATATTGTTCCTTATTCACATTACACTGCATCGTAAGGTTCCCTAATCACATTACACCACAGCGTATTGCTCCTTATTCACATTACACCACACTATACTGCTCCTTTTTCACATGACACCACCAAGGCTCATTCCTCAGGTGCATCAATGAGCCTTTGTCGTCAATGACCCTGTCAACAGTTCACTGGTTTTTCTTCCTTGGACCACTTTTGGTTGGTAGTAACCATTGCATTCCAAGAACACTTCTTAAGACCTGCCATTTAGGAGACAGTATGACCCAATATTTTGGCCATCACAATTTGGCCCTCCTCAAAGTTGCTGAGATCCTTACACTTGCCCATTTTCCTGCTTCCTACAGATGTACTTTAATAATTAACCATTTGATGCCTAATATACTGTATTGCTAATTGGAGAATGGAGGTGGAACAGAGGAAGGGCTGGTGTAGGATGAAGATGTATATGGGCAATTCCATTTTAAATTGGATACCAGATTTGGATGAGTCAAATATGAAGGGTTTATTCCATGAAAAAGACAATAGCAAGTTGCAATCCCTGGCAATGAGCATACAACCACTGGCAATGAGCAAGAAACCCCTGGCAATGAGCATGTCACCCCTGGTAACGAGAATGTAACTCCTAGAAATGAGCATGAAACACCTGGCAACAAGCATTTTACCCCTGGTAATGATCAAGAAACCTCTGACAATGAGCATGTAGATAAAAAAGGTAATGTAATTAATGTATGAGGGGGGGTGCTACAAACTTTTTTGGCGGGTGTGGGGATTTCCAGTTACGTCACTGTTCGGCGGTAGTTGTTTCAAACATTCTAAACAACACAAATAGAGGCGTAGCCCATAGCAACCAATCAGATTGTAGCTGTCAGTTATTAAATATTTTCTATAAAGTAATAGCTGTATGCTAATTGGTTGATATGGGTGATTTCCCCACCTTTTCTCTCTCTTTCAAAGTTTGAGTAGACCCAACATGTTGTTTTCTTGTGCCTCTTTGGCAGGCCAGGGCCCACAGGTAGCCATGGGATCTTGTGCTTGAAGCCTCTAGTATGAGGGCACAGGTTAGGTTAGTTAGCATCATTAAAAAAGAGTTGCCAGTTATTTATAAATAACTGAAGAAATACCCGAGCCAGGGTAAACCCTCAGGTGGAAAAAAAAGGGATTTTTGTAAGAACTTACCGTTCGAATCCCTTTCTCTGATATGGTCCTGGTGACACAGCTCAACACTGGGATGTAGGAGGGTCCGAAGGAGCCAGGCACCTATCCTAAAGCTTTAGAGGGTAGGCTCCTCCCCTACTGCATCCCTGGACTCTTCAGTTCAATCTTTCAAAGCCACTGGAATACATTAACTCAGTACAAACGCCTGCACATATTAAATGCACATCTTATAACAGTAACTGTTAACTTTTAACCATTTTAACATGAACATCATGAAAATTCTGGCATACTTACTGAGCGTAAGGGAGGGATCGCTGTGTCACCAGGACCATATCAGAGAAAGGGATTCGAACGGTAAGTTCTTACAAAAATCCCATTTTCTCTTTCAATGGTCCTGGTGACACAGCTCAACACTGGGACGTTCCAGAGCCGGTCCTTTGGGAGGGTACGCTCAGGTCTGCAGCTCTCAGCACTGCTCGCCCAAATGATGCGTCCTCCGACGCGAACTCATGGAATCTATAGAATTTGGCAAATGTGTGAACAGATGACCAAGTGGCAGCTCTGCAAACCTGCTCAGCTGTGGCCCCATGTCGAACCGCCCAAGAGGTGGCAACAGACCTGGTGGTATGCGCATTAATTCTGGCCGGTACAGGCCTACCCGCTTTGGTGTATGCAAAAGCTATCACAGATCGCAACCACCTAGCAATAGTCTGCTTAGATGCAGGCCAACCAATTTTATGTACGTCATACAATACCAACAATGTGTCAGTCTTTCTGACACTCTTCACTCTGTCCACATATATGCGTAAGGCACGCACAACATCCAAAGTCTTCAACTTGTCCCTTTTCTTAGAACCCTCTGAGGGTTGAAACACAGGTAGAACTATCTCCTGATTTAAATGGAAGGCAGAGACTACCTTCGGTAAAAATTGAGGCACTGTTCTCAGAACAGCCCTGTCATCATGAAAAATTAAGAAGGGAGATTTACATGACAAGGCTCCCAACTCTGATACTCTTTTAGCAGATGCTACTGCTAACAAAAACACTAGCTTCCACGTGAGAAACTTAAAGTCCGCCGACCTTAAAGGTTCAAAAGGTGCCTTCTGAAGGCAATCCAAAACCAGTGACAGGTCCCAAGGCGCTACTGGTTGCTTGTAAGGGGGTTTCAATCTAGATACCCCTTGTAAAAAGGTTTGAATCTCCGGCAAAATGGCTATCCTTCTTTGGAAATAGATGGACAAGGCCGAAATCTGTACCTTCAATGATTGAAGGCTTAGGCCTGATGAAAAACCATCTTGTAAGAACTCCAACATTCTTGCTAACTTGAAGTGAGATGTGTGAGCCTTTCGCCTCTCACACCATCTGATGTACGTTTTCCAGACTCTATAATAATTTGCCGAGGATACAGCCTTCCTGGCTTTAATCATAGTCTGTACTACTGCCTCAGAAAATCCTTTTCTTTTCAAAATGGCGGCTTCAATAGCCAGGCCGTCAAAATCAATCGATCGGAATCCAGGTGATTGAATGGGCCCTGTCTTAGCAGATCTAGTCTCAGAGGCAGATGCCACGAGTCCACAGACAACCTCTGAAGCCTGGAGTACCAGGACCTCCTTGGCCAATCTGGGGCCACAAGAATCACCGGAACCTTCTGGTCCTGTATTCTTTTCAAAAGTCTTGCTAACATTGGTACTGGAGGAAATGCATAAAGAAGATCCCCCTGCCATTGAGAAGTCATGGCATCCACTGCCTCCGCTAGTGGATCCCTCATTCTGGAATAGAACCTGGGCACCTGATGATTGAACCTTGATGCCATCAGGTCCACATCCGGGGTTCCCCATTTCCAAGTGATCTGTTGAAACACCTGCGGGTGTAGGCTCCATTCCCCTTCCTTGAGCTCCTCCCTGCTCAGGAAGTCGGCTTCTATATTCTCTACTCCTGGAATGAAAATAGCTGATACAGCTGGAACATTCTGTTCCGCCCATAGGAAGATTCTGGAGACCTCCCACATGGCCAATTTGCTGCGCGTACCTCCCTGGTGATTCAGATACACCACAGCTGTGGCATTGTCTGAATCCTCAAAGGGAGGTTCCTTAATCTGTCTCCTGCCAAGGAAATCACTTTCCAGACAGCTCTCAGCTCCAAGATGTTGATTGGTAACGCTGATTCCTCTGCCGTCCACAGGCCCTGTAGCCTGAGATCCAGGACTACTGCTCCCCAACCCCTGAGGCTGGCATCGGTAGTTACTACCAACCAGTCCCAGGTCTGTAATGACCGACCCCACTGAAGAGAGTCTACTTCTGTCCACCATTTCAAGGGGTCTCGAGCGTCCGAAGACAGCACTATCATCTCGGACTTCATGGTCAGAGTGTTTCCTGACCATGCTGACAAAATGTTCCATTGGAACTTCCGAGAGTGGAACCTGGCAAATTGAAGCGTCTCGAATGACGCCACCATCTTCCCCAGGAGCTTGAGGCACCTCCAAACCGAAATGCTCCGAGCCCTGAGAATCTCGTGGACTAAGGTGACCAGGTCCCTGGCCTTTTCCTCCGGGAGAAATACCCGATGTAGATGGGTATCCAGTATGACTCCCAAGAATTGGAGCCTCTGTGATGGTACTAACTGAGATTTTTGCAAATTTAAAATCCAGCCGTGAGCCTGCAAAAAACTGATGGCCTCTGTCAAGTGCCTCTGAAGCATGGTAGCTGACTCTGCTTTGAACAGGAGATCGTCCAAATAGGGTATTACTGTGATTCCCCTGAGCCTCAGCCCCGCCGCCATTACTGACATTATCTTTGTGAATACCCTTGGCGCGGTTGCTAGCCCAAAGGGTAACGCCCGGAATTGTAAATGCAGGTCTCCTATGGCAAACCTCAGCAAGGTCTGATGTTCCGGGTGTATAGGAACGTGCAGATATGCGTCCTGGACATCCATGGACGCCAAAAATTCCCCCTGGTCCAGACTCAGGAGTACTGACCGTAAGGACTCCATTTTGAAGTGGTCTACCCAAAGATGAACATTTAGGGATTTCAAATTTAGTATTGGTCTGAAAGACCCGTCTGGTTTGGGCACCAGGAACAGCGTGGAGTAAAAGCCTTTTTTCCACTCTGCCCTGGGGACTGGAGTAACCACCCCTTTTTCCAACAGGGAATGAGCCGCTCTCATAAGAGCTGTGCGAAGAAGCGCCAGCTTTGGCAAGGATGTGGGGATGAACCTCTTCGGAGGCGGCCCTCTGAAAGGGATTTTGTAACCCTGTGTTATAATATCTAACACCCAGGCATCCTGGCCTAGAGAAGCCCAAGCGTCCCTGAAGAGTGTGAGACGCCCCCCCACTTTTATCACTGTCGGGCATATCCCCTGACAGTCATGCGGAGGGTTTGTCCTCTCCTTTTGCGGCAGGCTTCTTGTGAAAAGAGCCAAATTTGGACTTTTGTGTCTTTCCTCTAGAGGACTGAAACCTTCCCCTGAAAGACTGTCCTCGAAAGGACGCACCACCTCTAGGGGAGGGCCGAAAGGACGGCCTAAAGGCAGAAAATCTGGACGTCTGCTTTGCTGAGGAGGCCGGCAGGAATGTACTTTTGCCGCCCGTGGCCTGTTTTATAATCTCCTCTAATTCAGTACCAAAGAGTACCTTTCCTTTTAAGGCTAATGTTTCCAAAGCCTTCTTGGACTCATTGTCTGCTTCCCAGGCTTTAAGCCAAAGCACTCTCCTGGCATTAATGGAGACTGTGGACACTCTGGTCGCCATTTTAATAGCTTCCTCCTCTGCTTCCACTGCATATTCTGCAGCAGCCTTAATCTTTTCTGCAAGCAGTAACGCACCAGGATCAGCCTGCAGCATGGTGCATAAATCTATCATGGCCTTAGAGACCCAGGCTGAAGCAATAAGGGGCCGTAAGGTAAACCCCACCCCTTCAAAGATAGCCTTGAGGTTACCCTCCAGCTTTTTATCCACAGAATCTTTGAAAGCTGCACCGCCCTGTACTGGTAATACAGTAGCCTTGGACAAACGTGCCACTGAAGCGTCCACAACTGGGACCTTTTCCCAGAGCTCCGCATGAGACTCTGGCATGGGGTACAGACTAAGGAATCGCTTAGGCATCTGTAGCCTCTTATCAGGAGTTTTCCAAGCCCCTTCTAACAATTCCTGTAACCCCTCATCTGAAGGAAAAGTAACAGCCTCCTTCCGCTGTCGCTTAAAAACACCTTTAACAGGAGTCTTATCCTCCACAGACAGCTTTAAAGCCTGCTTCACAGCTACAATGAGATCCTCTATACCAGCAGCAGAGGTCTCTTCCAAATCATCACCCTGATCCCAGGGGATGTCAGTATACTCTCCCTCCTCCTCATCTACCACAGTAGGCATAGCATAAGACCTTCTAGGGGTCCCTGCAACATCATCCATTTTGTCCAGCATTTCACTGAACCTGTTGATCCCCTTAGCAGTATCCTGCATCACCTGAATCAGCGCAGGATCTGCCTGGGTAAGAGGCAAGGAGCCAGACGACTGCTGAGATGATGGCATAGGTCTCTGAGATTCTACCAGCCCATCACTCTGCCTGTCCAAAAGCTGCACCAAAGCGTTTACTGACCTGCCTAGGGCCCTGGCCCACGCAGGTTCCATCTGCTCTGCCCTATGGGGTTCACTGCCCATGGGTCTCACATCAGCGCAAGTAATACATAAGCCCCCCTTGGCCATCTGCTCAGGGACAAACTTTTGTGTGCAAACATTGCACGCGCTCAGTGCACTAAGGGCTCCCTCCCCCAAAACCACAGCCTGATGCTCAGACATGATGTAAGTGATAAATGTATATCTATCAGTATACACAGTGCAAACAATGTACAAGCGTTTATACAGAGGCAATGCACCCAGTCACTTAGCTGTCTGTTGGTTTCAACTGCGGGGAAGCGATGCCCAGGAAATCCAAGTCACTCTGCCAGGATCAGTAAGCCAGCTCAGCTCCGCTGCAAGCGTTCTGAAAGGCGCCAAAGTCAGAGTGAAGGAAGAGACCACAAGTCCCTGCTGCTGCGGGGTCCGTGACCTTTTGGCGACAACCACCCCCAGCCAGCCGCTCCTTAGTTTGGATTTCCTAGTTCCAGTGTCTCCCCCTCGACTGGGGATCACTTGGAACATGCCTGTCACAACGCTGCTGTCCTCTCATATAGGAGCTCAGCGTGTAAGCTCCGCATAAAATGGCCGCCGCCATCACGGAGCGCCTGTCCCCCATGATCCCCACCTAAATGTGGAGCCGGTTTCAGGGTACTCCGGAGCCCAGGCAGCCTCTTAGAAGAGACTGTAAGCGCTGCACAGGGAGACCAGACAGCGTCTCCCCTGTGCACAGTGAGCTGACAGGACGCGCTTCTGTCAGCTCCTGCTGCGCTAGCAGTGTGAGGATTCACTATGAGAATCCTCACACTGTGCCTACCTAGCTAGGGTAAAAGTTAATAAAACAATAAAAATTCCCTAACTACTCTAATTCTTCGGCTGCTCCAGCAGCCCTTTAGAATAGCACCCACTCCAGTGGGCACCTAACACGAACTGAAGAGTCCAGGGATGCAGTAGGGGAGGAGCCTACCCTCTAAAGCTTTAGGATAGGTGCCTGGCTCCTTCGGACCCTCCTACATCCCAGTGTTGAGCTGTGTCACCAGGACCATTGAAAGAGAAAAAACATTTTGTATCCCAATTGCACACTGAGTGAGAAAATAACTACATATTAATCAGATAATACAGAGATCTTGGTTGCATATATCTGCAGATATAGGGCTAAGCCCAGGGGCGGATTTAGGGATGAGGGCGCCCCTAGGCAAAACAATAATGTTTACTAAGTAGGACAGTTTATAGGGGCAGTATCTGCATGTCCTATCCATTTACACTCTATTTAAGATGGAATATAGTACAGTACAGTGGATATTTTGCAGTTATTGGTACATTTTGGTCTGACAGTACTATCACAGGCATCCAAGTGCCGCCCCCAAACATGTGCCGCCCCTAGGCCGGTGCCTCACGTGCCTAATGGGAAATTCGGCTCTGGCTAAGCCCCCAGGCCGTACGTCAAGGCCCCTCTGTCACTGGGGGTCCCTAATACTGGGTATGGGTCTGGGGTGTGGGCCCCCAACATGCCGACACAGGCTGAGTACTCCAGGGAAGCACACAAATGAAAATTAGTAAGGGTTAATAAGAAGCACATAAATGCTATGTAGGGAAGTGAAGGTGGGATTAAAATACAAAATATATACAATGTGATATGAAAAATAAGAGTTAATAAAGTGTTAGGGTGTGCTAACCTGGAGCAGACCAGCCCTACCAACACAGGGGGCACCACATTCCCAAACCCATTCCATAAGCAATAACATGTATGTCTGGGCTTAATAGCCCAGTGTAAGGCCACATGATAATGGCTTATAACATCTGAGAGCCAGCTTACCTGGAGATACCCCTGGCTTCTCCAATGGCACTCAGGTGTCAGCAATCCCTCCTAATGCTGACCCATCTATGCCTCTCAAAAGTGTTAAACCCTCAGGTGGTAATAGCCCTTTAAAAGTTACATTGAGTCCTCCACCTTAGTAGGTTTTAAACTTGACTTGATTAGCCCATAGGGTTGGCCTTTTGGACAGTACGGATGGTGTAATGGTTAGCATTACTGCCTCACAGCACTGAGGTCATGGGTTCTATTCCCCCCATGGCCCTAGCTGTGTGGAGTTTGTAAATTCATCACCACTCCGGTTTCCTACCACATTCCAAAAATATACTGGTAGGTTAATTGGCTGCCTACAAAATTAACCCTAGAATGAATGTATGTGTGTGCGTGTACATGTGTTAGGGAATATAGGGGCAGATGGATTAACCAGCATTAAGTGCAGAAACGCTAGTTAAGGGGGGATTATGTTTTCGCTAATGTATTACTAGCACACCTAACATGCGAAAGTGACAGCCCACGAGTTTACGATCGCAGGCTTTCCCCTGCAACCCCCCCAGTGATTAGGACGATGTATTAACAGTCGCCCAGGCATGGGACAACGCTAGCCCTGCTGCTGGCTCCGAATTGCGCTGGAGATCTTGCGATAAAAGCAAGATCTCGCGCATGCCCATTACAGCCGGCCAGGGGGAAAGCGTGAGTGCGCGTGTGCAGGGCTGCCTGGGGAGCCGATAAGGAGAGCCGCTAATGCTGGGCATAACAGCTCTCCTTATTGGCTTGGGGGGGAGGTTTAATACATTTGCCCGCAACGGGTGCCCACTTCTCCAGGTTATGCAGGAGAAGCGGGATCTGTTATTTGAAAAATGTTATGGCCACCATCATACATATGCCCCATAGATTGTAAGCTCCACTGGGGCAGGGACTGATGTGAATGTTCAAATATTCTCTGTAAAGTGCTGCGGAATATGTGTGCGCTATATAAGAAGCTGTTAATAAATAAATAGGGTTGTAATGGGGTGTGTATAAGTTTGATAATCCGTGCTTTTGTGGAAAGTGCCAAGCATTGTACGTACTAAAAACACAGGTACGGTATGTATAGGGTGACCAACTCATCCCTTTAATCCGGGACACATGTTAATTACACAGGTTCTGTGGCTGGCTTTCACCTGGTTTTAAACTGCCACACCTCAAGACTCCATTTCACCTGGTTTTAAACTGCCACAGAACCTGTGTAATTAATATGTGTCCCGGATTAAAGGGATGAGTTGGTCACCCTAGGTATGTACCTAATGTCACAATCCTGCCAGAACTCAGTGTGTTTGTCCTGTCTTACCTGCCTGTCAGTCTTGTTTCTTAGCCTGCTGCAGCAAGATCTGAGTATTTGCTTGTAATGAGCACCTGGGTGATTCTGATTCAGCCATTAACTCTGTGGTTACCACATGAAAGATACAAGTTCCCTGTTGGCCTCATCCAGAGACTGTTCCAGGTGTGGCCATTCCCAATCACCCGGATGGCCAATCAGTGCTGCTCTGAGGGGTTATCCTCCCAGCCCTGCATAGACGCTTTGCATTGTTGTCAATAACTTGGGAGGAAGCTTCAGCTTGTGTTCCTGCTTTAGCTCTGTGGTATTCCAGTTACCCAGCATTTGTATCCTGCTTCCAAGACCCTGCACCAGCATTTCTACACCTGTGTGTCTCCAAGTACCTGCTCCAGCATTCCTACACCTGTGTGCTTCCAAGACCCTGCACCAGTGTTCCTGCACCTGTGTGCCTCCAACACCCTGCACCAGCGTTCCTACACCTGTGTGCCTCCAAAACCCTGCACCAGCGTTCCTACACCTGTGTGCCTTCAAGACCCTGCACCAGTGTTCACCTGTTCCTGCATTACAAGTACCTGCACCAGTGTTACCATGTACCTGCTTCCTGTCCCTGCACCTGTGTTCCCGAGTCGCCTGCACCTGTGTTCCCGAGTCGCCTGCACCTGTGTTCCCGAGTCGCCTGCACCTGTGTTCCCGAGTCGCCTGCACCTGTGTTCCCGAGTCGCCTGCACCTGTGTTCCCGAGTCGCCTGCACCTGTGTTCCCGAGTCGCCTGCACCTGTGTTCCCGAGTCGCCTGCACCTGTGTTCCCGAGTCGCCTGCACCTGTGTTCCCGAGTCGCCTGCACCTGTGTTCCCGAGTCGCCTGCACCTGTGTTCCCGAGTCGCCTGCACCTGTGTTTCCGAGTCGCCTGCACCTGTGCTTCCAAGTTATCTGCATCTGTGTTCATCTGTGCCAGTGTTCATCCGTTCCTGCCTTCCGAAGTTACCTGCACCTGTGCTTCTGAGTTACCTGCACCTGTGCTTCCGACTCACCTGTACCTGTGTTCATCTGCACCAGTGTTCATCCATTCCTGCATTCTGAGTTACCTGCACCTGTGCTTCCGAGTTACCTGCACCTGTGCTTCCGAGTTACCTGCACCTGTGCTTCCGAGTTACCTGCACCTGTGCTTCCGAGTTACCTGCACCTGTGCTTCCGAGTTACCTGCACCTGTGCTTCCGAGTTACCTGCACCTGTGCTTCCGAGTTACCTGCACCTGTGCTTCCGAGTTTCCTGCACCTGTGCTTCCGAGTTACCTGCACCTGTGCTTCCGAGTTACCTGCACCTGTGCTTCCGAGTTACCTGCACCTGTGCTTCCGAGTTTCCTGCACCTGTGCTTCCGAGTTTCCTGCACCTGTGCTTCCGAGTTTCCTGCACCTGTGCTTCCGAGTTTCCTGCACCTGTGCTTCCGAGTTTCCTGCACCTGTGCTTCCGAGTTTCCTGCACCTGTGCTTCCGAGTTTCCTGCACCTGTGCTTCCGAGTTTCCTGCACCTGTGCTTCCGAGTTTCCTGCACCTGTGCTTCCGAGTTTCCTGCACCTGTGCTTCCGAGTTTCCTGCACCTGTGCTTCCGAGTTTCCTGCACCTGTGCTTCCGAGTTTCCTGCACCTGTGCTTCCGAGTTTCCTGCACCTGTGCTTCCGAGTTTCCTGCACCTGTGCTTCCGAGTTACCTGCACCTGTGACCACTTGCACCCGCACGCTCCAGCATCTGCACCTGTGTCCACCTGCCTCTGCGTGCCTCAGTACCTGCACCCGCAACCACCTTCACCACTGCCTACCGTGCTTCCGGCACCTGCTCTCCAGTGGTCCAACTCCATGCTTCCGGCACCTGCACTCCAGTGGACCTACTCTGTGCGTTCCAGCTCCTGTGCTCCCGTGCCTCTACTACGTGCCTCCAAGTAACATCAGTTCCCAGCTTTCCAAAGACTTTTACAGACTTTCAAATGTCCCCTGTACCAGTTCATTCAATGCAATAAACTTTACTCATTTGTATCCACTTGCCTCCGTCCTGTTTCCATTGGGTTGTCAGCTAGCCACCAGGGTCACTCCCGGGTCCCAAATCCCCAGTCGTGACACCTAAAAAACAAGCGAAAGGAAATAAAAGCTATTCTTTGTTATAGAAGGACTTCCAGGTTTAATATTTGGGAGTCTTCTACGAATGAGCACTGGGAAGAGGCAACCACCGGGGTGCTGGGAAGGATCCAATTGGGTCCCTCTCTGGGGAAAACGTGAATAGAAGTCCATAGGATTTTACTAGGTAATGCAGGCATGTCTAACGTTGGCCCTCCAGATGTTGTGAAACTACACATCCCAGCATGCTTTGCAATAGTTTTAGCATTCTCTAATAGCAAAACTGTGGCAAAAAATGCTGGGATGTGTAGTTTCACAACATCTGGAGGGCCAACGTTGGACATACCTGAGGTAATGCCACATATAGATGGAGTTCCCACTGGGACCAGGTTCTGGAATATTTTGTATTCTGGAGCTTCAGTGGCGTAACTTCGTCCCAGTTGTCTGATAAATATTGGTGCCCCCCCAAATAGCTCAATCAGTAATACCCCTTTCACACCAGCCTAAATTCCCGGGTTGGGTCCAGGAACAACCCGGGACTAGCTCTGGTGTGAAAGGTTCCAGGGACAAATTCCCAGGTTAATTTGCCGGCAATTCAACCCTGCTAGGTAGCAGGGTTGCTCCCGGGTCCTTCCAGGGTTACTGGCTGGTGTGAAAGGTGCAGGGACATGTAGGGAGACAGTGTGCATGTTCTGTGGCACCACAGAACCCAGAAGATCATTTTAACCCCTGAAAGCCTGCAATGTGTGCCATGTCTTGGACAAATGAGGAGGTGAGAGAGCTATTAATCATTAGAGGGAAGATGCTTTCATATGCCTTTTAATTTGTTTTATACAAGTAAACAAAGGCTGAAACACTACACATGTTTTGTGTCTTAATTATTAATAATCAATAATCTAATGTGAGCCTTAAAAAGGCCATTTTCAATGCTATTCTCATAGAAATGCAGGGTCATCCTGGGTTCAGTGTAAAAGGTGCCGACCCGGGTTGTCCCTGCTTCAAAAGCATATGTGAATGGGTCCCAACCTGGGAATGTCCCTGCTTGTCCCTGGAATTTAATTCCCGGGTTTGTCTCTGCATTTCTGGTGTAAAAGGGGTATAAGGTGTCTGTCTCCAGTAAGACAAGTCATGGGTTCTAATACAGGGTGTGACAGTTGAAAAATGATGTTAGGAGGGAGGAGAGGTGCCCCCTTTGGAACAGGAGCCCAGCGGCAGATGACTCCATCGTCTCCCAAAATGATGCCTTTGTGGAGCTTTATACATATGGGAAATGTTCCAATTCCTTATTGGATTTGTGACGGCATTTTTGTTTAAGTAAATCCCAATCCCTGTTCATGACTGGAAATCTCTCCCTGTGTTGTTGTTTGTGTTGTGGCAGAATGAACAGAAGATTTTGGTTGGCTTGTTAGGTGTTTTAGATGCATATAACGTTCTTTATTCAGTCCCTAACTGCTCCTCCCTCCAATCTCTGTCCTTACCGCTCCCTTTCTCCATATCCAGCAAGAATGAAACAGATCCTTTTGGTTTCACTTTCTGTTAAGGAGTCATTTTCGTTCATTGAGTGGCCACTAGTGGTCTCTGGTGGTACTTCACCTCAGAGGTGAGGAGTATTTAGCCTTTTATATATACAGATAAGTCAATAGGTCCCCGCGTGCAAATTACATCCCATCCGGTCATGCTTCTCAGTGGAGTTACAATGATTTGCATGCATGTTCTTGTAGTTTTTTAAGTCCATTCTTATTTGTCTAACATCACACCTTTATTAATTAATATTCAAAAATGGCAAGAATTATAATTGTATGATGTCAAAATTAATTTGACCTAAAATTAAAAATATATTAGAGTTGCAATAAGTCTTATGGTTTAACTGTGGATATCGAGCGTCAGGGAGTTAACAGCGGTGTGTTACAGCAAAGAGGCAGCTCTCTGCTGGGTAAATTTACTGCATCCTAGAAATAATAAACATGATTGGTTGCTATGGGCAAAATCAAATCTTTTCATTTTTAGAAGCTTTAGTACATTTGCTATTAAAATTGCCGAAATAGCCATAGTTCCCCACAAAGGGGGAAATGTAATAGGGTGAGGGAATCAGAAAGTGAGAGATTTGGTAAGAAATCTCCAATTTTTTTAAAGCGGCAATCATTTACACTGCAAAATCAGACTGGTTTTGCAGTGTAAATGATTGCCGCTTTATTTAAAAAAAACTGGAGATTTCTTACCAAAATCTGTCACTTTCTGATTTCACCCAAAGTCGATCCTGCCCAACTGAGGGACATTCTAATAAAAACTGGTAAAACAAAAACAAAATATAAAATAAAACAAATGATAAAACCACATTCCCTAGTTCCTCGTCCTTATAATTTACCCTAAACTTGTGAAAATGATACTTAATTAGTATAAAAATAAATGGGAGCAATAGGTGAACAAATATAAGATCACATTTCTAATTAGTACGGATAAGTGTAGTTTTACAGCTTTCCCTGAATTTATCTTTTCTAACCCTAACTAAAGACAACTTAACAAAATAACAAAAAGAAAATCAAGGGCCTGATTCAGGACCGCTCACTAGGCGTATATTTGCCGCCTAGCTAGTGGGTAAGCCCTGCCAACCGCCCGAGGAACTCTCGCCCCCTTCCCCCTGACACCAGCACATCCTCTCCACTCGAGAGGCAGTGACATAACAATAGCCCCTTAGACCCCAGAGTGGCAGGAAGGCGCTGTGTAGGTGTGGGCACCGGGGACTGCGGGGCTATTTTAATGCCGCTGTCCCCTCCTTGCTTCTGCTTCGTTCTAATCTAAATGGACCATCACAAAATGTCCGCCCTCATACAGCATTGGCTCACCTGCATTCCCATGTAAATGCCCAGCGTTTTCATTGGGGGGAAATAGGTGAAATGACAACCCAAGAATCCTGAACGCTGGCATCCTAAACTTAAGTATTCCAGGGAGAGTTTGGCTGTGGGTGGTGTGTGTGTGTGTGGCGGGGTGGGGGGGGGGGGGGGGGGGGGGTTGGACTGCATGAGGGGAGGGTTAGGCTGTATGGGGGAAGAATAGGGTAATTTTAGTTGAGCGCTCCTGTTAGGATTTTAGGCAGTCGGGATGCTGGTGTAGGTATTCTGACCTTTGGCGGTATTCTGACGGTGTCACCCAACCCAAGCTACATGATGCCCCAGTTTCTATCTTCTTGATCCCTTCCTCTGATGCCAGCAGAGCAATAGACTCTGGACATTTGGGTCACTAGGGGCGCCCAGCGATGTCCTAGAGTGTAGTGCACATGCACCGGGCTCTAGGAAAATGGCCGTTGCATAATTTTCACGGTGGTTTCTGTAGTGCTGCTGCTGCTGCCAACACAGTGCTCCTGAATGTAAGTATTGTAAAAATGGGTGCAGAGTATGCGGGGTGGGCCTCAGAGCCGGCCTTAGGCATAGGCAGACTAGGCAATTGCCTAGGGCATTTGGAATGCATAGGGGCATCAGCAGCTTCTGCTGTTTAAAATGATATACAGCATGCCTATATTCTGTGTGTGAGTGAGGCTGTATCTGCATATGAAATAGTGTATTCATGGTAATCACTGTAACATAGCATTCCGTATGCAGGTACAGACACAGTCGCACACAGAATATATTCATGCCACATATCATTTGAATCATTGGAAGCTCCTTGTGTGTCCTGGTCACATAACAATGCAAATAAGACGTATTTTCAGCAAAAAATGCACCCAACGTTAGCAGAACTGGCCAGGAGCTGTATGACCTATTGAAGCAAGATGTATGAGGAAACATCTGTATCCAAGCAGAGGCAGAGGTCACAGTGTTAGCGGCTGTGCGAGTGCTGTCTGTGGGTGGGTTGGTTGTGCAATAGTGTTTGGCATATGTGTAAGAGGCATTATGTGTGTCGTGTATAAATGCATTAATAATGTGCGACATATGTGTAACAGGCATTATGTGTATCATGTGTATAAGGGCATTAATAATGTGCAACATATGTGTAATGGGCATCATGTGTTTCATGTGTATAAGGGCATTAATAATGTGCAACATATGTGTAAGGGGCATTATGTGTGTCATGTGTATGAAGGGCATTAATAATGTGCAACATATGTGTAATGGGCATCATGTGTTTCATGTGTATAAGGGCATTAATAATGTGCAACATATGTGTAAGGGGCATTATGTGTGTCATTATGTGTATGAAGGGCATTAATAAAGGTTGGCATAATGTGTAAGGGGCATTATGGTTATAAGGACATTAATAATGTGTGTCAAGTGTAAGGGGCATTACTGTTTGGTATTATCAGGGGTGTCGAAAGAAAAGGGTAGGGGGTACAAATTACCCAGGCCAAAGTCTGATGGAAGGGCCCAGTGGGGGCCCCGGGCCCCCTCCCCTTAAGTGACAGCAGCAGCTGCAGCTCTTCTCCTCTGCCCAGGATTAAGGAGGATTAATGTACATAAGGTAAAGTGGTACTACTGTGTGCTGTAACGTGAATAAGGGACACCATCGCATGATATAATGCGAATAAAGTGGCACTACTGTGTGGCATAATTTGAATTGGGGGTACTATTGGGTGGCCATGCCCCTTCCCAGCAAGAACACACCCCTGTTTGGGCTGCGCACCGAATGTGTGCACTGTTTCTATTTAAAATATTGCGGGTAGGAGCACAAAAATGATGACTATGATGAGGGTTGATGGTGCTGGAAAAGGGGAGCAGGGTCAGAGGCGGAACTAGTGGCGGTGCTAGGGGGCACCAGCCAAAATCTTGCCTAGGGCGTCATTTAGGCTAGGGCCAGCTCTGGTGGGCCTCCTTAATCCCGTGTGCACCTCACACACACTGCACCCATATTAGATACAAAATTAGCTGGATATGTTCTAGAGCAGGGCTTCTCAAACTCGGTCCTCAGGACCCCGCACAGTTCATGTTTTCCAGGTTACTCTGCAAGGGCACAGGTGCAGTCATTACTTGACACATTTTAAAAGATCCATAGGCGGAGCTAACTATTTCAATTGTGATTCTCTGAGGAGACCTGGAAAACATGCGCTGTGTTAGGTCCTGAGAACCGAGTTTGAGAACCTGTGTTCTAGAGTCAGATAGGATTATTGTTTGGAAGATAAGGGTCCGTGTAAACGCCACGTGCAAGTGCGAGCAGTGACCAGCTCCCCTTGAATTGGGCGCACCTGATTTTGCTGGGTGGTTTTTTTTTTTTAAATTTCCCCTTTTAAACGAAGAGGAACAATACCATTGTTATCTAAATTGCCAATGGCTGCTCACGCTGATACTGCTCAGCTAATGTATCAAATTCAGCCGTAATATTACTTTCTAATGGAAATTGTTTGACTATTTCCTTTCAACACAATGCCAATTATATTGAGGGAATAATAATAAAAAAAAAAAATAAAAAATTTTTTTTGCAGAGGAGTCTATTTTTCAATCTCAAATACAAACCGTCGTTAGGAGACGATTTCCCTTTCTGTGACTCAGAACGATGGCCAGGAGGGAATACTTATAATTATCACAAGTGAATTGCAAAACTCTTGCTTTTCCCTTTCTTTTGATCCCAATCAAACGCTCGTAGAAGCGAGAATAATATGATGTCGTTTTATAGATAGTTTTAAAGATAGATAAGGCTCAGGACTCGGCTACTTTCATCTTGACGGTAAAATCGTGTAGACAGGACCCCAGACTGCTTTATGTCTGTTTTCATACATTTATGTGATGAATGTCTTTTTATATGCATTGTATTTACTGCCTTCCTGTAGATAAGAAGATAACTGTAATTAGTGGGGCTCATGATGTTCCTTATTTTGGAATTACAGTAGGTTCTCTTAAGACAAAGCCCTCATTGACAGACGGAGGTTATAAAGTTGTAACGCGCCCAATCTAGAACCTGGCAATCTAACGGGGTATGGGTCATTGGGTTAACCGCTGAAGGTCGACACCTGAAATAGGTTGACAGGGTCTGAAGATCGACACAAGCATTAGGTCGACAATGGGGAGGTCGACAGTCATGTCGACATGTGGTTTTCACACTTTTTGACCCGGATGTCAACACAGCCCTGCATGTCTTTTTGACCTGAATGTCGACACAGTCGACATAGACACAGTCTAAGTGTACCGCGTCCCCTTGCACGGCTTGCTGTGCTCACCAGGCTTCGGGCATGGTTCCTCGCTACGCCTGGCATGCTATTTATTTCTCCCACCATGCCATAGTGGATGGTAGGGCATGAAATACCGCCGGTCAGCACATGTCGGCTAAAAAAAACAGTCAAAAGTCATGTTTTGACTGTCGACCTTCCTATTGTTGGAGTAACAAGGTCAACCTTACCCATGTTAACCTATTTCAGGTGTTGACCTAAGGCCTGTCAACATCCAGTGGTCGACCCAATGCTTGTCGACCTTGACAACCTAATGACCTTATACCATTTAACGATAGCCAATAGCCAAGAGCAATATGTAACCTGCATCTGGTATGTGGTCATTAGGTCGACAGTGTCTAGCTCGATCCCTATTGGTCGACAGTCAATAAGTTGACAAAAAGGTTGACATACATTAGGTCGATATGGTCAATAGTTTGCCCCCCCCCCCCCCTCGAGTTTTGCGCATGCACACTAAGGAAAACTGTAGAAAATGGTCACACATTATTTCCTCAGACATTGGCACATGGGCAGTAGAGCGTGTGCCCCTCTAGTGCTCAGACTGTATTGTGCTACCGGGCTCCAGCTACAGAGGAGAGGGACCATCCAGAGGAGGTTGCTCTGGCTAACAGGGTTCCTGAAACATCACCCGCCGGCCAGTAGTGCAGCTTCAGGGCTGCTCAGAACGTCCTAAGAACACACCATGTAGTGTGTAGATCACAGTGACGTGCGGTGGAGGCACTGTCACAGCCATCATCACACACATCGCTCTCGTGCCTGGCTGCAGCTGACACCCGCTGCCCCCCCTCCAGCAGCAGCCAGCAACCTTTCCCCACCGACATCTCCGTCCTCGCTCGCCAACCCCCCATCCTGCACCTGCCCGCCGCCGGCGCCGACACCAGCACTGCAGAAGCCGTCCCCCGCCGCCACCTCTGTCCCCGTCATAAAATTGTACTTACCAGGCAGGGGAGAGAGACACAGCACGCGGCAGGGAACCGGGACTTGGAAGCCAAAGTGACACTGTCATGCTTAAATGACAGGGGCTGCTGTGATTGTGTCCAATCACAGCAGCCCCCGTCAATTAGGCACTTCTAGAAGTGCCACTTTTGGCATTATTTTTAATGGGCTTTTTTAGCCAACTGCTTAGCCCTGCCCCCAGCTTCATCCCCTTGCCGTTCTTTGTGGGAGGCATGCTTATCGGTGCCTCCCAAACTAGGTTAAATAATTCAGCCAATCAGCGTCCGGCAAGTCTTTTCAATGTCATCAGCGCATCCCGCCGCCGGGCAAATAGCGCTAGTAGGAGATGGAGTGAAAGCAAGCTGCCGCTGCAGCGGCTACACCAGTCCCCGGAACCCCGCCGCCTATCCCCGGACCCCGCTGGCTGCACACAGGTATGTTGTCAGCGGGGGGGGGGGGGAGGGGGGTGCCCAGCCTCCTGCGCCAGGGGCAAGGCGGTCATCTGTCCCCCCCCCCGGTCAGGGGAAGTGGGGGGGTGACCAAATGACTGCCTTGCCCCGGGTGCCGGAAACCCTAGTTTCGGCCCTGTTGGAAGGCATGACTTCTTTTTATAATGTTAGGGACTATTTAAAGTAAAGAACAACTTTGAATGTTAAATGTTTTGTATTGGAATTTTTTTTGTGAGGAACAGTTTTCTATATGAAATACTGTAAATAATAATAATTAAAAAAAACTACATACTTACCTAACCTACTGGAATGGCCGGGAGGGTCCCGAAAATCATGTCCCCCTCCACACCCCCTCCCTCTGCCAGTCAAATACTGGCATTCGTGGCTCTCCAAGGGGATGGGGGCGGGGCTAAAATGGTCATTTAATGCCACCCCCCTCCGGTATGAGGGCAGGTCTTAATGTGTTGGGGCTTAATAACAGCATGCCCCGCCCCCAAAAAAGCTGCAGAGAGTCTCCTCTCTGGGCTTCTCCTGGAGAGGAGACAATTAAGGTAGGCAAGTTTGAATAATAATAATAATATTATTATTATTAACAGTAATAACATTGCCGTCCAGCACCAGAAATACACAATTACATTTTTTGTTTAATAAACAAACAAATAAACCAATATGATAGAACGAGGGCTGCATAGGCTTGAGTCAATTTAAGAGCCTGTGAATTTGATGGCTGTAAATATATAGAAGTGATTGCAAAGTGCCTAGGGGAAATAGGAGGTTGAGTGGCAGTTAGATCTGCCAATCAGGTAGCATAGGGGCGTTAGCTTAGAGAGGGGTATATTAGGGATACTGGCCAGGAAGTACTTCCTCTTTGAGTCTGGATCCCCACCCTCCCTATCCCTTTTCATCTGTGCTACCTGGCCTCCGGGCCATTCACCAGATTGGCTTCAATAGCTTCAATTATAAATCGGCGAGAAGGCGCTCTCCACCAGCAGTCAGTTGGGGTGTCAGGTGGTCTCTGTGCGGTATTGCCCTCCTTTGCCAGGATGGGGGGCGAGTCCCGGCTCAAGCGGCGGGACGATGGACACTTCATGGAAGTGTCCTCGCCAGGCCATATTAGGGGAGGTATGTCCATCACAGCGCAGACTGTACCCCACAAGAAGGGGTGTTGTCAGATTGGGGCGCTTCAGTCGCTACCATGAGCAACACCCAAGATGACTGGTGCTGGTCTCAAGTGCTTTCTTTGCCATCCCTTAGACAAATAGGGGTCATACCATTATAATAAATATTCATGACCTATTTAAACTTACGCAGTGGTTGTCTGTGTCCTTATTTATAGATTAAGGTGTTTGTGTGAGTTATTTCTAGGCATAAGAGTTAAGTAAAGGTACAGGCCAAGCAGCATAATTCATTAGGCGCCTTAATATTTTTTTTAAACCTTGTCAGTTAGTATTTGAATCATTGAGACGACACATTGAATAGAGGATGCTTTTCCCTTTAAATAACGATGAGAAGTGCAATGTAAGAGAACACTGACAGGCATTCACCTATTGGATACCGATAGTGCTTAGTTCCAGAATTAGCAATAATGCAGCTAATCTTCAGTGAACAGATGCAGAACAACCCGAGCAGATAGTGCAGGCCTGAGCAGTCCGCCCGTCTGCAGGTCTGTGCCATCGACCCTGAGCGCTCAGGATACAAGGCAGATGCAGGAGACCTTCATGCTTCAGGTTTTCAATTAAAACAAAATCCTAGCGCAAATAGTTGGGCAGGAAATTTGTCTATACTGCAAACTAGTGCCAAAGTCTTTCAGGTGGAGGTGGGGGCCAGGACGGGCACTGATGTATGTAATACAGAGATGTCATGCCATGTATGTGACATGTGTACAGTCCTTCTGGACGGCATGCACAGAGCTTCGAGGGTTATTGGCCCATGACTGAAATGCAGATGTCTGCATCGCTAACCTGATAGCATTCTTCACGTATTCCTTAAACATTCTGTTCTAACCGCCTGCTGTAGAGATGAATAAATGTTATAGTTTTATTCCGCGCTGCCTTTATCCAAGGTCACACATTTTTATCATCCGTAACCTTTACACTATAAATAAAGGCAGTGGCGTAACAATAGCCCCGCAGACCACGCAGTGGCTGGGGAATAGATCATATGGTCGACCTAAAGATGGTGGACAGTCATTGGGTCGACACCACTAGGTTGACATGGGTCTAGGTCGACATGGAACAAGACACAAGCATTAGGTTGACATGGTCTAGGTCTGGGGTAGCCAACTCGAGTTAATGTTTTCCAGCTCACCTCACAGAATCACCAGTGAAGTAATTAGCTCCACCTGTGGATCTTTTAAAATGTGTTAGTGATTAATGAGTGCACCTGTGCAGCAGCTAGGTTGTCTGGAAAATGGGAACTGTTGGTAGCTCTCGAGGACTGGAGTTGGCTACCACTGGTCTAGGTCGATAGTCAAAAGGTCAACATGGGGTGCAAATCTAGTACGCCACTTAATTAAGGTCATGCTAACCTACAATTTTGGATGCTCTCTCAGAGACTGGCACAGACTCCTGTACTTCCCAAGAGAAGTGGATGGTGTGGGGATCAATGATGCAAATCATGATGAATCACTTTATTGTGCCGCTAGGGCCACAGGGATGCAATTCCTAGGGCCACACATCCTGTATCCACTATGGCTATTTGTGGCCTCCACCCCTAGGAGGTAATAAGAGCATGTCTGAGGAATGCATCCAGTGAGAGGAGAGAGTGTCTTAAATCCTTCCTATTCTCCTACTGAAGTGGGTGGTCCAGGGAATTGTTGGGGGAGCCTCACCTGGCCACAGGACCTCGAGCAGTTAAGATGAGTACCATGGGTCATCTTAACAGCATTGTAGCCCCTAGGAAATGCAATTCATTGGTGGAAAGCTCTAGCTATCCACCAATCAGCATGCTGATAGCCATTCACTGTCTGGCTGCAGGCTGGGAGGTAGGTAGAGGATGTTGCTCTCTGATTGGTGGATAGCTCCAGCCATTACACATTAATTTAACCTCTTGACCCAGAAGACAGCGGCATCACTAGGTGGGTGCTGGGAGTGTGCCCCGAAACTGGAAGTCATCCTCAGAAGGGCCGGCTCTTCTGCAGTGACAGAAGCCAAGTGCTGCAGTGTGAGATATTCTTCTGCAGCACTTGGCTCCTGTCACAGAGGAAGAGCCGGCACTACACACAGACCAATCACCAAATTTACTAAGATGGAAGTTCTATTTCTGGTGGGATGTTTCTATGGGCAACCAATCAGAATCAACTTACTTATTTAGTACCTTCTAGAAGATAATAGAATCTGATTGGTTGCCCATTGCAACATCCCATCTGAAATAAAACTCCCATGTTAGGTTATCCCCCCCCCCCCAAAAAAAAAAAACATTTTAGAATGCTGAAATTCGGACTAGGGCTGTGCATTCCCAAAAAAGGGGGAATGACCTCCGGAAAAGGGGGCGTGGCTTTGTAGCAATGCTGCGATTGCGAGCCAGGTCCCTGTTTGCCAACATGAATAGATGCAGAAGGCATCTGAACAGCATTTACTGTGAGTGACAGGTAGGTCTCTCTACTGCCCCCCCCCCTCCCCACACCCAGGACCCAGGGGGGGGGGGACAGCCCCCCAAAACGGGACTGACCTGTGAAAATCGGGACAGTTGGGAGGTATGAAAATGTTATTTCATTGCAACAGTGAAGAAAAAAAATCTTCAGCGGCGAAAGGGTTAATCAGAAAGCAGCAAAGGGGGAAACTATCCCCAAATCTTCAGTGTAGCAAGCATGACCCTGGAGTCAATAATATTCTATGTTGTGACTGAGTTCATAAGGAATACAGCGGTTACAATGTCACAATTCTCACCTTAAAACCAGTAAAATAATTGGCTTTAGTTACTGGTCCATCATCTCTATAGGTATAATGCGCCTTAGGAATGAATACATAAACACTTCATTATTCCTCATATCCCCCAGATATGCGGGAAGAGCGCAGATACAGAATCGCTTCCAAAGCCCGTTTCCTCTCCTCCAGCTCGGACTGCGTGACATTGCAGCCCTAAGCACATCGCACCGCTCTCCTGGATGTATGCACCTCTGCGTCCTATAAGATGAAGCTCTGCCAATTACATGCGAGTGGAAGAGTCATTCCTTACTCCCAGTAATTTGTCTGCATATCAGATCAATATTAAAAACAAATGGCACCTATAAAATTGATCCCCTCTGTTTTTCCTAAATACTTTGTTGTGGCTGTGTTTTCTCCGAAAACTGATATATGTTTTTGCTCCTAATTATGCTTTGTAAAGCGCTGCGGAATCTGTGTGCGCTATATAAGAAACTGTTAATAAATAAATAATACTCACTTATCAGAGCAAAGTAGCCGAAATGAGGGAAAGTAATGTTCCCCAGATCCATTTGTCAGCACCTGCTGTGAGATGAACACGTACTGGCTGGAGGCTTTTATGTGAGTGCATAATACATGGAAATGTTCTATTGCTGGATGCAGGCAACGAATGCTGCTAAAAGGGGCTATTAAGTGGCACACAAGTACATGTATGTGCTCATTTTAGCCACTTAATGCGCCCAATAAGCATTAATTTACATATTTCATGTACGAGAGAGCGGCTCACTGCATAAGCTGCAATGTAGACGATCAGCAATTTATTACATCAATAATGACAGCATGCAGCATCCTTGCACTCAGTCCCTGGGCACGGCTGTAGTAAAGTCATAGGGCCGATGGTGTTTGGCAGGGATTGGGGTGGCAGTTGGTGTGGCTTCACATATTTGAATTTTGGACAGTGCTCGCTGCAGCACACAGTATGGGACACACTGTAGGTGTCTCAATATACAGTACACTAATAAGCCCGCTCGAAGCAAATACTTTGAAAGCTAGTCTGGTACCTTGTGATTGCCACCTGTGTTTGTAATGTAAAGGCATTGTGTATATTGCATACAATAAAGTAACATGTTACATAGAAGGATACCTATATCCAGCTGTAGATTACAAAGGCACCATAGACCCCCGCAACGGACATAAAGTATAATGTGCCTACTACTGGTAATCCTCGTAACAATGTATCTGTACACAGATGAAAACCAGGGGCTAGGGATGGACATCATTGCAGTCGCCAGCGATGGTTGCCATTGATGGCAATTCTGCAACCAGCCATCGATAGTATTAAACTATTTGATGGATAACCATTGATCGTTTTAGCTACCAATGGTCATCCATTACTTTTGACTGAATGGCCTGTGGGCCTATCAGAACTCAGGGGCGTTGCTCCATGACCCGGGACCTTGAAAAAAAAAAGAAACATTGGTTCTACTTTGCCATCAATGTAGGGAAACCATCTGGTTTCCCACATCGCCAATAACACAGCGACATTTGCACCACATGCACAGTACTTACACCTACAATGATACAGTAGAGACGGAGGTAATGGTTAAAGACACATGTCCATATTGTACCCCTTAAGAAATTAAATCTTCCTGCTGCAGTCCAAGCAGAGATGTCAATATATGAATGTGTATAGATCACTGTGACTTCATTTCAGTGTTAATGTTGTAAGTACTTTCTGCAAATGTCTATACTCAATCAGCCAGAAGCTTCTGGTGCTGTACAGGTGCTGGGATTGCTCCAAGCAGTGCTGTACTAACCAGTGCAGGCAGCCCCGCCCCATCTGAATGACATCATGATCACCACAGGGGGTGTGGCCGACATAGGGTACACTGCCATCCTGTTACACCATTGACATTGCCCACTTACACTAGTAATTTCATTCTTAAACTTTTTGTTGGGGACAAAAACAACTTTTTGAGTATATGCAAATAAACCAGTGGTATCAAGAGAAATATTCTGAGGATCTATTATCGCAGAATGACACCATTGAAAGAAAGGGCCCCGCTGCATTGTGGACAGGGCTCGAAGGTTCTCGTCTGCTGCGGTCGCTGCAGCTTGCCATAAGTATTGTATTAGCGAAAGGACAAACTAAACAAGTAAGGAGAGACAGAGAGTGTTTAAATTTAGCTTCGGTAAGGGATTAATGAGCAGGAAGATGCTGCTTATCGCTCTTCGGAAACCGGGGCTGAGGGATAATTTAGTGTCAGATGACACCCATTTGGTTAGGATGTAACTGAAACACTTTGATAGACAGTGATTTAAATTGATTAACCAGCGACAACCACTTAACGCTAATAAATCTTTAAAATATTTAAGAGGAAGAGCCCGTGGTGGAATTTTCTCAAGGTAACAGGTAACACAGCAATCAGACTAATAAGATCGGCTTCCACACAGAGCGGCACTGTGCGCTACCCTGAAGAATACCATTAGAAAAAGTGGGGGGTCGTTTCCTTTTAAACACATACGAGGCCTGCAGCATATTGACGAGCAAGCGTATGTGAGGTTATAAAAAATTGGGGACTATGTAAAAACCGGACGGGACTAAACCCCGGACTGCCGGACAGGACATGAAAATCTGCAGTCTGGAGCTTGTAGGCTCCGGTCCGGGGGGTGTCCTGTAAAGGCATACCTCCCAACTGTCACGATTACAGCGGGACAGTCCCGATTTTCGGTCCTGTCCCGCTGTCCCATGCGCGGCAGGCATTGTCCCGCTGCGGGGGGTGGCAGTTGGGAGACCCCCCAATGTAATAGAATAGACGATGTGCGCATGCGCACATCGTCTATTCACGTAATTAGCATAAGCCGGAACCTCATTTGCATACGCCCCGCCCCCTTTTCGGGCGCTCACGCGGCTTTGCCGCGTGAGTGTCCCTATTTCTTAAGCATAGAAGTTGGGAGGTATGTGTAAAGGGGTGTCTTGTCCGGGGGGGGGGGGGGTCCCTGTGATAGCTATCACCAGGGACATGGGGGAGGGGAGATTACAGCCTCCCGTGTGGTCCGGACCGTCCGGTTTTTGCTACATGCCCGGACCATACAGGGAGGCTTTATTCTACCCCCCCTCCTCTACCTGGTGACAGGTGTGACAGGCAGCCCCCCCGGACAGGACACCCCCCGGACCGGAGGCTACAAGCTACAAAATGCAGAGTTTGATGTCCGGTCCGGCGGTCCGGAGGTTTTGTGTTGGTCCGGTTTTCACCCATACCCTAAAAAATGGTCTACAAACTGTGTGGCCGAAGGTGCAAGGTCTGAGACGCCCGATCTTAGCGCTCTGTCCACACTATAATACTTGGCCGTGCATCCTTATACAATGCCATCGATCGCAACATTGAATCTTGCACCAGCCCTGTGACAGCTGCAGCGTTTCCATCTGACCATGGCCTCCTACTCTATGGTTGGGTTGGTACCCAACTGGCACTTACTATGCTGACCCTCAGAATAACGTCTGCGGTATCCCGATGGTCAAAATCCACACAGATCCTGGTAAGTATTTTATTAACTATACCACTACCCCTCACCCACCCCTCCTGCAGCCTAACCCAAATCCCCCACACACGCGCACCGTAACCCTAACCTTCCCCTATGCTTGTATCCTTGCTTCTGTGTATGCAGCTGCTTGCAGTGACACACCCATGACACGCCCACTGCGCAGCCCATATTTACATACATTACTAGCCACCACCCAGTCACTGCCCAGTATCGCCCATAACTACTCTGCCACACCGCTGATATTGTCTGTCCCGATCGCAACAGCACCATTGCGCTAACACTCAGGGTAACACATGCCCTATGTCGGTTTTAATCATTGGACCATGTGTGGTTATCCAGTCATTAGGTCGACAGTGTCTAAGTCGACAGTCAAAAGGTCGACTACTATTGGTCGACAGTCAGAAGATCAAATCAAAAGATCGACAAGAATAAGTTCAACGTGAGTTTTTCACGATTATTTTCCTTTAAGTTCTTTTAATTGTTCATATTTTACCGTGCATGTGGGCATAGAGTTAGATTTTAATAGAGTGCCGAGCGCAGCAAGATCCAGTGCCTAGCAAGACCAATGAGTCATGTGAGGGGACGCGGTACACTTATACGGTGTCCATTGTAGCAGGCACAGCATCTTTTCATATGAAAGTAATGTGGAGGATCCGGTACAGGCTCCTGAAGGTGGAATATCTGCCCAAGTGATAGCCGGGGATGTGGGCTGCGGTAGGGACTACTGGAGATTTTTGAAGAGTTTGTACTATGCTGCGACACCTGTATGCTGCAATGCTGTAACCATAATTGCTGATTACCTGGTATGCTGTTTATCTGCTACAAAATAAAGACCAAGGGAAAAACAGCGTAGAGGTCCCACATATTTTTGAACAATCAGCGGGCTCCACTCACAAAGAAGTAAATTTACAGCTAGGGGACACAGCTCACAGGACAGCCCGCCCAAAGCATTCTTCCTCCTAAAACTACTTTCCTCCTGGAAAACTACAAGTACCAGCATATGGGGCATTAGGGGCCCGCTGGTACCTATAGTCTCCTTTTAAAAGAAATATTAAAATAAATACAGAACACACACTCCGTAGATAGTAAAATGTTAATGCACCCACACTCACCTTGTCTTAGCGCAAGTCGATCCGTTGTCCAGTAAAATCCACTACATGTATTAAAGAATAAATACATACTCCCCTAACCCTGGGCGCAAGTCAGTCTTCTTCAGTAGGCATCCAGGAGTTAAAAAAAAACAAAACAAAACGTTTCGATCCTTCTGGACATAAGCCGTGCGATATGTGAATGCTGTACATACAGCACAGCTTCCACAAGTGGCAGAACCCCCTCGTGAGTTGTCACTTGTTAGTTGACAGACAGGCCACTCACATCCAATCAGCAGCCGGTTACCATGATAGTGGCCACTGACAGGCTGGGGGTTATATACCCAACACCCAATCATTAGTAAACATTGATAAAAGCAGAATATTTGCAATACATAACACAAAATTCAAAATTAAAATCTAACTTCAGAACCAAGGGAAGATCGGACCCAGGATATGGTTTGCACCATTTCTCCTTGGAAGATCTAGACCACATATTGGTTTGATTTGGATACACACATTTTTGGTGGATTCTTATACAGGTACAGTCTCCCGTATCTGGAGATCTCTTATCCGAAATATTCCCAAAAAAAAAGTGTTTTTTTTTTTTCATACTTACCAAGTCCCCCGATGTCCACGGCGGCCTTCAGGATCTTTTTCAGCGGTCCCAGGAGTGCATTGCGCGGGTATGCGGGACGCGCCGGTGACATCACCGGCGTGCCTGCAAACTCAAGAAATCCACCCCTGGGACTGCTGAAGAGCATCCTGGAGGCCGCCGTGGACGCCAGGGGATGCCGAGGACGCGTGGAACCATCGGGTGAGACCAAGTAAGTATGTAAAAAAAAAAATCAAAAACTGTAAAAATCCCTTATCCGAAATGCTCGGTACTATGGGTGAATTTTATCAAAGAGATAAAGTGGAAAAAGATGAAGTACCATTCAGTCAAAGACATGTAATAAAACATTTATAGCAGCGCTATGACAAAATTTATGGTGGGGTTGTCTGTCTTAAAAATGAATAACCATTCATTTAAAAAAAACACAATGCAGAATTAATATACTATATACACACACTTAGGTATATCAATATTGTCACACACGTAGCTATAACTGGTATGGCTTTTGAAAGTAGTATAATGGGAGAGCGTCCATCCAATTAAGAATGGCCAGTTCCTCTAATAATAGTTGGTATGGTCCTTTATGTAAAGTTCTACATTTAATAGGATCTGTTTGAATTAAAAAAATCTCACCACTGGAGGAATGGTTGGGATCTTAGTTTGCTGTCTGTTCAATGGTCCTCACGATAGCACGGTTGTCCTTAGTTGATGATAGGGTTACCATTGGATGAAGATCTGTGGGTCAGATGTTTAAGCCCATGATGTCCTCTCTAGAAGGTGGTGGAAGATCAAAATAGAGATCTAATTGTAGTGGAGTGGACTTGGGGACTGGAGGATGTGGCTGGTTGGTAGCTTCTTCAAGCTGTAGGAAGGACAGCGAAACGCGTTTGGTTAAGGAGAGCAGCCAACCAGCCACAAGCACTGAGCCAAAATACACAAAAAGAAAGACTGGGGCTATAGTGGGACCGTTATATCAAGGGTAATGCTTGATCGAGGTATATCTGGTTCCTCAGGTCCCAAGAGGGGAATAAGCAAAATGGGCAAACCATGGGGACCAAATCTCAAATTTGTCAATAGTGTCATGTAGGGCGTTGGTAATTTTTTTCATAGAAATAATGAACCATATTTTAGAAAGTACCATTTGCATTGGGGGATGAGAAGGGTGCTTCCAGCATGAGACCAGGACGCCCCTAGCGGCATGTAGAATATGAAGAGCCAATTTGATTGAGGGAGGATATATATAAAGGTTGGGCACTCACATTAATGCAATGTCTTACTTGTTAGGTGAAATGATGGCTACAGTGCCTTCCTGGGTGGTCGTCCAAGAACCCCACAATAGAGAGTAGAGAGAGGAAAGGCAGACTTGAATAAAAAGGTCCTTTAATCCAACCGTTTCAGGTTTTCCCCCCATCGTCACGGGCATATATATATATATATATATATATATATATATATATATATATACCCTCAAGGGTCTGACTGCCCTTTCCTCTAGCAGCAGCTCCTAGAAAACCTCATTAGAAGTGCCCAAATATTGCAACATTCTTTGTTATATTTTCTTTCGCTCCTGTCATTTTCACAGCCTGTAACATGAACACTACAAGCTGATTGGTTGCTGCTTTAACTCTGTCCAAGCTTTGATAAAACTCCCCTATGCATGCAATTATAAAAGTCTTTAGCAAAGAGAAATGTTTTTAAATAGTATTCGTTGATAGTTATCGTTATGAAAAACATGCGCTGATATGTTTCCCCGAGGGCTGGATTTGACAAGTTTCAATATAAGTTATGTAAATTAAGGATATGCTTCAGAATTAATTGTGCCAGTTTGAAAGAAGCAGACACTTTGGGCAAACGAACAAAGTGAGTACTAAAATATATAATTTTTTTATTCTTTTTTTACATTGACAGATGGAGATAAAAGTTCAGAAACTACAATGGCTGACTTCCTTGGGTGGACTAAGGTTGTAGTCAATCCCCATTACTATTCTGGTAAAATGTTACTTAAAAGCAGAGGGAGGATGCTTCAAATATAGTGGATTGTTTTTTTTTTTTTTCTGTACATGTAGAGTTTACGGGTACAATTAGAGATTCTTCTTTGAATCTGTCATAACTCTCCCCACAATAAATATAAAGAGGGCAATCACAATAAAGAAACTGAGATCATGTAAATAGGGGAAGCTGTCATCTGTCAGAACAAACTTAGGTCTAAGTCGACAGGGTTAAAGGTCGACTTGCCCCAAGGTCGACAGGGTTAAAGGTCGACATGGGTCAAGGTCGACATGACTTAAGGTCTACATGGGCCAAGGTCGACATGGGTTTAGGTCGACAGTCATTAGGTCGACATGAGTTTTTCACTTTTTTTTGAGCCGACATGTGCCGACAGGTGGTATTTCATGCCTTACCATCCACTAGGGCGTGGTGGGAGAATAAAATAGTGTGCCGAGCGTAGCGAGGCACCGTGCCCGAAGCATCGCGAGTGAAGCGAGCGATGCGAGGGGCTGCGGTGCATCTCCAACTGTGTCCATGTCGACTGTGTCGACATTCGGCAAAAAAAACCTGAAAAACTCATGTCGACCTAATGACTGTCGATCTAAACCCATGTCGACATTGACCCATGTCGACCTTTAACCCTGTCGACATTGGGGCAAGTCGACCTTCCGGGGTCGACCTAATGACTGTAGACCTAAGTCTGTTCTGACAGATGTACTGCTTCCGTAAATAGTGGTAGGATCCAGTGTCTGCAGAAATAACTACATCATGTGCAGACCCGGTATAGGAAATAGGTAAACATTTGTTTCCTGGGAAGTCTTTATCCATGTCTGCCCTGTCTTCGTCCCGGAGGCCGCAAATATAAGTCAATCATCACCATATCGCCGACCATCGGGTGATTTCTCCGGCTGCAGCTGCAAGGCTGGGGATACAGTGACGGGGGCCTTTTTTCAGCGGGCTGCAGGGCAGGCACTCTGAATGAATGGTCTGGTGCCAAACACAGCAGGGCATGCAACCAGCAGTCTGTTGTATATGCAGTGATCACACATATGGCCATCTGTTATTGACTAAAAATATTTCTACAAGAGCTGAAGGTTTCTAAAATCACAGAACTATACAAGAAGTTTATGTGCTCATTTCCTGCCATTGATAGTTATTTAGGAGTGATGCAGTAACTATCTCAGTGTCAGTGGAACAAGAAGGGAGGAAGCCGCTACTACTGTATGTGTCCAGGTTCTGGGCTGGTTGGCCATTTACTAAGAGCTAGCGAACTTTGTACCTCGATCCAGTCGTAGTCAATAATTGCTATCATGGGCAATATCAGAAGGCATTACTTTATCCAAAACTGTTTTGAAAAATATAAAGCATTATTTAGACCAGTGGTAGCCAACTCCAGTCCTCGAGAGCTACCAACTGTTCACATTTTCCAGACAACCTAGCTGCTGCACAGGTGCACTCATTACTGACACATTTTATAAGATCCACAGGTGGAGCTAATTACTTCACTTGTGATTCCGTGAGGAGACCTGGAAAACATGAACTGTTGGTAGCTCCCCAGGACTGGAGTTTGCTACCCCAGATTTAGAGCTAGGATTGAGCCATTCTTGAAAATGTAATTTAGCAAAGGTGTGTGTGGGGGGGATTGCTAGGTAGTTGGCAGGGTGCATCTTCATGATGCCCTTTTTTAAAGAAAAATAGTTGATATGAGTCACTTCATTTGGTAATATCATAAACATTATGGGAGAGCCCCCCCCCGGCTTCCAATTGGAAGTCTGACCTGCCAGTCACCCAAGGCAGTCCCATTGGGAGGTTTCCCTCCCTGCGGGATGCCTCTATGGACTGCTACGGCTGCAGCCCATAAAAACGGGTTCTGCGCATGCGCAGTACCAAAGATGATACTGTGACAGACCCAGGACCGTGAATATGCTTCTATGGACTGCTGCCGAAGCAGCCCAAGGAGGCTGGAGGCCAGTACATGTGCAGTACAGAAGAAGCTGCTACGCATGTGCCAGTTCCTCGACCCCGGCGGGGGTCGGGACCGGCAGCGAGGACCAGCAGAAGTGTGGACCAGCAGCAGCGGCAGTGGAGGTGGGATGGTATCGGGGCCAGTGGCAGCCCCCTCCTCCACAGAGGTAAGAGCCACCACTAATTGAGATCATCTATATATATATATATATATATGTCTAGTGTCTGTGTGTCTCCAAAACACTGCCATCTGTTGGCAGCGAGAGAAACTACATCTCTTTCTCTGTCTCACAGGGGCAATCACAAGATAACAGCACTCACCAGGCTGTTTGAAAAATAACAGTCGGAATGTATTCATGCCCCTGCATTTCATGTAAACAATTCTTGGTCAATTCTCTGCCATACTAGCTTTCGAAGCAATTGCTTCAAGCGTGCTTAATAGTAGTGTAATAATATAGTATTATGACTAATGTGTACATATACTGTATTACATGATACAGTATAACCTATAAATATGTTGCTGCATTTTAGAACTACAACACAGTTGAATACTCGGGTTGAGCTAGTCTTTGTGATACACCTTAATGTGTTTATTGCTTGGAAGAACACCTTAAGTGGCAATTAGTGTCTGATTTGGAGAATTTACTGAACCAAGAGTAAAATTCAATACCAATCATGTAGGCGAAGGTTTTCCAACTCTGGTGTTTGTGGGTCACTGGTACTTTAGATTTTCAGTGCCGTGCGCAGAATAAATAAACATTATACTTAATTAGTTAATTATTTGTTAATTTTCATGATCTTAACTTCCTGCCAAGTTCTGTACCCTCAAGACCTGCTGGACGGTTATCAGAGAGGTTAAAGAAAATTGGAATCATAATATTTGGAAACGGTGCCTCGTCTTCATAACTGTTGTACTGTTAATAAAGTTTCTTGAAAATCAATTATCAAGACTAAAAGGAAAAGACCAGCAGTTTGTAAGTTGTTTAATTAGGCTTCTTGTATAACTAGGCTGTATAAATTGACAAGATGTTTAACTAGATACTATCTTTCTAGGATTTATTGTCGGCATGTTCAAATGCAGGGGCGGATTGGCCCGTCAAGAAACCGGGCCTTTTTCTGGTGGGCTGGTCCAGATTTGGCCGTTTTCCCCCCTGGCTGGGTCACCGCTTTCCCCCCTGGCTGGGCGGTGGACCGCGCTACCACAGCGGTTAGTGTCCATGGCCGCAGCTACCAACTCCTTGCTGCCCAAAGTAAATATGGCCGCGGCCGACCCGCTGTGAAGATGGCCGTGGGTCGGTCTTGGGTGATGTCACCACATCACCTGGACTGAAGCCCCCATTTAAGTAGCGTTACCACCACCACCCCCCAGGCTGTTGTGAAACAACACATCCCATCATGCCTTGCCATAGTCTTAGCATTCCCTAATTGCAAAACAGTGGCAAGGCATGATGGGACGTGTAGTTTCACATCAACTGGAAGGCCATAGTTTGGACATGCCTGGTCTAATGGTTCCAGTTGATAGATCTACAGCAGGGATGGGGAACCTCCGGCCCTCCAGCTGTTGTTGAACTACACATCCCAGCATGCACTGCAACAGTTTTAGCATGGCCAAATAGCAAATCTATAGCAGGGCATGGTGGTATCTGTAGTTCAACAACAGCTAGAGGCTGAAAGTTTCCCATCCCTGATCTACAGTTTCTAGATAGACAGTCAATTGGTGCACCCCGAAATGTGGACATGCAATAGATCGACAGGGTCAAAAGGCTGACTGTCGAAAGGTCGACATGAAAAAAGGTAGACATGAGTTTTTTATTGCTTCAACATCCATGTCAGCAAAGAGGAAGAATATTGGAGCCCGATATATGGCGAGGGTACACGTTACACTTATGTCCATGTCGACAGTTGTAAACATTGACACAAAAAAAAAGTGGAAAACCTTCTGACGACCTTTTCACGTCTCTAACTTTTACATGTTGACATTTTGACCCTGTTGACCTTTTGACCCTCCCTATTGCATGTCGACTTTTTGGGGTTGACCTACTGACTGTCTATTTAGACGGTGTCTATCTTGAATATACACACCTGGGACTAATCCCATCTCATAGCCTAATCCTAATGTAGACATTCTGGTAATTCCGGGATTTGAAATATCGACATTTCAGATGTTGACATTGTGAAAATGTCCACATTTTTAGGATTTTGGAATGTTGCCTGTGGACATTTCATGTTATCATCATAACTATGGTCAATGTGGGTTGTTATGATTGCGGGGGGGGGGCAGGGGGACGGACGATGACTCTAAAATCTTATTAAAATGATTGCGTAGAAAAAAATTGTATGATGAGATTGTAGTAGATTTAATGTTACAGTTGATCATTCTATGATAAAAAAAAATTATATCAAGTTGTGATTCATTTTTTATTAAGGTAGACCTCTTGCAGAATTACATCTCTTGTCGCATCCCACCACTATTAAGGTTAGGTGCTAGAGGAGGAGTTAAGGTTAGGCTGCAGGCTAGGATTAGAGATAGGGTTAGATATTTACTGGGATTTGTTAGGATTTTGACGGTCAGCATAGTCAAATTAAGGGGGGACACAGGGCATACTGTACCCCGTGCCCCCCTTTGCCAGGGAGCCCATTTGGCTGGAGTGCACTGACAGCACTAGCTGTCCCTCTTATGCAGCAGCAGGATCATGCAGTCAGAATGCAAGCAAGAATGCCGGCAGAGACACAAGTAAAAGGAGAGGGAGATATGCTGCGCTAAGAAAACAGTGTGCAGTGTGTTTCATTTAATGTGAATTTAATGCAACACAGTATATAAAAGATTAAAATATAATAAAGTATACTATATAAATACAAATGCTGTCAGGTGTGCTCTGGCCCTATGTGTATTCACCCTTAGTCCATAGGTGATGATGTGGTGAGTGGTCGTTCCAATTGTGTCCCTCTTATGGCAGGAGGATAATCAGCTCCACTTGTCTTGGTGGGATACCTTTTGCTGAGTCCGACTTTTAGAGAGGTGGCGTTCCTCCCAAAGTCAGAAATGGAGGTCCCTTGAATGAAAAATATCAAGATGGATGTCCTGTACCATTCCAGATGCAAAGGAGGGGCTGGTTCGATCACTTGGTCTGTGGATCCTTTGTGAGGGAGGTCTTGGGCACAGTGGCTACACCTGCATAAAAACCGACGCATTTCACTGTTTCCAAAGGTTTATCAAGGTTAAGGTATTGCAAGGTGATAAAGCTGTGGAAACAGGGAAATGCGTTGGTGTTTATACAGGTGTAGCCACTGTGCACAAGGTTTGACACCCCATTATACCTTGCTGCTGCTGCGGAGGCAACTCATAACTGAGTGCCCTTAACCCTTTGCAGACCAATTTTTATTTATTTTTTGCAACTAAAACAGTCTGGTTTAAACATTTAAATTCATTGTAATTTTTTTTATTCAAAAATGGTCTACATTGAATGTGGAATGATGTTAATGTTCTTATTTTAAGGTGGCTTACCATTGGATCTGCTACTAGCGCTAGTATTGTTGAGCCTGACTAGGCCTGACTAGGCTCTAAAAGGGTTAAGATATCTCCACTTGCTCCAAAGGCACAACCTTATGTTGTATAAACAGGACATGCACACTTTAACAAACCAATCATTTCAGCCACAGGGTCTGTGGCTGAAATGATTGGTTTGTTTGGGTCCCCACAAAAAAAAAAAAAATTTATCTCTCCTTGCACAAACTGGCTCTACAGAGGCAAGATGTCCTTCTCATCCTCCTCCTCAGATTCCTTACCCCCTTCAGTGTGTACATCCTCTTCCTCACAGGAAGTCTCCACTGGAAGCCGTCATCACAGGTCCTTGTGGAGGAATTTATCATTCATTTTGATTAACATCTTCTCCCCATTTTGTGGCAGTTACCTCCTACGCTGCTCACTGACAAGGTTCCTGGCTGCAATGAACATTCCTTTGCAGTACACACTGGAGAGGGGGGTATCTAAGGTAATATAACCAGGGCCCTTGTAAGGTTTCTCAGCACCCTAGGCAAAACCTCAACCTACTGCCCCCCCCCCATACTGCCACCAATACCCACTTTTCAGAATGTGAAGGAGGCTCACAAAAATTGGGTGGTCCACCCATGCCCCCTGGAAGGTGGGCAAGTCTCCTGCTTTCCCTGGAGGCCTCCCTTTGACATCCACAATAAAGTACAAGGAGAAGGGGCAGCAAAGTAGGAAAGCATGCCTCAGGTGAAAGTATGGAGGTGAGGTCTTAGAAGTTCCACAGCAACCACTTGCATTTAGTACAACAAAGATCCTCATAGACATCCTTGATTTTTTTTGATAGGCAGACTTGGTGGCGCCCGCCCAAATCCTGGTGCCCTAGGCAGCTGCCTAAAGCTGCCTTATAGTAGAGCCGGCCCTGGATATGACTCTCACGCTGGTGCCTAACCCTGAACCTTACCCCTCATGCAGTGATTCCCAACTCTGGTCCTCAAGTACCTCCCAACATTGTTCATTTTTAAAATGTGTCTGAATAATGAATGCACAGGTGCTCTGGCGATACCCTCAAGGTGGCAAAGCGGAGGGTGGCCTCTCAGTAGCATCATCCCCATAAAGCCACACCCTCTTTCGAATATCTTTGCCGGGAGAGCGCCTCTTCTCGACGACCCATTTTACATGCATCGAAAGTTGGGTGATATGCTTATGCATCCCTGTATAATCTGCTTCTGTATCGGGGGAAGCAAAGCCTCTACAAATTATGATATTGGGAAATAAATGAAACTCATATTAATTCAGTCGATTACAAATGGTGCACTATTATCCAGCTGCTACTCTGTATTCAGCTGTATCACAAGAACAACAAAGGGAAATCATAGTCAGAAGCACTAAGGGAATTACATTTAGCCAAATGTTGCCTGAGGGGTAAATTCTAAAATGTTCTGCAAGCATCCGTATACCTGTACCCTGATGCTCTGCGCAGAGCAATAAAATGTGCAGCGGCTGCAAAATAAAAATGTGAATCGCTGTGATGATAACCCACCTGCGGTTAATACATTCCTCGCTCATACTGTACTGCAGCTAGATTGCGGGGGGATAGGCTGTTATATATATATGTGCACCTGTCACTGACAGATTTGGAATTTTATCTTTAAAAAAATATATATATAAAAAGAAATGTTTAACAGGGCCATTACACAATGTCCATGCAAAAAAAGAAATGTTTAACAGGGCCATTACACAAAGCCCATGCAAATCAAAGGCATTATTTAGAGCATTTAAACACAGCATCTATTTTTACGTCTCGCATTTAATACCCATGCATAATTCCGTCCCGTTTCCTTTTTTGTTTTGTGTGTGCGTGCCGCGGCGTCTCTCGTGTATCCGCTCCGGCTGTAATGTGCTACTGTACAATGGTGATTTGTACATCAATGGCCCCATTAATAATTTCCCAGCATCCTTTGCTCCGGCGTAACCTTTGTAGGACATGTCACAGCAAAGCGAATGAAGATGTGTGTGCGTGCAGAGCCCGATGAGGGTGATTAAAGGCGCTCTCCCGGGTGCATTACATTTGCAGCACTTGTCAGCTCCTTTTTAAACTGGTCGCAGTTTTATAGGGATTTATTTACTAATCCATTGATTTTTTTTTACGCCATTTTTTTCGGGCTGCAGCCGGGCAAGTCATCGGAGCACATTGTGACCTTAAAGGAGAATTAGCATTAAAAATATATACCTTATTTGAATGGGTGCTCTGTGACTCCCCTCCCCGGGCGTCATCTGTTACAGAGTTTATCTGTGCGGCCTGCGGAAACACATAATATAAAAGTTGGTTTTCAGACACATTTCTGTTTGTGTTTACTGGTTTTGCAACACTTTTGAATAAATACCTTTGTCTGGATCGTCAGTGGCTCCATGGCCAGACCCATTATTGTAGTTCTAAGTTGCTTAGATCCACAAAAAAAATATTTTTATAAACCAAACAAAGGGTCATTCAGACGTGTTCGCTATGCTGCGTATGTTTGCCGAGCGAATGGTTTCCCCCCTCCCCCACTCGCCATGCGAAACCTCTCTCAAAGATGAGCGTGTGTTCGCTAACACATGCCCTTGCATGTGGCGATCAGGAGAGAAATCACTTGATGGTCGCCGAAGGATGTGGAACGTACACGCAGATCTAAGGTTGCTCAGAGCAACCTTAGATCTGCGTGCACATTCGGAGGGAAGTGGGTGGGGCAGCTGACATTTGGTGATGTCAGCTGCCCCTCCCCCCCATCCCCCCCCGCACCCGAGTCATCAGCCCATTAGCATGAGAACACTCAGCGTTCTCATGGTAACGCTCATAAAATGTTGGGCGTAAGTCACATGACATCAACTCACACATCCACTCTCATGCAAGTATGGGTTCACTCGGCATGGGGGGGGGGAGGGGGGCGTGCATTCAGCGGGGTAGCGTTCACCTGCTTGCTAGGCAGCCAATATACACTACATAGCCACCAGGTCTGAATTAGGCCCAAAGTGGAGTAGTTGCCCATAGCAACCAATCAGCTCTCATTTTATAAACTATACAGTAGAAGCGGATTTGTTGCTATAGACAACTTCTAAACTTCATAAGTTTAATACACATCTCCTCCTAGTTTTATTATTGTCTTCTGAACTGTATAGAGCAACAGAATGTTTTATTTTTCTACCCAGGGACATATCATATGATCACCTGCCCAGGGGTGTATGTTGATACTAGGTGCCTGGTGGCATTAGAGATGATGGTGTCTCCCACCACTTTCGGTGCATGGGCAGTAACACAGCTGAAGGGGGCAAAGGAGGAAGTAATGTTCCACTAATTCTTGTGGGTGTTCTCCCGACACTTTCCGCCAATTCTCTTCAGCTTCATCCCCCTTGTGTCTCTATAGCCCCATTGCCCTGTTTTCTGTAGCATCAGCCCTCCAGTGTCTCTCCAGCCAGGACAGTTGCTTAATCCAAGTGGGCTAAAAGACCTTTCATGCCCAGGGGGAGGAGCAACGCTGATGGCTTTACGGTAGGGTGACAAACTCATCCCTTTAATCCGGGACACATATTAATTACACAGGTTCTGTGGCTGGCTTTCACCTGGTTTTAAACTGCCACACCTCAAGACTCCATTTCACCTGGTTTTAAACTGCCACACCTCAAGACTCCATTTCACCTGGTTTTAAACTGCCACAGAAACTGTGTAATTAATATGTGTCCCGGATTAAAGGGATGAGTTGGTAACCCTAGCTTACGCCCAGGTGGAGGAGCAAGGCTGGGGGCTTTGCAGTGTCACTATCCACGCCTCCACCAGTTGTCTTTAATGGCCTTTAGTGAAGCAAACCCGTGAAGGTCCATTTAGACTCCCTTCTTCTGATCTTGCTACTCCCCCTGTTTTGCCCTGTCACATGACATTTGCTTTCTACCACTAGGATATAGACCTAACCCTCCAGCCAGCCTATGTTGTCTTTCCAGTCACCCCCTTCTGACTTTTCAGCCAGCCCTCCTCTGCCATTTCAGCTTTATTCAGTTCCTTTCTGTCCAGCCAGCCCCTTTCTGTCTCTCCAGCCAGCCCCTTCTTTCACTTCAGTTCCAGACAGCCCCTATTTGTCTCACAAGCTCCACCCCTCACTGTCTCTCCATCTCTAGCCATCGCCTTTCTGTCTCTCCTGCCACCGTCTCTGCATTCTAGCAGTGTTTCTTCAACCCGGTCCTGGCTCTCTAAATCCGGTCCCCACATCTTTCCAGCTGCAGCCCACAGACACTTACCTTCTTTGGTGTATTGATTTCACATGCACTCTTAGGTTAGGGGTGGTACGGGGAGGTGGTGGCGAGCGACGGGGAGTTCCGTCTAAACGGTCGCACGAGCATCTCCAGCGCGCGCGCGCTCCCTTCTGGCGGCTGGTGGCCAATAGAGGTGGCTGGCAGCAGGTGATTCCTTTGACAGCCCCAGCTTGAATGAGGCTGGCTCTATCTGTATCTCTGCCCCCCTAATAATTGCTTCAGTGTCCTGTCCTCTGATGCAACTGTCTTTATTTACCATGCACCTGTACTTGTCTTAAATTGCCTTGTACTGTAATTCATTATTTATTGCTTGTTTTTGAACATATATGTATTATTAGGCACTGCGAAACCCTTGTGTAAATAATTGATGATAATAATAATAATATATAAGTAAATTACAATAAATTGACGAAATGGATTAAAAAGATCACAATTTAATGAATAATATAATTTTAATAATTAAAAAAAAAGATTAATGCACAAAAATGCATCCAGAAAATGCACAGACTTCTATAGCTCCCGACACTGATAATCACAGCCCAAAGTTGCAGAATTTGTATATAAAATGGTGAGGTCCCCAAAATGGGCAATCCATAACCACAAACACTTTAATAGAACCAGCAATGGTAAAAAAAAATGTATTCCCTTTAAAATGATTCCCTTTAGAACACGATGCGTTAGCTGGAAAATCCAAATCGAAAGTGGGGTCCCAGATGCTTAGATCACAGCAGTGTTGGAGATAATGAGGAGGCCAGTTGTGCCAGTCACTGATGCATTTCGCTGTGGGACACTCAAAGGTGGTCTATGCTGGCCCAAGTTACTATATATATATATGTATAGATTGTAATATGTGATCAACTGAATTCAAATGTGTTCCTAATAACTGGATACGTCTGATGAGTCTGATTACGTTTTTATTGTGCACTATGCATAAATTATTTTTCATATTCTTTTAAACATTGAGAATTGCTGATATAAATGACAGAAATGTAACAAACCAGAAAACAGTATGTAAATTGAATGAAAAAGCAAAAAAAAAATAAAAAAAAATGACAGTTAATAAAGTTTCATACAGTAACAACGTTTTTTAGATTCTTGTAAAAACCAGAAATTCTAGATAGCATAAATACCATTGGATATCTTTCTGAGCCGCAGTCCCTCTGTGGAATTCCCTCCCTGACAGAGTAAGACTTTCCTTTAGTGTTCTCTGAAAACTCGTCTATTCAACAAGCTAATGCTGCTTTCAGACCGCAAAACTGGCTTTGACCCTGTATTTGGAAACATTTCCAAAAACGGGTCTGCCAGGTAAAACCCCTTTCACACCGCATCTCTTAAACGGTATATTACCGTTTAAGTGCGGTTTTTTTGACACTGGCAGACCCGTTTTTGGAAACTTTCCAAAAACAGGGTCAAAGCCAGTCTTCAGCGCGCGCCGCCCCCGCCCCCCCTCCCCCGGGGGTTAACACCCCCAAATCCCCCCCACCCCAGGGCTAACAAACCCCCCCCTGTGCAGCCGGTACCTCCGTTGCGTGATCCGGCACTGCAGTTGGTCGGGGAAGCACTTATGAAAAAAAGCGTCTTTCAGAAAATGGCTGCCCCATAGGAAAACCAGTTTAAAAAAACTGTCTTTCGTATGGGGGCAGCCATTTTCCGAAAGTCACTTTTCTTATAAGAAAAGTGACTTTCGGAAAATGGCTGCCCCCATACGAAAGACAGTTTTTTAAAACAGGTTTTCCTATGGGGCAGCCATTTTCTGAAAGATGCTTTTTTTTCATAAGTGCTTCCCCGACCATACTTCACTGCCGGGATCCACAACGAAGGTACCGGCTGCACGGCGGGTGTCGACACACGCGCCGCGTGGGGGGGGGTGTCGACACATGCGCGGGGGAGGGGGCGACACGCGCGGGGGGCGCCTCCAGTGCTGCAAATATTTAATGAGTGCTCATTAAATATTCGCTGCTCTGAATTTAGGACCCAGCTCATTGGCTGGGTCCTAAATACCGTTTCAGACCCAATTTTGATGCAAAAATACCGGTTCTGAAACGGGTAGGACCCTCCATTTTAACCGTTTTACAAAATCGGCTTTTGTAAAACGGTTAAGGGGTCCTGCACCTTTCAGACCGCACAGATTACCGTTTTAAAACGGTAAAAAAACTGCAATATACCGTTTACAAAGTGCGGTCTGAAAGGGGCATTAGAAAATCCGAGACCGACTCACCGAACCTTCCTAAGCTACACTACCTAATATCACCACTTACACAGTTCACGCAAAATTTACATGTGTTCCTCCATACGCAAACAACTCTTTGGAGGTTATTCTGGTTCACCCGCAACGTTGCGTGTGGATTAAACGCAGCACAGCCGTCTGCCCTCCCCCTCGATCGGTGAGTTTCCCGAATAAACATCCATTAGCGGCCTTGGGTGCAGGGCCCAAATCATTCAATGGTCACTCTTTGGTGTCAGCTTGGCGTCTTCCTTGTACGGGAAGAGGGCAGGCAGTTGACATCCGGTGATGTCTTCTGCCCACCCCTGGCAGACGCGTCACTGCCTAATTGCCATAGGAATGCCGAGTGTTTTCATGGGAACACCCATTAAAAGATGGATGTTTCCCATGGGCACACTCCGTCACCACCGCCCCTGCTCGCACTGGTGGGTGCGAACGGGATGTTGAACTAGCAGTTCGCCGTGCCCGCTTGCAACCAGCGTATGCATATGTGCAGAAATGCGCATAAAGCAAACATTGATTCCCTGCATAGCATCCAGAATAAACTCCTTTGATTGTAGGCCAACTGCTGCCAGCATTGCTGTGTGCCTGGATCTTACAGCCCACTATGCACATTCCATAGGTAGAACTCATGTATAGAAATCAGAATTCCATACTAGTTAAAAGACAGTCAAAATGACAGCTTGTGCAGTGTACTTTCACTTTGTGCTGTGACTGTTTTTACTTTCACTTTTAGTTGTGACAGTTTTTAGGACACAAACTCTCCACCCCCCTATCTGCTCCTACCTCCAAACTCTGTTTTCCCAGCTCCCTCTCTCCATATCCAGAAAGTTTGAAACAGGTCAGTGCCCCTGCAAAACTTGCTTTCACTTTCTATTTTTACATTTTGTAGCACATAAAGGAGTACTTTGGTCTGTCCTTTGGCCTCTAGTGGTCACTGGTGGGATTTCATCTCATAAAGGTGAGGAGTAGTTAGCCTTTTATATATATATATATATAGAGAGAGAGAGAGAGAGAGAGAGAGAGAGAGAGAGAGAGAGAGAGAGAGAGAGAGAGAGAGAGAGAGAGAGAGAGAGAGACAGTGGGTAGCGGGTGGCAGTCCACATATGAAGTATCCTGTGCCAGGTCCATAAAGGGAACGTATAAAACACTGTACCCGGCAGCCGTTTCAACTGGACTCTGCCAGAGAGAGATAGGTTGTAACCTTATGAGCAGGGCCCTCTGGCCTCTCTGTATGTCTGCTATTTATCCATTCTTTTTTATTACTGAGTTCTCAATTGCAAGGAATAATCTAGAATCGTATAATTAAATGTTAATATATTATTAATAATAATAATAATAAGAAGAAGAAGAAGAAGAAGAAGAAGAAGAATTAATAATAAAAACAACAACACCCTTTTGACACATACTGCATTGGTGCTATATATAGCTTGCGGTTTAATTGCAGCATTGTGGTTCTAATTGTATGGAAAATGGTTTGTAGAATGCTCTTTGTGTACCTGGACTTATTGTGAATATTATGCTGCTTTCACATTGCCTAAACGCTTGAGACCCAGTATTTTGAAACGGTTTTTAAAACGGTATATTACCATTTTAAACCCCTTTCACACTGCACATGAGTGGCTCATTACATATGCACTGCGCTCTCATAGCTACTGCCTGAGTCCTATATACCGGTTCAGAGCCGTTCACACTGCATAAAAACCGGCTGCCCCGCTCACTGCAACGACGGAGCGGGACCTGGCCCGCTAGACACCACCGGCCATACATTAGTACGATTTGGCCCTTTTCTACACAATTTGGACACATCGAGCCAATAAATTGTGTGAAAACTGTCAAACCGTATGTCATTTATTTATTATTGTGATCTGATACACGGTCTCATGCGGATTAGATCCGGAGATTGTCACCTCTGGATCCCGTGGTGGTGAATGGGATCGCATGCAATACATCATGTTCAAAATGACCTCGCATGCGATACCTCACCATAGTGTATGGGAGCCTAAAGGCCCATACACACTAGAAGATTATCTATCCAATTTGGCTGGTTGGAATGATAATCTGGAAATTTTGGGGAGCAAATGACAATTGACCATTAGCTACTAAACATGGAAAACAGACACAAATTGATCCTACAGACAAATTGGTCAATTTAAGGCCCATACACACTAGAAGATATGAACGATGAAAGATATTGGTGAACAATTTCCCTTGAGCTGATCATGACAGATATTGTGCATCCACACTGACACACTGCACGATGGGTGCAAATGGCATGAGCAATATTGGCAGATTGACCTGCATGTCCGGAAGATGACAATATCGTTAACAATGAGCGGGGGCGCACCGTTAACAATATTAGATATACACACTAGAAGATATTGCCATCAATATCGTTCAGAAGCTCCTATCTGAATGACATTGATGCCAATATCTTCTAGTGTGTATGGGTCTTTATGCAGATGATGGCTTTTGTCCAATTTCAAGTGTTTGGGAGCAAACGGTCGATTGTAATCTGTTCCCAGAAATTTCCAGATTTTCATTCCAACCAACCAGATTGGAAAGATAATCTTCTAGTGTGTAGGGGCCTTTAAGAATGAGATTTAGTTCAATTGCTCCAACTGTCATAAAACAATCGTCGGGTTGTTATTTTCATGAATGTGATTCATTAATACTCATATGAATTTCAAGATCTTTATTTCATTATTCGCATTTGCTGTACATTAAGGCAAGTTCACAATTTGTACATTTTGTTTCATTATTTTAACATTCTTAAACGCTTACCAGGTTTACAAATGTTTCTATTCTTTGCAACGTTCTTATATGTTTACAAAGTGCACAAATGTTACATGTTCAAGAGTTTACATTGTTAATTGAGCAAATGATGTTCTCAGTCACACATTTGTTACAAATTTAATAACACATTAATTAACTAGTCCAAGAACTCGAAAAAGCTACTCTGTGTACAATTGGTAACTAAGGGAACATACATACGGTGGAATCAAGACACGTATATTTGTAGTATAGTTAGATCTATTGCAGTATTCTCCAAGGTACGCGGTCAAACGGGACAATATTCTAGGCTAAATTCTTGTTCCAGATATTCCGTGAGAAAGTTATTCTTGTCCAAATCCACAAGGAAATCCCCACTGAGGAATATAGGCGTAGTTCTGTCTGGTACTCGGAATATCTTGGATATAGATTCACTGGGGTATGGGTTGACCCAACAGGTCTACCCAGAGCTGGATTAAGGGAAGGACTCAGGGGGTCAGTACTTCCAGGCCCTCTTGTCTCCATGGGGCCCCCAGCCAATGCTGCTTTGAAACATGTTTTTTCATCTAGAAAACAAATCCAAAATTCATCCATACCTTACACAAGACACTGCAAAAACTGTAATCCATGCACTCATTATACTGTATCACGCATTGATTATTGCAATGGCCTCCTTACCGGTCTTCCTAAGAAAAGACTCTCACCCCTACAATCCATTTTGAATGCAGCTGCGAGGCTGATCTTCCTGGCTAGAAGTTCATCGTCTTCTGATCCGCTCTGTCAGTCCCTCCATTGGTTGACTGTATATTACCGCATTCAATATAAAATACTTCTACTTACATACAAAGCCATTACTCTGAATACACCGACTTATATCTCTTTGCTTATCTCAAAATATATCCCCATCCGACCTCTCCGCTCTGCACAAGATCTGCGTCTCTCATCCACACTCATTACTCGCTCCCACTTACACTTGCAGGATCTTTGTCGGGCAGCACCCACCTTATGGAATGCCCTTCCACGCACATTCAGACTCTCCTCTAGCCTCCAAACTTTCAAGCGTTCCCTGAAAACTCACCTCTTCAGGCAAGCGTATCATATTCCGGAACCCCCATACAATCTCCAGTAGCATTCATATCCAATTGAATCCCATCAGGACCGTCTAGTAATCTGATGGGACTGCCATGGTATGGAATTCTATCCTTATGTATCCCTCCTATTATCCCTAGACCAGTGATTTTCAACCTTTTTACCTTGCGGCACACTAAATAAGATTTTAAAATTGCCAAGGCACACCATGAGATCCCCACAGGGCAAAACACATTGGCCCCCACAGGAAAAAAACAAACCTATTGTCCCCCATATAAAAAAACAATCACACTGGTCCCCACAGGTAACAGAAATAAAATACATTGCCCCTTTATAAGAAAAGACCAGTAAAAAACACTTGAACGGGTGGTGGCTGTAAACTAGTTTGGGCATCTCTAGATCTGGAGGCACACTTGAGAACAGCTCAAGGCACACTAGTGTGCCATGGCACAGTGGTTGAAAAACACTGCTATAGACTGTAAGCTTGCGAGCTGGGCCCTCCTACCTCCATGTCGGTTTGTTTCTACCACGTTTGTTTAATCACTGTTATCTCCAATTGTAAAGTGCAACGGAATATGCTGCACTATATAAGAAACTGTAAATAAATAAACATAACTTTTGACCCTGTCAACTTATTGCATGTCGACTTTTTTTGGGGTAGACCTGTTGACTGTCTATCTAGACAGTGTCTATCTAATAATCCGCAACCATAAAGGTATACCCCCAAATAGATGTGTATAATACATGCATTAACCCTGACCTAAGCTCAGGATGCCAGCTTGCATCTTTATTCCCAGTCAGAATGTATCTGCAGGTACAGAGGTGCACTGAGCCCGGAGCTACTGTATTAAGCCTGGAGTCAAATCACTAAGAGGACAGATCTGGTTTCAGAATGCAGGGGAAAAAGAGATAAAGGAGAGATCAAGAATAGCAATCCAGCAATACTGCTTTTAGTGATAATTAATAATTAACATATCTAATGATGCCGGGCGACAGGAAGAATTTGGATTTGAGCTGAGGGCATGAGGTGACACAAACAGTCAAGGTATTGGCAAAGGAAGAAAATCTAATCAGGTTCAAACACCAATACTGTATACTGTGCACAGTAAACTGCAGCGCCAACAAGAACAACAGGACTTTAACGCGCATTTAAAAAATCAACGTGTCCTAACATTGCATATAAAACTGTAGCACCTTGTCCTCATACGACATACAATGTTATCAGCAGTGATATAGAAGCTCATGTTTCTGTATAAATGTACGGATTTAGGAAGGTCAATCACTATGTCAACACTTCATGCTAAGGCAAAAACTAAACGTGTTCGCAGATACGATGTCTTCATTTGAGGCAAAGTGGAGATTATTATGTTTTATACCTTACTTGTACAGTATGTACATCTTCCATACAGGATCTTAACTATATATTGTCTTCAGTGTTGGCAGAAGCTAAGCAACTGTTCCTGCAAACTGACTAGAATGTACTAGTAAGGTTTGATAAGACTCTAAGACACAGGTCTTCAACCTGTGGCCCTCCAGATGTTGTGGAACTACATATCCCAGCATGCTCTTATAGGAAAAAATGTGGCAATGCATGTTGGAACATGTAGTTTCACAACATCTGGAGGGCCACAGGTTGAAGACCCATGCTCTAAGGGGTCCCTGTACTAAGCCTTGGAGAGTGATCAAGTAGAGAAAGAGATAAAGTCCAGCAAACCAACTCCTGCCATGTTACAGGCTGGGTTTGAAATTCGTGACTGTCCTTCGAAATGTCCTCAGTTCAAAGTATACTAAAGGGCACAGTGCCCATGTCACATTATGCCACACAGTGCCTCTTATTAACATTATTTCACAATGGAGTGCCCCAGTTCACACGATACCACATAGTGCCCCCAGTTCACATAATACCACATAGTGCCCCCAGTTCACATAATACCACATAGTGCCCCCAGTTCACATAATACCACATAGTGCCCCAGTTCACACGATACCACATAGTGCGCCAGTTCACACAATACCACATAGTGCCCCCAGTTCACATAATACCACATAGTGCCCCCAGTTCACATAATACCACATAGTGCCCCCAGTTCACACGATACCACATAGTGCCCCAGTTCACATAATACCACATAGTGCCCCAGTTCACATAATACCACATAGTGCCCCGGTTCACACAATACCACATAGTGCCCACAGTTTACATAATACCACATAGTGCCCCCAGTTCACATAATACCACATAGTGCCCCAGTTCACATAATACCACATAGTGCCCCAGTTCACATAATACCACATAGTGCCCCAGTTCACATAATACCACATAGTGCCCCAGTTCACACAATACCACATAGTGCCTGCAGTTTACATAATACCACATAGTGCTCCAGTTCACATAATACCACATAGTGCCCCAGTTCACATAATACCACATAGTGCCCCCAGTTCACATAATACCACATAGTGCCCCAGTTCACATAATACTACATAGTGCCACCAGTTCACATAATACCACATAGTGCCCCCAGTTCACATAATACCACATAGTGCCCCCAGTTCACATAATACCACATAGTGCCCCCAGTTCACATAATACCACATAGTGCCCCCAGTTCACATAATACCACATAGTGCCCCGAGTTCACATAATACCACATAGTGCCGGCAGTTCACATAATACCACATAGTGCCCCGAGTTCACATAATACCACATAGTGCCCCCAGTTCACATAATACCACATAGTGCCCCCAGTTCACATAATACCACATAGTGCCCCGAGTTCACATAATACCACATAGTGCCGGCAGTTCACATAATACCACATAGTGCCCCCAGTTCACATAATACCACATAGTGCCCCCAGTTCACATAATACCACATAGTGCCCCCAGTTCACATAATACCACATAGTGCCCTAGTTCATGCTGTTAGCATGTAGTTCTTGGAGGCCAGTCTGTATATTCCTGGATGCCACCATATATGCCCTTTAATGCCAGCCTGTATAACCCTGATTGCCAGTCAGTATGCTTCTATACTCCTGTATGCATACATGCATACCCCTGCATGCCAGCCTGCATAACATGGATGCCAGCCTGTATACCCATATACGCTAGTATACGCTTGTATGCCAGCTAATATTCCCCTGTATGTCATCATGTATACCCCTGGATTCCACTCTTTATACCTCTATATGTCAGCCATTATACCCAGCCTGTATACCCCTGGGTACCAATTTGCATACCCCTGGATGCCAGTCTGTATGCCCTTGGACAGGCCCAATAGGGGGGTGCGGTGAGTACAGCTGTGCTGGGCCCTGGCCTCTGGAAGGGCCCATTTTGCCCACTGCAAATTCAACCCAGCATGCCGGCAGCCAATTAAAATGCTGCACCGGCTTTTGAGCCAATCAGAGCTCGCATACTGGCAGCCAATCAGAGCTCCTATTGGCTCACCAGTCGGTGCTGCATTTTAATTGGCCGCCAGCGTCCTGAGTTGAAGAAGCCTGCGCTCCCGGACCTGCGCGGTGCAGCTCAGCGGAAGAGGAGATGTGGGAGCAGGAGATGGGTTACGGTAAGTCAAGTGAGGAGGGGGGGGGGGGCCCCGGGGCCCAGACTGGAAATGAGTCCTGGGCCCCAAAATTCCTGATAGCAGGCCTGCCCTTTAATGCCAGACAATATACCTCTGTATGTTAGCACGTACACTCCTGGATTCCATAGATACAGACTGGATCCAGTATGTATACCCATATATGCCAACTGGCATACCCTCTGCCATCCTGTAAGCTAGTCAATATGCCCTTGTACACCAGCCTATATACCCCTGTACCCAACCTGGGATGCCAGCCTGTATACCCCTAGCTGCCAGTCTGGCTACTGATCTGTATGCCCTTAAATGCCATCTTGCCATATTACATAGCTCATTAGCATGACAGGAGTCCACTTCCAGACGTGTTTTACCATTTATACTGTAAAATATAACGGAATATAGAGAACATCTGTCATCAGAGACTGGCATGTCAGCTGTGCCAGCCTTCAGGAGATAATGGTTCTTACTGATCACATACAGCTTCTCGCAGTCAAGTGTACTCTGTGTTTTAAGCAATTTGAGGTCCCAGTATGTGATAAACACGCATTTATTTTATAACTGTATCGATTGCTATGTATCGTACTCTCCCAGGGATTCCGCCGTCTTCACAATCCGACATCTCAGCAAACTTTTCAGACATCTTAATGTTGTGAAATGATAAAGCCGGTTTCCAGGAAGAGTGTGGCTACCTCGCCCCCCCCCCCCCCTCCTCCTCTACCCTCCCTCTACCCTCCTGGGCCTTTCCTCCCCTCTCTGTGTTTTTGGGCATTCATCGCACACAGGGAGCACTCAAAAATGAGTGAGCTACTGTCTGATTCATTACAGTGGGCATTGTAGCATAGAGTGCACTGAATGTGAAATTACCCAGTGTGATCTCTTAAGGTCCCAGCATTGGGACTGACACTCCACTGCCCAGGAAACTGCAGCCTGATCATCTGTTACAGGGGGCGCAGAATGAGAGCTTATCAGGGACTTTGCATTGAACACTACACCGGATATAACAATGCACCCCTTGCAAGGCTGCAATTTAAATGTTAGTCTTTGATGCACATGAAGGTTTGAGCTCGTTAGTGGTTCTTGTGTATTCAGCATAATGTTCTTCCAGTATAAATGTGTGACACACGGTGCTCGATGTAAGCGCTAATACTCTGCTGCCCTTGGAGATCCGCCAGCGCTTTAGTACAATTCCCTGTGGCCTGGCTTGAGACTCGCAAGAGCACGAAGAGTGACACAGCCATATGGTTCCCTATTCAGGGGGCATTTTTGCGCAGACCTGCATTCAACTCTCATTCTCAAGCCAATGAATTGTACGCAATGATCATTTCCAGATATATTTTCGGCTGCGCTCTTCTAGTTTTTTTTTTTTTTTTATGCCCTTTTTTTTTACTAAGAAACAAAACAAATTACACCTATGAATATTAATATCTCCGCAACCAGGCTACATTAGCTATGCCGGCAGATATGAATATTTAGGAAACTGCTTCAAAAGCTTTCACGCCCGTGTAGCGAGATTTGAGGAGTAAAACAAAAGGGTGGCGATGGCAGATATGAGGTTGAGCCCCGCTTTATCTTCCTTGTTTGTGAGCTGTTGGCACGTGCTGCCCTGATTACAGATCACATGTGTCTAGATGTGGGAAACCTGGGATATTTATGGTAATCGCACCAAAGACTTTTTCCCGAGGCTTTGTGGGGGAGAGATTTGTTCACTTAAAGGAAACTGGCCCAACTGAATAAGTTCTTTTTACCAGGAGAGTTTTTAAATCTTTAGTTTTAGTCTCAATTTTTTCTTTAACAACGGCAAATGAGGAGCGGCACACAGAGGTGCATCTTCAGGATGTACAGTGGCGTCAGGGTTGCGGCTCGAAATGGATAACACCAAAGTGCCGGGTGTCCCGCAGTGACAGGAGTCTGATGCTGCAGTGTGAGATATTCTAGAGCAGCACTTAACTCCTGTCACTGCAGAAAAGCCAGCACTTTAGTGTCAGTCACTACACTCAAAGCAACATCTGAAGAGCAAACACTGGTACAAATTCAGAAAGGGGGCATGGCCACGGGTAAAGGGAGCATGGCCACGCCCACTTTCCTATACTCACAATGGTCGGGTACAGGCCATAAAGAAAACCATACTGTATATGCCAAAATGGTACAGTTGGAGGGTATGTCAAAGAAGGCGAGGGGATCACACACATTACCTCATGCACACATACACACTTGCACACACACACACACCTATAATGCTTTCACACCGGGTCCGGCGCTTTCACATTAAACCAATGTCGCCCATTATACAGAAGGCAACCCGGGTTTAGCCCTTCGTATAAACTGGGTCAAATCGCTATGTCAGCAAACCGGCAATATCCCAGGTCCAAGATGTGATGTGAAAGGGGTATTACAGACACTTAATACACACTAATATCACTCACGCACATTACTACACTCACAGCTGATGCAGAAGTCACCGCTTCAGACACGTAATTACAGACTAATTAGGCTAATTGGAAACTTGCAATCGCTTAATAAGTCCTCAAGGGGTGCTGCCAGTGTCCCGGTAATAAATCCTAAAATCATAGGAAAAATCAAACTGTTACCATGTTCCATTAATAGTGCCGCAGAAGTTTCCCCCCACCCGCAGCTGAATTCCCCTCTAAAGCCGGGTGTACACTGTATGATATGTGGCACTGTCGATATTATTAAACATATCAGCCACCAAACAAACATTTCAGAGCTTACAATATCATTCATTGATGACCCCTGCCAATATTCAATATAGTGTAAGTATGCACTAAACAATGTGTACAGTAATATCATTCCCGTGCATATTGTTGGCTTGGGCATGACACCACAGTGCTGACTCCTGCTTAGTAACAGGATCCTGGTGCTGCACTGTAACATTCAGGGCCATCTTAACTTATGGACTCAATGGGCAGCTGCCTAAGGCCCCCCCCCAATACTATGGGGCCTTCAAGCTACTGTAAGGTAGATTGGGTCGTGGGCATCTGCCTCCTGAGCTTCTTGGGCGGATACCTTCACAGTTATCGGAGTCCCCTCGCGGGCTTCACAGGTATCCGCGTCCCCTCGCGGGGCTCACTGCGCTCGCCACGCTTCGGGCTCGGTGGCTCGCTGCACTCGCCACACTTTCTATTCTCAACTCCACGCCGACGTGGATAGTGGGGGTATGAAAAGGTCGGAGGACGCGTACCGCCGCCCCTCGCGGGCTCGCTGCGCTCGCCACGCTTCGGGTTCACGTTTATAGTGGGGGGGGTGGGGGGTGGCGTGGGGGTGCCAGGGTGCTTATACAATGTTTAATCGCATCGCATTGTATGGCATTGTATGCCATGTACAATGTCATACAATTTTAAAATTGTATGACATTGTACAGTATCGCGCGATATCGCGTCGCATCGCATACCATCGGATGCCTTATGGTATGCGATGGGCGGCGGCAAAATACACAAGTACCTAAATTTTCCCCAAAGTGCCTGTGTACCCTGCTACTGCACATATATTCTATACAGCTTTACATATATGATAATATGTGCTGACCAACTCCCCCTGCAGTTTTATGTTGGCGCTGCAGCCCAGAGGCAACAGCCGCCACTGTTTTACTTGCAGTATTTTGTTTTGCTCCTAACCCAGGATCAAGGAAATGAATTCAGAGACAAATATGTTCAATACTCTGTTTCCCCTGCCAGAAATATACCCCGGGAACATAACAGCAATTAAGCTGAAATTTTTATTGTTTAATATAAATAAATTAAATCTTTAAACTGTTTTTAAAGAGAGTTTATCACTGCAGGATCTTTGGGAAATTATATTTCTCTTCTAATTGTATCTTCTTAGAAATATAAATCAAATTTTGTGAAAACGATTGGGGACCATTGACTGCACGGCATTGCTCAAGAACCACAGTGTTCGGCGGGTGGTTGGGATGCTGGGGGACTCGGCGCACGCTATCTATACATGCCTGGTGCAGACAGCAGCGCAATGTCAGGTGTCCAGCAGTGATGGAGGCTGGGGGCAACCCAGTAGGAGGCTGGGGGCAACCCAGTAGGTTCCAGAGCGCTGGGATTTCCACCCCCCCCCCTTCCCCAAACCCCCAGAGTGACTGACGGGAGTCACTACCTGCTGGGTATCCTGGTACTTGAAGATGACATCATCTCAGTGGCATAACTATAGCTCCTCAGCCCCCGCAGTGGCGGGGGGGGCAGAGAAATTGGGGGTGCCGCCGGGGGGGCTGCGGGGCTATAGTTACCCGCGGTCTGCGTCTCGCCCGGCTCTCTGTCGGGACCTTCCTGATGTCACGGTCCCGGCCGGCTCCTGCTGCAATGAAAACTGACAATTAGAAAATGGCTGCCCCCATACTGCAGACAGTTTTCTGTCTGCAGTATGGGGGCAGCCATTTTCTAAGAGTCTGTTTTCATTGTAGCAGCAGGAGCCGGCCGGGACCGTGACATCAGGAAGGTCCCGACAAAGAGCCGGGCGAGACGCAGACCGCGGGTAAGAAGGGGGGGCGGGTTAGGTGGGGGGGGGGGCGCCGAATAAACGTGCCGGGGGGGGGGGGGGCGCTAAATAGTTAGTTACGCCCCTGCATCATCTCCAAGCGCCGGCACAGAATGCACTGCACTCGCGACTAAAAGTTGCCCTTCTGCTATTAATATATATATAATGACATAAACTAAAAATAATCATCTAAACTATTTGGAAATAAAGGCTGCAGCCGTAATAAACTCACAACTAACAAGGCTTTTCGAGAGTGGTAAAGTTTTCGAGAGTGGTAAAGTGGTGAAAGATTTAAAAAACAGCCCCTAAATGCCATTTTCAACACACGTCATGTCATTTAGGAGCTGATTGGCTGGTGCTTTGTCCCTCTCTCCTTTATGATTCTCCAAAACTTAATAGATTTCCCTCTAGAGAGATGGGCGCACTCATAGCCTGAAATGACAGAGAGAGGACAGCAGTGGTGCATGACTGGTGATATGGGGTGGTACGGCGTACCATTAAAAAATATGTTGCCAGTACCCTGTACCACACATCAGGGGCTCAGAGCCTCTGTCCACATGGACAAAGACCCTGCGTCCCTCCAAAAAAAATGGGTGCTACATTGCAGGAGACAGATGCTACAGCTCCTATTCGACTTCTAGCATCTGTTAGGTGAGTGCAGCACGCCCAGCACCACCCATAAGTGCGAGTGTGCAGATCCTGGGAGTGCAGAGGCATGGTATGCGCCTATACCCAAGGTAAGAAGCATGTAACCCCTGGGCAAAGAGCATGAAACGGCTTATTTATGTAAGTCACACCTCAGGGGGTATTATGTGAGTAATTGGCACTGCAGGGGGTATTAAGGGGTTATTCTGATCGGTGCGGCCAAACGTGCGTACGTTCCATATTAACGTACGCTCTCCGTACGCGGCCGTTGAGGTTAAGTCCACCCACAAATCAGCCGCATACGTACGGCCAGAAACACCGACAAAGGGGAGTGGCGTACAATTGAGCGTACGCTAACGTACACGGACGGATCAGCCCTTAGACTCCGACAACTGGCGTACAACAGAGCGTACGCCACCGTTTACGGACGTCTCTCGTCCGTCTTCCCACCGACTTCTTGCGGCTATCTGAGCGTACGCCACCTTGCACGGACGGGTCTCTATTGTTTTCAATGGAAAACTCAGCGTATGTCACCGCTCGTGAGAGTGAGCGTACGTCCGTGCACGCTGGCATACCCTTCACATATATGGACCTGCAAATCTTGCCTTTCATCTATAATTAAGAAAATTAATTAATTATTCTAATTGTTATTCAATTGATGTTTTCTATTAACTCAATTGTCTACCTTAATAAAGACCCTAATAACACAACATTTTAACCCTCATTACATGTATATTTGTTATGTTCTAATGTGGCATTTTAATCACTATCTATGTGTCCCCACATTGCTGTTACTTTTAGATCAACTTATGTTGATGTTACAGTGAAAATGTTGACACATGTCGACTTGTGTAGATTGAGTGTGCTACTGTGTAAAGTCTATGAAAGCACGTAGTGAATGTGTATAAATGTTTTACAAATACCTACCTTAGCATATATAAGCAAGTCTTAAAAAGATTCTTACCTTAAATTAAACAAACCTTTAAATGTAGAGAAGTATAGAAAGATAAGCTTCCAATGTGTTTGAGTGCTGTGTGTGGCTTGCAGGTAGTGAAATAATGGTTTGGACTTAATAGACTGCAGCATTGCTTATTACATTCAGGTGTATGTGTTTGAGTAGTAATCAGCGTAAATTAGCAAACCCAGGCGCACGCTGGCATGCGGTATCTGTAGGGGTGGTCTGAGGTGGCGGTTGGCGGCCGCCTGTTTTGTGTCCGAAATGAACGGTGCTTTAGCCGATCGAGCGGTAGTAGCACCATTCATTTTTGGTGCACACCCCTGTGTACGCCCATGTTTACGCCCATTTTCCCTCATTATTTCGGCCGCTCCCCTCAACACGCCCCTATGCCGCCCCCAATGCCCGTACTCTCGCGTACAGGTTTTTTCGCACGGAGAGACCCGTCCGTAAGCGTTGTGGAGTGTTCGCGCCTGCGCATTGGAGATGGTACGCATGCGCAGATCATTAAAAACCCCGGAACGTACGCGTACGGCCCAGCCGCACCAACCAGAATAAACCCCTAAGTGTGTAAGCAGCACTACAGGGGACATTATGAAAGCAAGTAGCACTAGTGGGCACATTATGTATGTAAGCGGCAATACAGGGGAGGAGACATTATGTGTGGAAGCGACACTAGGGGGGGGCACACCATTTATAATTACACCACTGTATGTATAGTGTTACCTGGTAAGGCCGGGAATGCTAGCACCGTCAGGTGAAGATGCAGAAAGCTGCATATTTTGATTAGAAACCTCTGACAGCAAGAAATGAGAAGCCTTACTGTGGGGCATAATATGTAAGGGGAATTTTTGTGTGTGGGACATAAAATGGTGTCAACGGCATAACTGTGTGTGGTTTAATATGTAATAGACATTGCTGTGAGGTATACTGTGTAATTAGAATTACTGTGTGTGGTATAATGTGTAATGGTATTACCATGTGTGGCATAATGTGTAATGGGCATTGTGGTGAGTGGCATAATGTGTAATCAGTATATATTGTGAACACCAGGCTGTCACCAGCCTGGCTGACTATTGCAAGCTGACTATTGTTAAATTGTCAGATTTTAAAGTAGTAAGATTTTTAAGTAGGGCGAAAACAGTTACATAGATTAAAGCTTGGACTTATTCTGGACCAACTATGATGTAACTCCTGTCTCCTTCTCATTACAGGTAACTCATATCATCTATTACACCAGTATTGAAGTAGCTGCTTGCACAATGCTATATTTTATATATAGGTAACTCATATCATCTATTACACCAGTATTGAAGTAGCTGTTTGCATACTGCTATATTTTATATCTAGGTAACTCATATCATCTATTACACCAGTATTGAAGTAGCTGCTTGCATACTGCTATATTTTATATCTAGGTAACTCATATCATCTATTACACCAGTATTGAAGTAGCTGCTTGCATACTGCTATATTTTATATCTAGGTAACTCATATCATCTGTTACACCAGTATTGAAGTAGCTGTTTGCATACTTCTATATTTCATATATAGGTAATTGTGCAAATATTTTTATAAGATTTGAAAGTGAGTTAGAATGTATTAGTGGCTGGGATGGTATGTAACCTCTTACCATTTGTTATCTTAGTTTTATTGCTAGTGGAAGAGGGGCTCTGGCTGGGTGGGGTCTCAATCAATTAACTTAGAAACAGCTTTTAGTATATATTGTGAACACCAGGCTGACACCAGCCTGGCTGACTATTGTTAATTTGTCAGATTTTAAAGTAGTAAGAATTTTAAGTAGGGCGAAAACATTTACATAGATTAAAGCTTGGACTTAAACTGGACAGAAACTGCCAACCAACTTAACATCTTCATATCAAAGTGACTCAGAAAGACACCAGCAACCCAGAAAACCAAGACTGCTTTGAGTGAGCGCACTTCATTCTCACATCATACTACTCCTGGCTGCTTAATCTGCCTATTCAGCTGTGATATCACCATTTCTCCATCTGCTAAAACTTTTTGAATATCACTCTTTATGCTTGTACTTGCACTGTCAGTTTTGAAAATGCCCAGCTGTATCTCTAATGACTTTACCTCTCTTGCATTTCCATTGAGAGTAGGTGTCCCTGAATATTTTATTCTTGGCCCTCTTCTCTATCTCTACATGCTGATAATACTAAAATCTACCCCTCATTTACTGATCGCTTTCCTTCCATCCTAACTCATATGTCCAACTGTCTCTCTGCTGTCTACTCTTGGATGACCCAGCGCTCTTTTAGACTTAAAATATCAAACACTAAGCTGCAGCGGTGTAGCTAGGCGCCATGGTGCCCGAAGCAATGGCATATTTCGCGCCCCCCCCCCCCCCCCCGGTAATGAATTGGGGGCGTGGCTAACATGTGTTGGCATGTCACATTTGAAAAGAAAAAACTTAAAAAACGCAGTAACGGAATCTGCTGCGCTATATAATACGCTGTAACGGAATCTGCTGCGCTATATAATACGCTGTAACGGAATCTGCTGTGCTATATAAGACGCTGTGACGGAATCTGCTGCGCTATATAAGACGCTGTGACGGAATCTGCTGCGCTATATAAGACGCTGTAACGGAATTTGCTGCGCTATATAAGACACTGTAACGGAATCTGCTGCGCTATATAAGACACTGTGACGGAATCTGCTGCGCTATATAAGACACTGTGACGGAATCTGCTGCGCTATATAAGACACTGTGACGGAATCTGCTGCGCTATATAAGACACTGTGACGGAATCTGCTGCGCTATATAAGACACTGTAACGGAATCTGCTGCGCTATATAAGTCACTGTGACGGAATCTGCTGCGCTATATAAGACACTGTGACGGAATCTGCTGCGCTATATAAGACACTGTGACGGAATCTGCTGCGCTATATAAGACACTGTAACGGAATATGCTGCGCTATATAAGACACTGTAACGGAATCTGCTGCGCTATATAAGACACTGTAACGGAATCTGCTACGCTATATCAGACACTGTAACGGAATCTGCTGCGCTATATAAGACAATGTAACAGAATCTGCTGCGCTATATAAGACACTGTAACGGAATCTGCTGCGCTATATAAGACACTGTAACGGAATCTGCTGCGCTATATAAGACACTGTAACGGAATCTGCTGCTCTATATATGACACTGTAACGGAATCTGCTGCGCTATATAACATGCTGACAGCTGTAAATAAATATACATATAAAGATATATACAGCACAGTAGGCCAGGGCAGCAACAGAAGCCAGAGAGATTCACTCTCCCCCAGCCCCTACAAACAAACCCCCCCCCCCAAGCCCCTACAAACAACCCAACCCCCCCCCAGCCCCTACAAACAAATCAACCACCCCCCCCCCCCCACCCCACCGCACCGCACCCCACCGCAAAAAAAGTTACCTTGAATAATGGGGATGTTTGTTAAAGAGGCACGGGCGGGCGGGCGGCAGCAACACACCTTCTTCTAATCCTCCAGGCTACAGCCAGCGCTTGGGAAGGATGGCTGATGGCGCTGCTGTAGCCTGGGAGGAGGGAGGCAGTCAGAGACAGGTGACTCGGGCAGTGGGAGGAGTCTGTAGTGTGAAGCTGCGCTGCTCGGAAGCCGGACCGAGCAGCAGCAGCAATTCAGACAGAGAGGTCGGAGTGTCACTGTCAGCCCGCCCCTGGCCCTACCGCCTGTGACGCTTGGCGGCAGGGACCGGGCGAGCAGGGCAGAGCAGGAGCCGGGCAGGGCAGGAGCCGGGCAGGGCAGCAGCCGGCGCTGCGCACACTGCCCGGCGGCGTGACACTTCTAGTGCAGGCATCATTTGCGGAGGGGGGGCGGGCCGGCGGCGCCATTCAGCCAATCTGCGCCCGGAGCATGAGCTCCGGTGGCTCCGCCCTCCCTACGCCTCTGCTAAGCTGACCTCTTCCGACCCTCCTGCATAAAACCCGACCATCTCTCATCCTAACCTGTTTATGCTCCTTTCTTCCCCTTCTGTGTCACCCCTGTCTGTCTAACCCTCCCCTTTAGAATGTAAGCTCTCACGGGCAGGGCCCTCTCTCCTCATGTGCCTTTCTTAGAATATATAAACTACTGCCACCCTGATGATTGCTTCAGTGTCCTGTCCCCTGATGCAATTATCCATATTTACCATATACTTGTCCTAAACTGTCTTGTGATGTAATTTGTTATGTGTGTTTGCTCATAACTATGCTCTGTAAAGCGCTGCGGAATTTGTATGCGCTATATAAGAAACTGTTACTAAATAAATTAGAATTTCGGTGTGTGGCAAATGTGTAAGGGGCATTACGGTGTGTGGTATAATGTGGCCACAGCCCTATTGTCACGTAGCCATGCCCCTATCTTTGTTTGAGCTTGGTGCTTCATGATAAGTGACCATGCTCATTTTTGGCGCAGGCTATCATCAGTACCTCCTAAGAAAAAAAATTCTACTTGCATCGCTGGAGGATAGTTTGTGACAGTTACACATAAAGCAGAGGAGGTGCAACAACTCCCACCCCAGGGTGCCTTGAGTCCTCGATGTCACGTTCTTAGAAGCACCAGCTGTAGTGTAACGGAGGCTGGGTGCTTTAATGTAAGGATGTTGCATCCACGACAGAAGGGAGTGAAACAATAGGATAAAATAAAACGGGTTTAATAAAGATACTGTAATACAAGTTGATACTGATGGCACAATTAATATACTGTAGGTTATGCAATAGAGAAAGTCAATAGTCCAATACTGTATTGTAGAATGTGACGAAGCGTGGTACTTGAGAAGATTATTGGAATGTTGATTGAAGAATTGAAGGATAACAGAAGAATTGGAGGTTTGATTGGATAATTGAATAATTGGTTGAAGAATTGAAGATTGGGGTGAAGGTTGAAGGATAACTGAAAGATTGGATGGTTGGTTGGAGGATTGGATGATTGGTTGAAAGATTGGATGATTGGTTGAATGATTGGAGGATTGGTTGGATGATTGGATGATTGGTTGGATGATTGAAGGATTGGTTGGATGATTGGAGGATTGGTTGGATGATTGGAGGATGGGTTGGAAGATTGGATGAATATAGAAATGATGAAGAAGTCTGTCCTTGCTGGATTGGATCGTGGCTGCAATCAGAGGTGACCGTGGAATAATTACCGTCGGGAAAGAGAAGTAAGATAGTACCCCTTTGGGGGGCTAACCTTACTCAGTCTGCATTGGCGGCAGTGGAGTCTGTGGTACACGAACAGAGCAGTGAGACGATCAGCAGGAGATTACTTCACTTGAAGACACAAGGATTGTAGCAGGAAAACTACAGAGCCAGACCGGAGCAATGATGCTTAGGCAGAGACATCATTGTACTGACTGCCGGTGTAACCCGGCCAGTCAGTACTTAACAGGTAAACTGTGCGGCTATTGGTCAGCCTATTGACAGGGGAGGCGGAGCCGCACAGGACAGGCTGAGGTAACCGAAAAGATGGCAGCCGCCAGAGGGACGACAGGTTTCAGCCGGCAGTGAGTGCGCGCAGCTGCGCAATTGCCGGTATTCAGACAGAGGCCTAACCAGGCACAAACACACACGGCGGTTCAGGTCTCATGCCGCTCATGCCCAGCATGGCACCGGAGCAAACAGCACCACTGTCACCACGCAGTGACAGCGCGGACACATGTACCCCACCAGGACCAGGGACACAAGCGGAGGTGAGCGCCATAGCATTAGACATGTGGTTAGAGAGCCTAGGGCTGGGCACAGCACAGGGGATTTGAGTGACACTTGACACCCAGCCATTGGCGAATGCAAGGGGGGGGGGGGGGGTGAGTTGGCTTCCAAGTACCCAGATTGAGCACATTTAATCATTTTACGGAGTGCATGTAAATGAGCACAAATGTGTTTGAGGCCGTAGGGTGTAATTACTTTATAGATTTATCATTTTATAAAAGGGATGCTGTCTTCATCTATAAACTCTTCAATTATTTTAGGTTCATTATTTCTATATACACATGATTACATACATATTAATATCCAAAGGGCCATTTATGTGCCCTCAAACAGGAGACCTTCCTACTAGGTGCTGAATGTGTCATTGTAACAGTAAACTTATTGAGAGGTCACCAGACCAATTTAATAACCGTAAAGCAATAGACTGTATTCACCAGTATCCTGAGGACTGATTCAGACAGGAAATAATGTCTCGGTGCCAGGAGCATGATTTGTGTTGTGGCACATTTCACTAGACTATAAAAATTATAGTAGACTTTTTTTAACACCGGCTTTCCAATAATCCTATAACACGGCCCCAAATCATTTTTGCAACAGCATTATGTATAGCTCCTGTCTCACCCCTCAGATAAATAATGCAGCATGTAAACCTCAGTATTCGATAATCTATAAAACTCTGTATTCGTCTGGATAAACGGCAAATCAGTTTCTTATTTGGGAAATTGAAATGATTAAAGTTGTCTCCAAACTATCATATTGTCAGGTGGAGATTTCAGATGACAAGTGTCAATTCATTTTGAAATTATATTAATCCCCGTACCCCTTACTCTATAATAGAATTTGGCAGAGACAGCCAATGAAGGTGCCCATATGCTGAACGCAGGGGCGTAGCTAAGGGTTCATGGGCCCTGGTGCGAAAGGTCACCTTGGGGCCCCCCTACATACAACAAAATTAAAATCTTGGTCTGTTTATATTTTAATACATCATTGCCAAGGGGGGTTAATGTCCGTTGCCATGGGTTCTTGCTCGTTGCCAAGGGGTTAATATGTGTTGGCAGGGGTTATTGGATGTTGCCAAGTGGTTACAAAATTTTTTATCAGGGGTTAATGCTCGTTGCCAAGGGGGGTTTATTCCCGTTGCCAGGGGTTCTAGCTCGTTGCCAAGGGGTTAATACGTATGTGACCACCCCAGCCACCCGCCCATACGCTGCTGTTGCTGCCCCTGCCTTACCCTGCGCAGAGAGAGACAGACGCTAGAGTCATTTTTCACTTCCAGCGTCTCTGACAGGGAGCACAGCTCTGCAGCCGCGTTACCAGGAAGTGCAGAGCTGCGCTTCCTGTCAGACGCTAGAGGTGAATTATGACTTCTAGCGTCTGTCTCTGTGTGCAGGGGAAGGCAGGGGCAGCCGTAGCTGACGGGCTGGCGGCCGGAAACATAGGCGCACCGGCAGCTATTGCAGTGCTGCCGGCAGCCTAGTGAGAGCTGAGATGAGGACTCGGAGCGGAGGTATGACCTCTGAGTAACCAGGCCGGACAGTGGCGGGGGCTGGGCCCCCCTGGCTCAGGGGCCCGGTCGCAGGTGCGACCGCTGCGACCCCTGTAGCTACGCCACTGGCTGAACGGTAATAATTTAACATAGAAACATAGACTGTGATGGCAGATTAGGAACCATTCGGCCCATCTAGTCTGCCCCTTTTAACCATATTGTTACCTCAATCCCTACTTGATCCTTATTTCTCTGTAAGGATGCCCTTATGTCTATCCCATGCATGTTTAACTTGTCCTACTGTCTTAGCCTCTACCACCTCTGATGGGAGGCTATTCTACTTGTCCACTACCCTTTCTGTGATACAATTTTTCCTCAGATTTCCCCAGACTTTGGATTGTGGGAGGAAATTGGACTACCCGGAGGAAACCCACGCAAGTACGGGGAGAATATACAAACTCCGCTCAGTTAAGGTCATGGTGGGGATCGAACCCATGACCTCAGTGCTGTGAGGCAGTAATGCTAACCATTACACCATCGTTGCTGCTATAGAGAACTGGACACAATATTCTGGATGAAGCCGTACCAATGACTTCTACAGTGGCATTATTTATTCTCCCTATGCAACCAAGCATCTGATTTGCCTTCCTCATTGCTTTGGTTGATATGGCTGCTCTGAAAGAATAGAGAATAGGCCTATGCATCTGAAAGGCAATAGTTCATAGCTAGAATATGGCTGAAACTGGTCAGGATCATTTGGTTTTATTAACAAACTTGTCCAATCTTCCTTCCATTGTTCAGCCGCCTGCAGGCATGGAATGGATGTTGCCTTCATACATCGTGCGGTATATAGAGGTGCTCCGATGATCAGGCCGCTGCTGCTCACATGGTCCGTGCTGGCTGATCAGATTCCCCATTGTGCAATCTATAGTCCGCTTTATTCTGGTGTATGGATCATTGGGTCAACCGACCGAGCCTAAGTCAACAGCCAATAGGTCAACACCAAAAGGTTGACATGTACAATGTCGAAAGACAAAAGGTCAACATGCTCAAGGTTGGCACTGAAAAAGCCTGTTGCCCGTTTTGACGCTGCCTGTTTTTATCTGCACGTCACGGGACCAAAAGGTTCAGGCTTCCACCACAATACAAGCTGCTGAGAGCTCCTGCTCTGGTGCGGGACTGACACTGATCATTGGTGCACAAAACCAGTACTACCACCGCCTCCATGGTCTTCACAATACAAGCTGCTGAGAGCTCCTGCTCTGGTGCGGGACTGACACTGATCATTGGTGAACAAAACCGGTACTGCCACCACCGCCATGGTCTTCACTCTATTTGAGAAATTCAACTTTTGTACACCCTGAAACAACGTTATATAACACTGGTGCTCAGGTAACAATCTCAACTTACTGGGGACCCAAGAACACTCGGGTTGTAGGAGCACTAGCATTGTAGACGCTGTATTTTTGTGTCAGTATTGAAGAAGGAATCCAATGGAGAAAGACCTGTTATGTATGTTTTTTTTTTTTAAATTAGCTGTAAATCATTATCTCTTTATCAAAATCTCTCTGGAATGAAAGCAAGTGTGTCATGTGATTGTAGAGGAAGAGAAGACAGTGGAAGACATTGCATTGAAAACAGAGCTTATGGACTTGACCTGCACGTTTGGCTGCGAATTCACAGCCCTGCCAAATATCGGACAACCACGCTTGCGCATGGTACGCTGTGTGCATGCGTGAGACTGCTGTATGAATGTAGCTGTGTGTCTGCAAGGTGATTGACACTCTGCATCCATTTGGGGGTGGTAACACAGCATTTTGTGGGTGTGAACTAGTCAGGGTGAGTGTAAGTAGAGAGGACAGGCTGCTGCAGCTGCAGCACAGCCTCTCTAGCACAGCACACGCTGCTCAGTGCTGTATGCTAAGCGGGGGAGAGAGGCAGCAGCAGCCTGTCCTCTCTCTCCTTGAGCGGGTTTCCCATGCACCGGTTGGCAGGCCCCTGTTAAGGTTTTTTTTTTTTAACAGGGGCCATGCCCGTTCCTTTAGGCCACGCCCTCTCCTGTAGGCCATTTGCCTTTTACAAGAGTCTGGCAGCACTGTCAGCGCCCCTCGTTTTATGTGATGCATGTTCTGTAAGACACATCATTTTAGTTTAATTGTATGTATGTTTCCCTTTCTTTTAAACTCTGACACTGTTCCCCTTCCCTATTCCCTACCCCCTGCTTTCCTTTTACTGTGTCATCCCCTTGGAAAATAAGAGCTACATTTACAATAATGATGTTAAAAAAATAAAACAGAGATTATTAGGATATTCCCAAACCTCCCTGCTTACCTATGCCCATGTGCCATATGACTGAGTTTGCCATGGTTACTGAATAGCACTGAAGAAAATCTGCAGAACGATCAATCTTTTATAGCAATTTAAAGAAATAAACCAAGGAAAGTAATTATCTAACTCTTGTAATAGCTTGCTACAGTGACTTATGACTTACGCTCATGAACGCTGCATGTTTTCACATAGAAGATGCTAAAATCTATAACTAGTGTAATGAATGTAAAATCTCCTGTTACTCTCAATGCACAGATCAAGAGCATGGGCATAACAGCAGCGAGAGAGGCTAATGTACTGTATACATAAACATTATACATACAGTATATATATATATATATATATATATATATACTGTAGTGTCCTGACTATGGGCTAAGCCCAAAACGGCGTTGACCACACAGTAAAAGTTTATTTGCACAAAGACCTGGAGTGACACCTGTCTTCATTGATACTATACTTGGGGGCTCACACTCCCCAGGAGAGCACCCGGGCAAGGAACCTGCTGCCCCTGTCAGCACAGGAGTGCCGGGCAAATATCCACATATATATATATATCACCAATGAGCAATAAAATAAAAAATACATTTACTGAACAATAAAGACTGCGGCTGAGTGGCGGTGCCCTGGTCCATCTGTCAGGAGGTCCTGCTGTGACTGTTACCAATCAGGCTGGCAAGCATATGATTTTAAACTGCAATGTATGTGAGCTTTATTGTTCAGTAAATGTATTTCTTTTATTTTTTTGCTCATTGGTGCATCTCTTTCTGGGTTTTTTTTGCAAGTATCTACAAATGGATCCTGGTACGATCCCTCTGAATGGAGACTGCACACACTGCACAATATTGTGGACTTTGATATACATTAAGGACATTGCGCTGGGTATCATTGTCTTCTTTCTACATATATATATATATATAATGTCCCTTGGAAGCAGCACTACCGGCACAAATAAAGGTACTGTTGAAGGGTGCCCTCCAGGGATTGCAAACGCTCGCAATCTCAACACATACTCTGTAGACGGAGGCACTCCAAAAAAACGACAACCAGGCACAGGAAATGTGGTAACGTTTCGAGGTTTTAATACCTCTTCATCAGACAATGTGCATAAACATATAAACACATTATATACTCACGGTACCATCAGCTGAAGGGGTCTCCGGCGCGGGAGCTGCACCCGGTGGCTTCCGCTTCCGTCAGTCATCTGCGTCGTCGCGCGTCCCTCTGCAGAGAGCGCGATTGCGTCACGACATCCGGGCGGCTCCGTTGCCATGGAGCCCTGTAAACAGAAATATCAAACAACTTTAATATACACAGAACAACTCACACAGTGAACAAGAATAAAAACAGACACAATAAAAGGAATAAAAAGCAGACGTCAGTCTACCGCTAAAAACAAGCAGACCTATGTGATAGAGGAGAAAATACATAATACAGTAATAGATATCATGTAATACATCACAACCGGAATAGTGGAGCTGGCAATATCAGATGAATAAGCTAGTGACCACAAACGGGTTTAATAGCGGGAGCAACCTGGGAATTACAGATAGCAGCGCAGACCAAGATGTTCATTAAGGCCACGGGGGGCCAGTGTGCCCAGTCGGTGTATCAAAGTTGTTTGATATTTCTGTTTACAGGGCTCCATGGCAACGGAGCCGCCCGGATGTCGTGACGCAATCGCGCTCTCTGCAGAGGGACGCGCGACGACGCAGATGACTGACGGAAGCGGAAGCCACCGGGTGCAGCTCCCGCGCCGGAGACCCCTTCAGCTGATGGTACCGTGAGTATATAATGTGTTTATATGTTTATGCACATTGTCTGATGAAGAGGTATTAAAACCTCGAAACGTTACCGCATTTCCTGTGCCTGGTTGTCTTTTTTTGGAGTGCCTCCGTCTACAGAGTATATATATATATATATACATATACAATGATAAAATCTAACATTTAGCAAATCCATATTGTCAAATCTTAGTGCACCATACAACATATAGAAACAGTATATACATTTTAATTGTGAGTGGTTTATTTGAAAACTATTGCATGTGGCAGGGACTATACGGTCATTATGAAGATAATGTGGAGGATCTGGTCCAGTTTTTACAGCAGCAGCAGGGAAACTGATGAGATCAGGGTTGGGCTGATTATCAGCACCTGTGGCTTCCTGATAAAAGTGTTTCCAGGGCAGAGTGTCATTGCTCCTGATGTTGGAATAGCTGCCCAGGTGATAGGCGGGGGTGTGGCTATGGTACGGACCACTGGAGCATTATGAAGAGTTTGTACTATGCTGTGACACCTATATACTGCAATGCTGTAACCATCCTTGATTATGCTGATTACCTGGTATGCTGTTTATCTTCTACAACATAGAGTCCGAGACTTAATCTTATCCAGTGTATGTAATTCCTTGTCACTTGCATTAAAGCAATTCTATGGGTTACTCAGCAATGTATCCATCTTTGCGGACGATACAAAACTTAGCAAAGTCATCAAATCATCAGAAGATGTCACCATGCTTCAAAATGATCTTGCAATTCTAGATGATTGGGCAAAAAAATGGAAGATGAGGTTCAATGTAGATAAATGTAAGGTTATGCACCTTGGGAGACACAACCAGTGTGCAAGTTACAACCTTAGCGGAGAGGAACTGGGTAATTCCATACTTGAAAAGGATCTAGGAGTCCAAATAGACAGCAAACTAGGATGTAGTGCCCATTGTAATGTAGCTACAAAAAAGGCCAACAAAATTCTGGCATGTATTAAGAGGGGAATGGAAACTAAGGACTCAAGGGTAATTATGCCACTATATAAAGCATTGGTGAGACCTCACCTAGAGTACGGAGTACAGTTCTGGGCCCCACACTATAAAAAGGACATCATAGAATTAGAAAAAGTCCAAAGGCGAGCAACAAAGCTTATTAGGGGAATGGAGAATTTAAGCTACGGGGAGAGATTAAGCAATTTGGGACTATTTACATTAGAAAAGAGACATTTAAGGGGGGACATGCTCAACATGTACAAGTATATCAAGGGCCAATATAAGGAACTGTCACGCACCCTCTTTTCTACTAGAAAGGAATCTAGGACGCGAGGGCATGAGTATAGATTAGAAGAAAAAAGATTTCATTCAGCTAGTAGAAAGAATTTCTTTACGGTCAGAACAGTCAAACTCTGGAACTCTCTTCCCAGAGAGGTGGTAACAGCTGGCTCATTAAATGCGTTCAAGGCAAAGTTGGACAAACATTTACTGGAGAAAAACATCCATGGGTACAAATAAGAAATATAATTTGTATGTAAAATACCAGAACCTACCAAATCAGCAATGGATATCTATACCAGGTTGATCTAGATGGACGCAAGTCTTTTTTCAGCCTTACCTACTATGTAACTATGTAACTATGTAACACTGGGGAGGAGATGGTCGGGGCTTTCAGGTGTATGCCAAAGGCATGCACCAAAACAATAGGAGAAGCTTAATAGATAGATAGATAGATAGATAGATAGATAGATAGATAGATAGATAGATAGATAGATAGATATGTGGAGATGCATGGGAAGTCTTCTCATACATGGGTAGACTCTCAGGTCCCCATCTACAACCTTCTTCTTCTTCTGATAAAGCTTTCTCCGCACCATCTGAGGCATGCCATATACAGAAACGACAGAATCCAATAAATATTTGCGGTTTTTCATATATGACTTACTACACTAGAAGAGATTTATTGTGTTGTTTATTTACAGGCTTGGGAGTGTCTATTGAAGTCTTGTTGTGAAGACATCCATTGCCGATTTATGGGAATCAGGTGACTCTTAATTCATGGTGACATCCGAACAGTGTAGCACAGTATGTTCATATACTATTAGATATTGTTGTTCCTGTCAGATCTGATGACGTCTGTCTAAGTATCTATCGGCTCCTTTCTGCGCAGGAAGAACTATCCCCTCCTTCTGTTCATTGTCTGATATTGTTGTGCCAAGGGGTCGACTTGACACCTAGGGCCCGATTCTAATCGCATTGTTCACACGGGGGGGGGGCGATGTTTGGCATCTGCGCATAAGCAGATGCCTGGTGTGAATGGGCACGGCGAGCTGCGAGTTTGCAGTCCTGTTTGCACCCACCAGTGTGGGCGGGGGGAAAGGGGCGGCGGCAGCGGGTGGACGCGTACATGGGAGCGCCCAACATATTATGGGTGTTCCCATGAAAACGTTGGGCGTTTCCATGGAAATTCAGCAGTGACGCGGCTGCCGGGGGCGGGCAGCTGATATCGCCGGATGTCAGCTGCCCACCCTGTCCCTGTAAAGGGCGCACACAAACTAAGGCACCTGAGATTTATGGCCAACCATGTGGCCAGCTGGTGTCTATCTGGTGATCCCCATGCTGTCATGCTGATGGGCCTATTTTTATATGGAGGCCTGGAGCTATGGAATGCATGTGCATGCATATGGATTGCAGTATGCATGCGAAGGCCAAACAGCAACAAAATTCAGCGATTAATCTATTCGCAAGTTGATAGACAGGAAGCCTCCATTTGTGGGTGTCACCCGGGGGCGGTTTCTGGGAGTGTCAGGAAAAATGCGGGCATGCCTAGGCATTTCCAGAGAGGGTCTGTGACCCCAGGTCTGGCCTAGATCAGCCTGTTTCTATCGCTCTCTTGTAGAAGGGTCAGGGTTATACACAGACTGCACACACTGGAAAATCAGTCAATGGTGAATGAGTTGCAAATGACTTCGGAGCTGGCCGCCGATCGACGAGATTCCTGCAAGCCATTCATAGGCTCGTACATGGTTGGTTTTCACTCTGTATGGGCGGCGGTTATCTGATCGCAGGGCTCTGCAAAACCACACAGCCACGATCAGGTCTGAATAACCCCCAATATGCATCCAATGGTTCTTGAAGAAGTTCTTCAAACTCCTCCCACTCACATACAGGGCCATTGCTAATTCCATTGCCCCATATATCTCCAACCTCATCACCATTCATACACCCTCCCGCCCTCTACGGTCAGCCGATGACTGACGTCTCTCCACCACCCTGATCACTGTTTCCCATGCTAGAGTTCAGGACTTTTCCCGTGCTGCACCCCTTCAGTGGAACACACTCCCTCGCTCCATTAGACTCTCCCTGACTTTGCAAAGCTTCTAACGGGCACTGAAAACGTATCTGTTCATCAAAGCGTACCCTTCCGCTGCATATTCTAGTCCTGAGGCTGGTCCTCCGACCCCTGCCACATGCCTTGACCATCTCCGCCTGCTTACATCCTGCTATCAAGCCACCTCCCACTCGCTTGTACCTCTTGTAATCTGTCTGTCTCCCCTTCCTGCTAGATTGTAAGCTCCTCAGAGCAGGGCCCTCTTCCCTCCTGTCGTCTAAGCCCACTTCTCTTCACATTTCACTCACAGCTCTCCTATACTCAAACACTCAGCAACCATCTTCCTCCGCATACTCATCTCCATCTTTGGCCATCAGCTCCTAGTAGTACGTTGATAACGTCCTCACTACTTACATTTAAGCTGTAATGTGTATTGAATTGTGGTGCTCTTTTTACCTGTACTCCATGTTATTTATTTACTGTATGGTTACGTTTTGTCTCCCTGTACTGTTCCTTTGTGCGGCGCTGCGAAACACTTGTGGCGCCTTATAAATACAATTATAATAATAATAATAATAAAAATAATTAACTTGAAACGAATTAACATATTGTTTATGTTTCTTCAGCTGAAACAATGTAACATTTTAGCTATTATTTCCTCTTGGAAGTGGAACCGAATCTCAGATTTTAGGATTAGCTCCATACGAAATTAGAACAGGAGTATAAAATATGGTCTATGGCGGTAGCAATTGAAGATGTTTGATTAAGTCTTTTTACAACATGACAGCTGAAATGCAATTTCCACACAGCGTTATGTTTTAATAATGTATTTTATGTAGAATACTTGATTACGGAACACAGAAGTATGCCTATAGAAATATTCGCAGCCTGATATTGTGGCATATGGCACATCAAAGTGAATCAATGTTAGCATAATGTAACCTGGATTTACACCTGGTTTAGCTGATTGCGTCATTTCATGTTCTCTCACTAGTGGAGGTCATCCTGAGAACACTTTATTCATCACAAAAACTTTTTAAGAAATGTATCTCTGAAATAAGAAATATGAATTAAATATTTTTATTTATATGCCTTTATATGCCATTAATTATTTGAAATGTATTGCTGCAAAAATGTTCTTTTGCCATCACCCAGTGTGATTGGGGGACTCTTCTTCTTCCTGGTCTCAGCGGCCCTGCTCAGTGTGATCGGGGGACTCTTCTTCTTCCTGGTCTCAGCGGCCCTGCCCAGTGTGATCAGTGGACTCTTGTTCTTCCTGGTCTCAGGAGCCCTGCCCAGTGTGATCGGGGGACTCTTCTTCTTCCTGGTGTCAGCGGCCCTGCCCAGTGTGATCAGGGGACTCTTGTTCTTCCTGGTCTCAGTGGCCATGCCCAGTGTGATCAGGGGACTCTTGTTCTTCCTGGTCTCAGCAGCCCTGCCCAGTGTGATCAGGGGACTCTTGTTCTTCCTGGTCTCAGGAGCCCTGCCCAGTGTGATCGGGGGACTCTTGTTCTTCCTGGTCTCAGGAGCCCTGCCCAGTGTGATCAGGGGACTCTTGTTCTTCCTGGTCTCAGGAGCCCTGCCCAGTGTGATTGGGGGACTCTTCTTCTTCCTGGTCTCAGCGGCCCTGCTCAGTGTGATCGGGGGACTCTTCTTCTTCCTAGTCTCAGCGGCCCTGCCCAGTGTGATCAGGGGACTCTTGTTCTTCCTGGTCTCAGCGGCCATGCCCAGTGTGATCGGGGGACTCTTCTTCTTCCTGGTGTCAGCGGCCCTGCCCAGTGTGATCAGGGGACTCTTGTTCTTCCTGGTCTCAGTGGCCATGCCCAGTGTGATCAGGGGACTCTTGTTCTTCCTGGTCTCAGCAGCCCTGCCCAGTGTGATCAGGGGACTCTTGTTCTTCCTGGTCTCAGGAGCCCTGCCCAGTGTGATCGGGGGACTCTTGTTCTTCCTGGTCTCAGGAGCCCTGCCCAGTGTGATCAGGGGACTCTTGTTCTTCCTGGTCTCAGGAGCCCTGCCCAGTGTGATCAGGGGACTCTTGTTCTTCCTGGTCTCAGCGGCCCTGCCCCCTTTGCGGTACAGCATGAGAATACATGTTGGGGGTGGGCTGGCACAGAGACCTATAGCCCCTCACTTCCAACTCACTACTATGGATTTTCATATGCAGGTACATTTAGGGCCCTTTTTTTCAAGTGAACTCTGATTCTAATAATGAGGTTAAATTCGAGACATTTATCACTGAAAAAAAAAAAAAAAACACCACGGTGGACACTGGGCCAAATTAGAAAAAAGAAATGTGCCAGCGCTGGCTGTTTTAAGAAATTTGCAATACGCGGTTCTGAATATAACAATTTATCAATAACAACATCAGATTAAAAACAAATAATATACTAAAAAGGTGAATCGCTCTAGATGGTGCAGTTCATAGCACTGAATTTTGCATCAATATCACAGAATGATCTGGTTAGATCTGTATCAGGAATAATGGATTTAAATAATAGGCTGTATATTACCATCCCATTGTGCCTGGTGGTTTTTGGAGCCAGGATCTAGTGAAACTGTGTCCTGTGGTTTGTCCTATGATTTCAAGGACTCAAGGTTCCCAAATAGAATGTCCTCTTGTTTGTCGACGAAATTAGGGATCAAGCGGTTATCCCAAGAATATTTGTAATCCAGGAATTTGGAGGGTCATCTATGGGGTGGATGGACACGTCACTTGTAGATGGATGGATGCCAAGCAAAACAGCAATTTTCAGTGGTGCTCAACGCGTTTCCCCAGTATCACCGGCTTCATCAGGAGCAAGTATACTTGCTCCTGTGTACGGTGATACACGGTGTACGGTGATACACATTTGCGTGCACGCTGGGACGGATATGGGCGGGCAGCTGATGTCCGGTGATATCAGCTGCCCGCCCCCCACAACCGCATCACCGCCTCATTACCATGAGAATGCCCAGGGTTCTCATGGGAACACCCATGGAACGCTGGGCGTTCCCATATGGTGATGGGGCAGCCCGGCACCCCCCGCCCTTCTCCGCCCCCCGCACACTGTCTAGGGTGCGTGCACTCGGCGAACCGAAAGTTCGTCGTTGGTGCACGCACCCTACCTCTGCACATGTGCAGACACGCAACATTGGTCCTCTGTGCGAATGCACCGAGGACAGAATGAACGTGAATAACCCCCAGTAAAGGCTGCGCTGGGCAGTAAGGGTATTACTAATATGTTGTATAATGTGGGCATAACTGGGTTTAAAGGGGCTGGGTGTGTATAAGGGTCACTATTTATTATTACCTAGCACACTGCAATTTCTTAACCTCTAAACCAGGGCTGGGCAACACCGGCCCTCCAGATGTTGATGAACTACACATCCCAGCATGCCTTGCATAAGTTTCAGCATGGCCACATAGCAAAACTAATGCAAAGCATCCTGGGATGTGTAGTTCATTAACATCTGGAGGGCCGGTGTTGCCCAGCCCTGATCTAAACTATACTTCTGCCTCACTAGTAACCTGTGCATATTAGCCATACATTACATGCTTTCATATCCAGTGTGAATCACCTGGTACCACTCTCTCCTCCATTCCAGCAATTCTACTGCTCCGTCTCATTCAGCCGCCACTCCTTTAAAAAAAAAAAAAAAATTCTTCACCCTGTTCACAACATCTACACTATGCCCAAGCTATCAAAACCTCTCAACTTGCCTAATCCCTTATTCTGCCCCATGTTACCACCTCTGTCCTTCTCCCCTAGTCCCCTACATCTTCTCCTCTCTCCTCTCCTCTGTCTCCCATCCTCTCCTCTTCTTAACTTTCTCCTGTTAGCTCATTGTCTCTCACTGCTGCCCCATCACAGGCCCTGTACCCCACACATCAGCCCTGCTCTCTCCCTCCTCCCACTGTCCCCTCACCTCTCCACAATCAGCATCACTCTGTACTCCTTCCATGCCCGACTCCTGCTGTTTCCCGTCCTAGCTCAGTGGTCAGCACCATCACTGCATCTGCTGTATTTCCTTCCTGAGCTACCCTGCCAATCTCATTCACATCTATCCCACAAACTCATACCCCTTATCCTGTGCCCTATGGAATGCCAGATCGCTTTGTAACAAACTGGTTCCCACTCATGACCTTTATATTTCCAACTCCCTCCATCTCCTAGCCATTACTGAGACCTGGATCACCCCCTCTGACACTACTTCTCCTGCTGCCCTCTCTGCTGGGGGTCTTACTTTCTCGAATACACCCCGACCAGATGGCCACCATGGTGGTGGGGTTGGAGTCTTACTACCCTCTAGTTACTCCTACCAACTCATACCCCCAGAATCTTCTCTTACATTCTCTACATTTGAACTGCACGCTATACACCTCTTCCAACCTGTTAATTTTCAACTTGCTGTCACCCGCCTGGTGCTCCCTCAAAATTCCTCAACAACTTTTCATGATGGCTTCCTCGCTTCCTTTCTTCTGATATTCCTACTATTATATTAGGTGTCTTCAACGTTCCTATCAACATTTCCACAGAAACCTTTGCCTCAAAACCCCTTAACCTGACATCTTCTCTCGGTCTCTCCCAGTGGACCTCCTCACTGTCCCATATAAACAGAAGCTCACTTGATCTGGTCCTCACCTACCGTTGTGATATTTCTGATTTCTCCAACTTCCCATTCCCCCTCTCTGACCATCACCTTCTCTCTTTTAACTTATGCCTCTCTGCTTCTCAATCTCCACCTCCCTAAACTACAATCCCCAAGCGTAACATCGAGGCTATTGACACCACCTCCCTATTCTCCCTCTTTGACTCACTTCTCTCTCGTATTCTCTCTCTCTCTCTCTCATGTCCTGAACAGGCCACTTCCCTATATAATGCTTCCCTTATTTCTACTCTTGATTCTATCACTCCACCAACTGCTATTCACCCTCGCAAATGAACACCTCAACCCTGGCACACCAAATGCACCAGATACCTGCAAAAATGCTCACGTATTGCTGAATGACATTGGAGTAAATCACTCTCCAATGTGGACTTCCTTCATTTCAAACTTATTCTTTCATCCTTCAGTGCTGCCCTGTCCCTTGCTAAACAGTCAAACTTCAAGAACCTCATCTCCTCCCAGTCTAAAAAAAACAGCATATCTTTGCCACTGTCAACTCCCTCCTCTGCCCACCTCCCCTACCCTCCTTACTCTCTGCTCTTGACTTTGCCACTTACTTTACAACCAAAATATACTCCATAGGTCAGGATATCACATCCTACCAGACCACATGCAACCTAGCACATCCTCTCCCTCGCAATACTTTCTCCTCCTCCTTACCAATTCTGACATACTTCTCCCATGTATCTGGTAAGGAAGTCATGGGACTCATCTGTTCCTCCCCTTCTGACCCTATCCCATCCCGCCTGCCCCCATTCCTCTCTCATCCTGCCTGTTCGTATCTTGCCCACCTCTTCAATCTATTCCTCTCTTCGGGTACTGTCCCCTCTGCACTCAAGCTTATTGTCTACAACCTGCCTTACTGCCTTTCTTTCCTCCCACTCCCTGCTTGATCCATTCCAGTCTGGCTTCCATCCACTCCACTCCACTCCACTCCACTGAAACTGCGCTCACTAAATGCTGCAATGATCTTCATGCTGCCAAATCTAAAGGCCACTACTCTCACACCTGTAGGAGGCGAGACCCTTGGCCTCGTGGGAAGGGGCGTGGCATCAGAAAAAGGAGGCGTTACCCATTACACATTATGGAACACACCGTACTGCCCATAAGTAAGCATAATAGTAGACAAACTGCAGTGAATATGATTAACGTGTAGGATTCCACGCAGCTGGTTCTAATATGCATTTAGGCAATGTGACAGTCACAATCAAAGAAGAAATATTGCGGCTTGTATATGCTGGGAGCAAGATGCTGTGATCTCACCCGCTCAATGGCTGGACCAGACGCTGTGAGTATGGATGTAGCGCACCCGGTGTTGAAGTTGCAGTGACGATAGAGATGCTGAGCTGGCAGGCGGCCGACTGCCGGAGTGTGTACAATGCTTGGGGGGAGAGAGCTGCGTGGAACACGCATCTCCCGATGTGGCAGGTATCCAACTGAGGTGCGGAGAAGATTGACACAGGCGGGCGGAAGTCAGGCACACAAACGGCTGCAGGTCTGGCGGAAGTGCAATGTTTTGTCTCCTGGGGGGGGGGGGACTTTTTCAAGCAATATGCAGACAATCTGCCCACAAGGCCATCGGCCCTCCTGGCAGTCCGACCCTGATCGTTGGCATGATTCTATTGGGTATATTGGTATTTACAGGTCTACAGTAACCTAGAGATGCCAGTGCAGGGGCTCGCCAGAATGCCCCCGCTGACTGGGACATGTGAGCATCTCCCACACACGCCCGTCCCAGTTTCCAGGCGGCGGGGGGCATGAACCCTGCCCATCTCTGCTTCAGGCATTGGAAGGGGATGCCAGAGCGTCTCATGTGCGCATGTCCACATCCAGCGGCTGGTGGTTGGCGATCCGACCTCCAGACCCCTGCTAGAAGAGAGCGTCTCCATCAGTATGCCAGATGCCCTTGCACCTGGAATAACCCCAGTTATACTGAGTTCCCAGACAATTGTTATTACTGATCATTCTGTTTTGTTCTTTTTATCAGAATTTGGTGTGTGTGTGTGTGTGTGTGTGGGGGGGGGGGGTGTCACTTGGAGCCTTCACCTTCTCCTTACGCTTCTCTTCCACATCATTCTGCCTATGAATAACAAGCTCTCTACCTGTTGCTGAATATTCTCTTTATTGATTCCATCCACACTTGAGTTCTCTGAAAGCTAAAAGAGAAGATCTCCCCTAATCTGTCTATAGGAACAGGTCTTTCAGGTCTTCCAGGGTTGGTGTAAATCACCCCAGGATCATATGTCTAATAGCAGATTCCTACAGTATGTTTTAGTCCCAGAAAAGCAGTTTTTTGTATTTTTACTGCTCTAGGTAATATCTGTAGGGGCTGCAGACGTCTATAAAGGAGACAGGAGTCGGAGATAATGGAAGGGAAAGGTGTGGTGTTGGGGGGATTGCTATAAATGGAACCAGGTGTGGACACCAATAGTAGTAATTGTACCTGCAGACAGTCCAGCAGCAGCAGCACTGAGAAGTCAGCTGTACTGTACTGCAGCAAGTCACCAGTGCATGCCATTGACAACACGCCTCAGGCTTAGTCTCCTGCAGACCTGTGAGGGTTAAAAAGTTTTTAAACACAGGTTATTTAACATGAACATATGGAACTCCTGCAACACAGTAATGCATTATATTGTTATTCCCAAAGGAGCCAGCCCTGTGGGTGCCATAGCATATGTGAGTCATATGGGGGACGTAGTGTGAGCACCCCCCCCCCCCCAGCATGGGAGTAAAAAAAAAAGTTAGCTCCCATAATTTTTCTTTTATTTCTAAGGCGTCACAAGGGTTCCGTAGGATTGTACAAAGGGTTAAAAAGACAACAAATATACTGTACAGCCAGTATATATAGACAGTATATGGAGTACCATAGACACATAAATGCATATCATTCCATCTAATATATCCAGCATTATATATATATATAGAAGAAGAAGCTGCACTTTCCCTCCTGTTATCTCCTGATTCCCGATCTTATCTCCCTGCAGAACACCAAGGCGGAGGGGGTCACACTTCACTGCACCCCTATGATGACAAATCAGTCCTAAAAATCCTGTCCTTCCTCTGGTCCCTCTGTAGCTGGTAGACAGCCCACTCCTCCAGCACCCTAAAGAGCCTGGCTTTCATCCTCTGCTACAAAATATCCATGAAGGTTACCGGCAAGCGGCGGCAGCAGCAGCAGCAGTTCCCCTGATGTTCCATAGAATATATAGGGAATATAAGGCTACAATGTATCTCCTGCTTCTTATTGATCCGATCTCCGCTGCTGCCTTATAGAATCCTCTGCAATTTCCAGCTGTAAATCACAGTACAGCGACAGGCCGCGCCCCGCCGCCTCCTGATTGACCAGCCAACTCCTTGTCATTTGCATCCTGCTCTCTGATTGGCCGGCCGGTTATACAAGCCTTTACATAAGCTTGGCATCGCTGGCAGAGTTGTATAAAGCACAGGAGAGATAAAGGAAAAAGGAAACTTGTCAACTCCTGGAAACATTGTTGTGGGTGAGGATGCCGCAGGCTCATCCCTGCCTCCCTGTGAGTAGTACTATCAGCCCCCTGCTACTGATAAGGGTGTTAACAGACCCTTGTGTGCATTGTTATTTATTTATGTCATTTGTTTTATTTATTGATTTCATTTATTTGTTTGTTTATTTATGTTTAAGCTGTAAACTCCGCGTGTCTGCTGCATATATTATGGTGAATCGGGGGACACTTGCCTACTGGCACTGAGATTGTGTGCAGTCCCCTTTTTTTGGCATTTCATGCAATGATTGATGGGTGTACTGATGCGAAGAGAAGACGTTAATGACTGTATGACTTGGAGACTGCAGGCAATAGCAGCCCTATAGATCCTACAGTATAGTCATACAGTGTATAGTATAGGACCTAGGTGGCTATGGGAAGCGCTGGGAAGAAGAGCCCGTGGCGTCTGCTTTGTGGGCATTACTGGAAGGTACCGTACAAGGCAGAATTACGTTTATCTATCGGTAACTTCGTGAAGCTGTGTCACTGGAGACGGTATTTGGATGACCCTTTGTGCTATTCTACCCAGTGGCTACTGGTGTAATCGGTGCCCATGGGCTCCTGCCTGGGTTAATGCAGTCCCTGACAGTGGGCACTGAGCTGGCGTGTGGCTACATTTGGAGTGGAGCGGTGTCTTCGCATTATCCTCGTGTAAAGAATGTTAATATTTAATTGTCAGATAATTGTCCTCTCTGGCACAGTCACACAGCGCTGGTAATTACAGGTAGATTCATAGCAGCACTCAGCGCCATCCGCCCCCTGCATGTCACCTCGGGGCTCATGTCAGGTTATTAAAAGTTCTAATAAGACTACATACTTTTCTATGTGCCTGGTGTTAGCAGAATGTCACTGTGCTACTCTCTCTTCCATCCTGGGGATATAGGAGGGCTGTCTGCTGCCTGTAGTACTGTGGGGTCTTCTGTGCCACCCCAAAGGCTTTATACAGTATGCAGAACAGTCATCTGAAAGCTGTCTGTGCAATGCTGGGGTTATTACTAGCATACTTGCAATAATTGGGTTCTTTGTATATATATATATATATATATATATATATATATATATATATATATACTCACATATACAGTGTGTGTATGTATGTATATATATATATATTTGAAATATGTAAATTATATATATATATATATATATATATATACACACAGACACACACAAACACACACACACACATATATTTATATATATATATATATATATTATATATACTGTATATACAGTATGTTATGAAACTTTACATTTTTAAATTGCTTGGAAACTTCTGGTATTTGTACCCATAGAACCCTATTTTTTGTTACCTGGACCCTATAGGTGGCAGAGGCTGCCTCCACAACGCAGGAGGGTCCTGAGCCTTATTCTGGATGACATGACAAATCTGTGTTGTGCGTTTAATCACCGAGATGCTCAGTAAGAACACGACACAGTACAGTACACAAGTTGCTGAGGTTGTTGAGGCCTCATTGGTGCTCATTGCTAGTTAGTCTCACCCCAGCGCACTGGCACATACACTCACAGTTGTGAGGCTGCTCCTGTCTACCGCCACCAGGCTCTTCCAATATTTACTCTGAGTAATGGATGTCCTAGGAAGGAGATTTCTCCGGCATCTGACTTCATGAGGGTTGAAGCATATGTCAGAATGTCTGTGATAGTAAAATATTCTTAGTGCATCCACTTTATATGTGTGATACTGCAGTGTCAGGGGGGAGGTGGTGCATGCAAGCCAAGGAACAGAGTTTAGTACATAGCTATATACCCATATATACTAGTCCAATATCTCCATGTATTCTAGTAAGGTATTAGGCAAATGCTGCATTCCCTCTGCTGATGCACTGGATCATACAGGATTTGATTCCCCTAGTATTACCTGATCGCTGTACCATCAGCCTCAGGCAGCAGTAATTCCTCACTGGCGGAATTGCAGACAATGCTACATGCTGGTATATAATTACAGTATTGGGACACAGATGAGTTTAATTTGAATGGCCCTGTTTTACATTAAGTAAATATTTGTAGGGGGTGCTTAGTAAAGCAGGCGTGATATATGAGCAGTCTCCCCGGACTTGGGGAACGGTTACGCTTGGACACTTTTTAAAATGTCTGCAAATCATTAAGCAGTTGTTTAATTAAATTGAATGTCTATGTCATCAATATCTGCCTGGGCTGCAAGGGGAGCGTGGACATGTCCTGCTTCAGTGTATGCATAGCAGCACAGCATCAGGAGCAGGGAGCCCAAGTGTATTGTGACACAAAGGAGGCATTTTCTGCACAGAGATGAGCTGAGTATGGCTGGGGTGTGTGTGTGTGTGTGTGTGGGGGGGGGGGGGGTCACAGCAGGAGCTGTAGGTTAGTGGCCTGTAAACTTTTATTGTATGGGGCACCCCTTGGACAATTAACCACATTTTTCACTCTACCAGGGCCACAAAACTGGCAACAGATATTCCCTGGTGCCAGTGGGGACCTACAGTAACTGTATCTTCATTGTTTCTTAATTGGAATATATTTGGAATTGTGCAGAACAACTTACTAAACAATTTCCAAGTAGTCCTGGAACCTCATTACCTCTCCTATACTACACCTATACAGGAAAATATATAAGAGCGAGGGGTACATTTACTAATATTGTAGATGGGATGTTTCCCATAGCAACCAATGAGATTCTTTCTATTATCTTCTAGAAGGTGTTAAATAGATAAAAAGTAGAATATAATTGGTTGCTAGGGGTAACATCCCATCTTCAATAGATCTTCCAAATTAGTCAATTCACCTCAGTGAGAGAGCTAGACTTCTGCCCACCCACCCACGCAGCATTCCACACCAACAAGTACCAATACTGTCCGGTTATACTCTCCACCCCTGCTACCGCCATTGATACCATGGTTCAGGCCCTATACATGACACTGGGACAATGTCACAGAATTACAACACACCTTACATTTGGGCAGGAAAGCCTGCGCCGATGTGAACATTTTTTGCGTCAACAACGATATTAACCCTATGAGTACCGACATCTCTGTGAGCGATGTGCAAGACATCGGCTAAAAATGCCGGCGTCGCTCACATTTGTTATATAAATTCAAATAAAAAAATGTTAAAAAAAGATTCTATTTCCTTCATAAGGTAACATTCCAGGTCATTATGAGGAGTAAAAATGTTTGCCTATTTTCTACGGCTATTTTGACAAATTCACTTGGCCTTCAAAGGGTTAAACAATAACGTCTTTTCATCGGTAATCACACGTTTATCATAGTTCAGAATTCAGTCGGCGGTAATAAATGAGGGCCCTTTTTTATTAGTATCTCTGCAAAAACTTTAAAGAATATATATATTCTTGGGTAGCATTTATTTATTTCTTAATCTGTTATTATATATTGTAGCACAGCCAATTCCATTGCATTTTACAAATGGTAACCGTGATAACACCAACTGGGTAGTTACTGATAATGGTCAAATGTCACTTATGTTATACATGTTGCTATTGGTTACGATTGTGCTATGTTATAAATGAGGAATCAGCTGTTTACAATCATTTTGTAAAATACTTTATATATTATATCTGTCGGCATTCTCAATATTGCCAGTTTAAAGTGAGAAGAAGAGACTTGCGGAACTGGGACATCTGTAGTTTAACTTTTTCTTGTATCAACCTTTAATCTTGTACCACCATTGATTCACCGATGCAACAACGTAACTTTATTGTATTACAAAACGATATACATCGCCCCACCAACCAATACCTATTGCTGGAATTTGCAGACCCTCGCCACACTGAAGTGTGATATATTGTAGTTAGACTTTCTATTCATCCTGCAATCTGTGGATGAAGGACGTTTAGCAGTACCTAGAATCTCTCGTAATTCATCTGAGTCGAGCTTTTAGCCATGATAGATCCGACTCTACACAGCTCAAGAGGCCCCTGATCTAGAATCCTTCAAAAAATCAAACTCAAGACTTTCCTGTTTACTCCAACATTTCCTTATTTATTGTTTATGAATAGCTTTTCTGTACTTCATTGTTCCTGTACTGTATTACATTCATTCTATCCGTGGAACTGTTTTGGAAACTTTGACGCGTGCTGATATAGGTTGTTAAAGGCTTACCTGCGAGGATGAAACACAATATAGAGAACAACCGTCATATCATACTAGACTAATTGTCTCTAAATTATTCTCTATAGCATAATTCTACGTATTTGTCTTTTCTATCATTCCAAAAAAAATCTATAGCTTACAAAGTAGTATATTTTATCTGTCGGAATACTCGAGACCTCATATTGCACAATGTATGGGCTAGTTTCTGCAATCTAGTTTGGTTCCATTAGAAGCTCTATTGGTTCATCATTATCTGGGTAGTTAAGTCAGAATCTTATCAGTCGGAGATCTATTTCCATTATAGTGCAAAATCTGCCTTCCTTCGTCAGGCTCTCAATCACTGTGACTTGCCGGAATCAGGATAACAATGTTAGATTGGGGACATATTTTGTGACCTTGTGCAATGGCAGCCGAGAGTTGTAAGGAGCTTGTTTTTTGCGTAATCCACGACAAGTCACGTTCCAGGCTACCACATATGGTGGCTGCTTTCAGTTAATAAGAAATTGATTTATTTGTAATATACTCTCATTTTCTCCGTCCCCTCATTTTCCCTTCCAATTCAGTTTTCAATTTGTTGCCTCTAAAGTATTTCGCTTTCTTCCTGATCTTTTTGGTTGATGAGCCTCATATATATATATATTATTTATTAACAGTTTTCTTATATGGCGCACACATATTCCGCAGCGCTTTACAGAGAATATTAGAACATTCACATCAGTCCCTGCCCCAGTGGAGCTTACAATCTATATTCCCTACCACATGTACACGCGCACACAGACATTCTAGGGTTAATTTTGTACTGATAACCTACCAGTATATTTTTGGATTGTGGGAGGAAACCGGAGTACCCGGAGGAAACCCATGCAAGCATGGGGAGAATATACAAACTCTGCACAGTTAGGGCCATGGAGGGGATAGAACTCATGACCTCAGCGCTGTGAGGCAGTAAATCTAACACTGCTGCCTATATATATATATATATATATATATATATATAAATACTACCTTTGAGTGCCAGTGTTGCTGTGAAATATCCTCAAAATATTTATTAAAAATGCCAGTGCCGCTCACACTGACTGTTCTTTTTTTGGGGTGCGATATTTAACTAAACTTCAATGAATTAACTTGGCCGTATTTGTATTTGTGTATACTAAAGGCACAGTCGCCAGCGATGCTGACATTTTTTAGTGGCTATTTCGAGCACCGCTCACAGCAACATTGACACTCAAAGAGTTAATATAAACACCTACATTTGAAATTTTAAAACAAGGAAGAGGATCTACATCTTTGCTCTTCCTTGATTAATAGGTATTCATGTGCACTAATTGCGCATATATCTGTTTTAATAAAGTACAGAATCTGCATTTTAAGCATGAATTACAGCACCTTGAATCTAGCGCAGTTGTGTTTTAAATTCACTGTTTTTTTCTTGTGAAATTCACAGCTGAATTAATTTTCATTTATAAGTCTTTAATTTAAAGCTGAGAATCATTAACAAATACGAGAAAGATCACTCAGGTATGCAAAAATATATAGCCGGGACAGTGTACCATATTCTTTCTAAAATATCATTACCATTGCTTCTTTCTCTTTAACTTGTCTATTTTGTAGTTCTCAAAAGTCCTTCATATCCGCTTTGATTTTCACCGGGATAAACTGTAGATCTGTAAAAAAGCTAATTAATATTAACACTTTATTGTCCTAAGACAACACATGACTGTACCATAACGTGTATTGGTATAGTAAAGAATTTGAGAATAAAAATCAGCCAACCAGATCATTACTGTCATTTTTCAAACGCAGCCTATAACATTGCAGTTAGGAGCTGATTGGTCTGTACTATGGGCCTTATTCTGATTGACTCGGACGGCTCCGTGTTCAGTCGGACGGCCGATGTTTGGTATTTGCACATGTGCAGAGGCGTATCTGCGCATGTGCAAACGCATCGCACGTCCGAACATGGAGTGAGTTCCGTGATGAAAATGATCGGTCAGAATCGTCTAATCAGGGGGTGGAGAGGGGCGTGAAGGGCTGCTTGGGCTCATTACCATATGCATACGCCCCGCGTTTCATGGGCGTTCGGATGAAAACACTGGGCGTACGTATGGTAATGCAGCTGTGACGCACGTGTGGTGGGCGGACTCCTGACATAGCCGGATGCCAGCTGCCCGCCCATATCCCTGCTGACCGCTCGGTCCATCCATCGGCGACCATCGCGGAGGATGGGGGAGGTTCCCATAGATGGGGGAGGTGTTCACATGAAACATCCACTGGCGGACCGTTCGGTCGGCATCTTACCGCACTCGGACGTGTGAGCAATCCTTACGGTAGGCGGGGCTAAGAACACTCGGTTCCTGTCCGAAAATACGCATCCGTCCGAGTCAACTAGAATAAGGGCCTATATCGTCCTGCTTTTAGCTGATTGGTCGCTACAGGCAACTTCTCCATTCTGGAGAAGGCTTGATACAGCCTCTGTGTGTTTCAACATTGATCGTATATTGTCAGCACCATCAGACATTAGACAACTCTATGGTTGATCAGAATTGTTGACAGTACATGGATGGCATACGGTCATATTGTCGACTGCATTTAGGTCGACAGTCATTAGGTCGACACCATGGGGTCGACAGGTGGGAAGGTCGACAGGGTTCTAGGTCGACATCGGACAAGGTCGACATGGGTTTAGGTCGACATATGCGTTAGGTCGACATGGGTTAGATCGACATGGGTTTTTTCACTGTTTTTTGAGCCGACATGTGCCGACAGGCGGTATTTCATGCCCTACCATCCACTAGGGTGTGGTGGGAGAATAAAATAGTGTGCCGGCGCAGCGAGGCACCTGCGGTTGACTTCCAACTGTGTTCATGTCGACTGTGTCGACATTCGGGTAAAAAACGAAAAGAAAAAAAACATGTCGACCCAACGACCTGTTGACCTAACCCATGTCGACCTAACACATATGTCGACCTAAACCCATGTCAAACTTGTCCCATATCGAACTAGACACCTGTCAATCTAGAACCCTGTCGACCTTCCCACCTGTCGACCCAACTGTGTCGACCTAATGACTGTCGACCTAACTATGATTGATAAAATGATCCACACCCACATGGATGCCACATCATCGGCCCGTTAGCATATGGGAATGCCCCATGTTTCATTAGCATTCCCATAAGAACACTGGGCGTTGGCATGCTAATGGGCCGATGACGTGGGCACTGGATGTCAGCTGGCCGCCTCTTCCCTCACAATGTGCACGCAAATCTAAGGTTGCTGTGAACATTGAATGATGTGGGTGTTCCCCGCAGGCTGCGAATGGATGTTTATAGAAAACATCCATTCGGAGCCAGCGCGAACGTACATGGCTTGCAAATGGTGGCCGGCGTACCGCCATTCACAAGGTGGGATCTGGTTGACTCGCAAGGATGCAAATTCGCATCCGAGCTAATCAACCAGAATAACCCCCAATAAGTGCACAATCTGGAACCGGATCCCAGGGGCAGAACTAGATATTCATAGGCCCCATATTTAGCAAGGGCCCCGTATTTAGCAACTGATGGTGATAAATGTATGTAAAACATACTACTTAGACAGCAAAGAGGGGCCCCCTTCAGCTCTGGGCCCCATAGCAGCTGCACCCCTTGCACCTATGGTAGTTGCGCCCTTGCCTGATCCCATTGGGGATTTCTGCTGTGTCAGAGCCGGATTAAGGGGTAGACAGGGGCTACGTTACTTTGGGCCCCCTTAATCTCACCCCCCCCCCCCCTTATTGTCATTGCCTGTTTGCACAGAGACCCTAGTTGGGGGCACAATTCAGTTTTCGCAGAGAGAGAGAGAGAGACAGCCTTGTCCCCATCTCTGCCCTGGCCCGGTGCCAACCGCAGGCATGGTTCCAGTTGCCGCGTATGAACAACGGACGGCTCCTTACAGACAGAATAGGACACAATATAATAACACTAGGTGATTCATCGCGCTCTTCACACCGGCGTAAGGGGCTGCGCCCCCTTAATTTGTGAACGTTTGTATATGAGAAATATTAGGTTAGAATTGTATGAAAGATGCCCTGTAGTGCAACTTGGGTGTCCACGAATCGCAGGAGGGGGGGTCGCGAATTGCGGGATGGGGGGTCGCGGGGGGTGCCGTGAATCGCGGGAGGGGGGGGTTGCGGGGGGGTGGGGGGTTGGTTGCTGCGAATCGCGGGAGGGGAGGGGTTGCAGAGATTCGCGGGAGGGGGGTGACGGGGGGGTGGGTTGCCGCAAATCGCGGGAGGGGGGGTTGCGGGGGCGGGGGTTGCGGCGAATCCTGGGAGGGGGGGTCGCGGGGGTGTGCCAAGAATCGTGGGAGGAGGGGTCATGGGGTGGGGTGCCGAGAATCGCGGGAGGGGGGGTCGCGCATGGGGGGGGTGTGACGCGAATCGCCACAAGAAAAAATCAACACAGAAAGGTCAACACATGTAAATGTTGACATAAGTGTGGCACTTCATTGGTGTCCATGTCGACACATGAGAATGAATATGAAAACATTCAAAAAATGAAAAATAAATCTTCAAAAACTCATGTCAACCTTTTTCATTGTCGACCATAGCCATGTCAGTGTTTTGCATGTGCCATATAATCCTGGGGCTGCCGCGAATCGTGGGGGGGGTGCCACGAATTGCGGGAGGAGGGGTCGCAGGGGGTGGGTGCCGCGAATCGCGGGAGGACGGGGTTCACGGGGGTTCCGGTGGGGGGTTCCCGCGAATTGTGGTAGAGGGGTCGCGGGGCGGTGCCTGGGGGTGCCGCGAATCGCGGGAGGGGAGGTTGCGGGGGGGGGGGGGGTGTGTGACGCGAATCGCCACAGGAAAAAATCGACACAGAAAGGTCAACACATGCAAATGTTGACATAAGTGTGGCACTTCATTGGTGTCATGTCGACACATGACAATGAATATGGAAACATAAAAAAAAAAAAATCTACAAAAACTCATGTCAACCTTTTTCATTGTCGACCATAGCCATGTCAGTGTTTTGCATGTGTCATTTAATCCTGGGTCTGCTGTGAATTGCGGGGGGTGCCGCGATTCGCGGGAGGGGGGACGCGGGGGGGGGGTGCCGGGAATCGCGCAAGGGGGGGTCGCGGGTGGGTTCTTTTTGCCGCGAATCGCGGGATGGGGGGTCGCGGGGGAGGGTTTTTTTTTTCCCGCGAATCGCGGGAGGGGGGGTCACGGGGGGGGTTTTGCCGCAAATCACGGGAGGGGTGGTCGCGAGGGGGTGGGGGCGGCGGGGGGCACTCACCTGGTGGCTGTGGAGTAGCAGTGCTGGGCAACATGGGGAGGCAGAGGGTGTCTGGCACTGTCTGTGGGCTCACTGGGCTGGTTCTCTGTCATGTGAGTCAGTCATGTGAGTCAGAGGCTCCACCCAGCGTTATACACACACTCACACACTTTGAGTGACAGATGTAGCCAAATATATAAGAGATTATTGGATACAATCTAAAAACAATCTTGTCCACACTTAAAAATATATATATATATCTAGTGAGTGAGCGCTCGAGAATACGCAACCATATCATTATTAACCCTTTGACTGCCAACGTTGCTGGGAGAGATGTGCAAAATATCAAAGGGTTAATAAATATTTTGACTTATTAGTAAAAACCAAAGTCCAGATTTTTCCGAGCATGATGCGTGTGGTGATTTCAACGAACCCATCAGCTGTGAATGGTTATTGAATGTCAGTATATTTCCTGCTGGATGTAGATGGTGAAGCCGTTCTATAACAGAGGGCAGGAGAATTCAATTTTTTTTCTTATTATTGACTCTTTTTCACCCTGGAGCTATGGAAGTTCCAAAGTCCAGAATCTTTTAAAAAGGTGTGAGCTCCGAATGATGAAAATGAAGCGAATTCTAGCCACCGATGTCCTCTCAGCTGCGCTGTCAATTAACGCCTGGAGATTGCTTTCATACTTCTACCGGCTGCCAGCTGAAGAGACGTATCGGGTGCAGCAGTGGCAGGGATGAGCTTCTGTCGGACTGTAGGAATCCTGTGGCTCAGCTAGTTTAGGGGGGTGGAGTGCGATACATAAACTTATTATGCAGAGATCCCGTTTAAGTGACTCTGGATTGTCTTGGTTTCCCTGCCCTTGAAGATTGAAAACAGTTTATGTTGGGATTCGGGATTAACCAGTAGGTGGTGGTAACTGTCATTCAATTATTGCTGCATAAGGCAGCGATAAATAATTATTATCCTTAAGGGTATTGTAGCACCATACAAGAGGATACGTCTGTATCATGGGGCATACACACGGAGCGATTTAAGCCCCATTTCTAACTAGTTCGCTTAAAAAATGAAGCACAAATTGTTGCGCGTGTATGTCCCTTAGCGATGCGCTGCCCCACGTGTCGCTATCGCCATGCTTGAAATATCTAGTCATCGCCCGCATTCTCTATTGAGAACATGGGCAGTGACAGATCGCTGGTGCGGCGCGGTGTGCTGAGCGATCTGAGCGGTTCAGTGTCCCTCAGCACAAAGCCCCTGTCGCTATGTGTCCAGGGGGCTTAAGACTATTAAAAAATTTCCATTTTGTTTTTTGTTTTTTTTAGTTAAAAAAATTGATAATCATTATTAAAAAACGATGGGGCAAAACAGCCACCTGCCATTTACAGTGCAACACCATTGTGCTCTGGAAAAATGTGACAGTTGGTGAACTCTCCCCGTGCAATTTCTGGGTGATCTGGAACATGTGAGCTGTCGGGTGGTCCGGAAACTGTGACAGTTATTTGCAGGGATTCTTTTCAAATTCTACTCCTAAAAGGATGAAAAATGGTGAAATGTTCCACACATCAGTTTATAGAATTAGCGTTTGAATACAGTAAGTACATTTTTAAAAGCTTTTACTTTGTGCCATGTACCCACCTATGCCACACCATGCCCTCACTGTGGCATCCTGGTTGCCAGAAGGTTGGCAAAGATGTGTAATGTGTTATACAATGCTGCTTTTTTCTGAACCTTTGCATCGAGTTCAATCGATAGTGTTTAGGTACTGAAAACTATCATTTCCTAGCACTATACTGTGCAATACTGGTACCGGTCAATAAATCTACAGTGTCTAGATAGACCGTGAAAAGGTCGACACATAAAAAAGTCGACACATAAAAAAGGTCATTGTGAGTTAGCTGCCTACGACTGATTTCTCCTGCCTTCGGAAATAAAAGTAATTCTCAACTGACTTTTATTTCCTTTGGTGTCCGCCGAAGAGGGGGCGGGCGCTGATGTCCTAAGACGTCAGCTGCTCGCCCCCGGCAGGCATCGGGCCACCGGGCCAGAACGCCCGGCATTTGTAGTGGGTTGACCCATGGGCAAGCCCCGTTTGTTGCCGGGATCCGAACATGTGCAAATACAAGCTTGTGCATGCTCAGACCCCCCCACCATCCGAATAGGGCCGAATTCCGTCCCTTCGGAATGGTGCTGAATCCCCGCCATTGTGATGCCTCGAGTCCTGTTGGAGAAAGTGCGCGATGTAAATAAACCTTACTTACTGACACTGTACTGCAGGGCTTAGTGATAAAAATCAAAAGTCAAAAAAAAATTTCGTCTCTTCAGCTATGATGCAAATGCGTCTTCCACCGTCACATGACTTGCTATCTTCCATTGTGCTTTGCAGCAATTTCCTTTTATCATCAAACAGAGCTGTAATTATACTTGTTCTGCTGTACGGAACAAAGTTCTATCCGGATACATCCGTATGTAATTTCCTACCCTAGGGCAGTGGAAACACAGAGCCTGATTCAGGGGTCGACAAATATTACTTATCCCCTGGGTCTCTGTATGCAGCTGCTGTGCAATAATATGCAAATTTGAAAACAGATCTGACACGCCCCCGTTTTCTGTAATGTTGCGTGTTACCGGCCTGTCTCTAACAGGCAGGAACATGTCAATCATGCAGCAGCATTTTGGGCACTGTGGGTGACATCGCAGTCCTGGATCAGCAATATGATGATGTACTTAGTTACATCAATCAGCTTGATCTAACATAGACGTAAGTAAAAATAAAGATACTTAGTATGTAGTAAATAGTCCTACAGTGCTGCCACTAGAAATTGCGGGGCTCCGAACGGATTATTAGTCCACCCCCCCCCCCCACACACACACACACACACACTTGCACAGTGCGGCGCAAGTGGAATCCCACTGTTCCGTCTTCAGTCTTCTCCTCCACCTCTGGAGTCTGGGCACTGGTGGCCATTTAGAATACTTGTAAGCCAATCAGTGTTTGCGGTCCAGCAGCCAATCAGAGTGGCTGCCGATACGAAAGCTCTGATTGGTTCAGGAAACGGTGCCACATTTTAAATGGCCGCCAGCGTCTGTAGGTGAACTTGGGGAAGTAGAAGCCTGCGCTCCAGGAGCAGTGTCTAGGCTTCAGCCAGGGAAGCTCAGCAGAGGCAATCGGGGATGCGGTGGATGGAATGAGTGGCCTTCACTCCCGGTCAGAGTCGCCGGGCCCAGGACAGCTGTGCCCGCAGCACCCCCTTTATGGCGGCCCTGCATGCCTACACAGTATATTATAACTCTGGTGCTGCCCACGTCAGGCCACATCTACAAAGCTTTCCAGGGCCACTTATAGTTCCCAATCTGCCACTACCTCCAACTATACTTTATCGAGATGCCTGCTGTTGCCTTTATCTCTACCGTCACCCACAGGACACAGATGTAAGACGATGAGCAGTTTACGTTATCTCCGTCATTCTATGCATTGGGTCTGAGTCCCAAACATCTGGCAGCTGAGATTGGTTTAGAATGGCTAAACACATTTGTTCCAGCCGCTATCATTGTCAGGCGGGCGATTGCTGTTTTTGCCACTTTGCCAGCAACACGATAATGGTTTCCAAAGTTCACTTACGATGTTCGCCATCCTTGAGACTCCTGTATTTTCCAGATGGTTCCAAACTTGACATCTGCATCTTCCTGGGCTCGGCTCTCGTTGACTTGTTTTTCGATTTGGGCTTCTAATTTCATTAGGCAATAGCGTTTTTTATTTATTTTATCTCCTTTTCCTTTTATTATCTTTGCCGAAATTCCTGTTCATTTAGCGGAGATTGCCGAGTTCGATATCATTAGTGAACAGTTGTGCATGCTGATTTAAACCAAGCTGTTGGAAGGAAATAAGAAAAATAGCCAGAAAATAGTCATTTATTGGTCTGTTAATGAGTAATGATTTCCCGCGGTTTATGTAAAGCACCACCGGGAACATACTGGAGACTCAAGAGCTTGGGACTAGAATATTAATACATGTGCACTCGCACCGTCACGTTCTTCTTAACCCTTTGAGTGCCAAGTTGATGTGTCGAAATAGCGGTGAAAATTGGCAAGCAAATATTTGTATTCGTAATGAAAACTTTTTTTTAACCCAACATTTATTTGAATTTATATGACAAACGTGAGCGACGCCGGCATTTTACTGTATAGGGGAGAGTTTGCACATCTCTCTGTTGGTACTCAAAGGGTTAACACACTTACACCATATCTGGCCTTATAAAAAGTGTGACCGATAATGGAATGAATATGATTCCATGATATTTATAGCAGGTGATAAGATAGGGGGGGGGGGGAGGTGTTTATGGGTGGGGGGGAGTGGAAAAAAAATTGCAGTATTATTTTATCTTTATCGGTGCAGCACCATATGTTTAAAATACATAGGGACATATTTATGAAAGGTCATTTTAAAGTTTTTGGGGGGATAGTCACAAAATGTAAGGATCAAAGGGATGTACTGTATGACTATGGAGAGGGTTCCGCAGAACATCTACCGTTTCTGATGTGATTACTCAAATGTACCACAGCAAAAGCAGTCTGCCTGTATTAAGGATAGCATTTCTGGAGCGTGGGGCTCGTAGCTAACGCCATCGTCAGATGGCGTTAGCTCACAGCAGGCTACTCTATTGCATTTTTTTATGGGAGTGGGATTTTCCAAATCCCTCTCTGTTAGCTATACCCCGTTCCTGAACCTTAACCCTCCCCATTAGTGCCTAACCTTAACCCACCCCCTCTGAGCCTAACATTAACTGCCCCCCCCCCTTTGTGCCAAACGCTAACCCTCCCTCCCCGAAGCCTAACCCTATTGCTCCCCACAAACTGGTAGGTGGTGAGCACAGGTGCAAAATTATCATCCCAGCCCAAGTTCACAATATATAACACTGCAGTGGGTGACAGGGAGAGGCAGGAGGAGAAAGAGTGTGTCAGGGAAAAACAGTGGGTGACGGGGAGAGGCAGAGAGTGACAGGGAGAGGCAGGAAGAGGCAGAGTGTGTCAAGGGAAAACAGTGGGTGATGGGGAGAGGCAGAGTGTGACAAGGAGAGGCAGGGGAGGCAGAGTGTGTCAGGGGAAAAACAGTGGATGACAGGGAGAGGCAGAGTGTGACAGATAGATGCAGGGGGAGGCAGAGTGTGTCAGGGAAAAACAGTGGGTGACGGGGAGAGGCAGAGTGTGACAGGGAGATGCAGGGGGAGACAGAGTGTGTCAGGGGAAAACAGTGGGTGGCAGGAGGAGGGTAATAGGGGCAGCAATGGGCTCCTGCTGCACCAATGGTAGTTCCGCCTCTGGGGGAAGCACAAGAGCAGAGGGCCCTGCCCGTGACAGCTTATATACTATCATCTATATATATATATATATATTATATATATATATATGTATCTAGTGTCCGTGTGTCACTGAAACACTGCCATCTGTTGGCAGCGAGTGAAACTACATCTAGAAGAATTGCGTCATGCATACTTACACTGCCATCCGTGAAACTACATATTTGTAAAGCGCAACTGAATCTGCTGCGCTATATAATAAACTGTAAATAAATAAATACATATAGCTTTTGAAGCATTTGCTTGGAGTGGGCTTCCTCGTACTACATATAAGGGAACAGTTGGCTGGCGTATTGGGAAGAAGAGCAGATCGAGAGGGAAGATCACAGGGAACGCTGTTCACAATTTCTCTTTTTAACTATTCAGTGTCGATATTTATGGGCATTTTTAAAGCCACGGTGTAATTGCTTTTGCTCACTCCTGAGTATAGTATCGACGCTTGGCTGACTATAAATATCTACTAGTAAAAGTTATGGTACAGATAGTCTGATGTATAGACACTGTTGTAATGATCAGAAAACGACTCTATTAGTTATATAAGGCTCTATTTATTAAATGATGAGAGACGAACGTGAGAATAAGGGTGAGATTTAATAGGATGAGAGATTCAGATAGTGAGAGATTTGGTAAGAAATCTCCATTTTTTTTTAAAGCGGCAATCATTTACACTGCAAAACCAGTTTGATTTTGCAGTGTAAATGATTGCCGATTTAAAAAAATTCTTAACAAATCTCTCACTTTCTGAATCTCTCATCCTATTAAATCTTTGCCAGAGAAAAGGCTTGCCTCTATATATATATATATATACTGTGTGTGTGTGTGTGTGTGTGTGTGTGTATATATATATATATATATATATATATATATATATATATATATATATATATATATATATATATATATATATATAAAGGGATTACCACCAGTAATAAGACTGCTATCACCAGTGGTGACCACTCACAGTGATCAAGCCCATGCCTACGATTGTGGTGCTTCCGAAGAGGCCATGCCCCTCTTTTCTCTGATGGGGGGGGGGGGGCATGGGCGGTACTCTAGATGCTGCTGACCATACCCCCTGTCCCTTGTTTCAAAGAGGAAAAGAGGGCATGAAAATATCATGAAAAACTCATATCAACCTTTTTCCGTGTCAAGTCCATGCCTACGATTGTGGTGCTTCCGAAGAGGCCATGCCCCTCTTTTCTCTGATGGGGGGGCGTGGCCGGTACTCTAGATGCTGCTGACCATACCCCCTGTCCCTTGTTTCAAAGAGGAAAAGGGGGCATGAAAATATCATGAAAAACTCATATCAACCTTTTTCCGTGTCAGCCTTTTCTTTTCCTTTTGAGCATGTCGTTCTTCTGCCTGTACAGCAAATCACTTTGCACTTTAGCAGTGTGTCTGCAAAATCTTGTGGGCAGGACCTCACTGGGCAGTTGTGTGGGGCGGCCTTGCCCTTTACTGGGTGGCAGGCTGCCGCCACGGGTTGTAGTTTTGCTGATCCTCACAAATCTATAACCAATGCTGAATTAAGCCCATAACTAATGTGGCAGAGACAGCATCTATCCACATGAGAGTAGAGGATGTGGAGGATCCAGACCAGGTTTTGGAGCGGTAGCAGCAACAAACTGGTGATATCAGCAGCACCTGTGCTCTCTTTATAAAAGTGCTTCCAGGGCAGAGGGAAAATGCTCTGATGGTGGATTAGCTGCCCAAGCGATAGGCCGGGCTGTGGGCTACGGTAGGGACCACTGGAGCTTCTTGAAGTGCTTGTACTTTGCTGCGATTGCTGTAACGATCATTACTGTGCTGATTACGTACTACTGTATGCTGTTTAACTGCTATGAAAACAAAGAACAAGACTTCATCTTTTCCAGTGTATGTGCTCCAAACACAGAGGCGGCTTGGCCCACTGGGAAACCGGGCCATTTCCCGGTGGGCCGGACCAGATATCCCTCTGGCTAGGTCGCCTACCTTGGTTCCAGGGCTGCAGGAACCAAGCAGCCGCAGCCTGGTCACAAACGGCAGCATTGCCCAAAACAAATATGGCTGCTGCATATATGCATATATTATATGCACATATGCGGCGGCCATATTTGTTTTGGGCTATGCTGCACTTTGTGACCAGCTGCGGCCGCTGGTCGCTGTCGGATGACGACGGAAGCGCAGCGTTGCCTGGTGAGTAGTGTCCGCACATTGTTGTCATTGCATAATATATGCATCTGTGTTATATGCGCATGCGCACAACATTGCTGCATACAACACATCTATAATGTCACACAACTACAGAGAGATGGTTCTGGCTACAGCACTGCAGTCACAGTACAAGTTCTATTAGCAACACCTCGGTGAGCTGTGGACACAGATACGCCTGCCAGGGGGGCAGATCTATAGCAGCCAGGGGGCGAAAGCACAAGCATGATAAATAGAAGCAGCACTGTGTAGCCATTTCTGATTGGCTATTTGTGGAATCACCTGCAGCATGTATCATTTTGTTCATTAGCATTGCAGCTCTGTTCGATCAATTAATTAGATTAATTAGCATCATCTATTCAAATTACTTAATTGCCATTTCCATATGATTTGTTGCAGCCTAGAAGTGAGCTGATAATGAGTGATAACGTTTATTATGGTGGTACGATGTATCAGGTGCAGATGTCGCAGTTTTCTCCGCCTGGTAATAGCATTTGATTTGAATAGTTGAGTGCTCTATGTCAACGATGTGTTTACAGTAATCTGCAACAGTTCAGTGCATTCCAGCATTATGCTTTCCTACTGTAGCTAAACAGCAGTGGGCTGGCTGCAGTCATTGGGTTTGGTGGTGTTCTAGTCAGCGGTGGTTTTTACCTATGGGCTGCAGCCCCCCCAGGTAAAATCCGCCACTATAGTGAAGCTAGATGCAGTCTGTGAGACAGCTCTGGCTTCACTGTGACTGGCAGTGACTTCCTATTGGAAGTCCGACCTGCCAGTCACCCAAGGCAGTCCCATTAGGAGGTTTTCCTTCCCTCCGGGGCTGCCTCTTTGGCTTCTACAGCAGCCCATAGAACCAGGGGCAGGCGCAGTATCTAGTTTGGTGCTGCGCATGTGCGAGTCACGGTGCCTGTCATCTGTATTGTACAGGCGCCGGGAACGGGATTTAGCTTCTATGGGCTGCTGTGGAAGCAACCCTTAGAAGATAGGGTGCAGCACATGCGCAGAACAGAGATCGGTACTGCGCATATGGCAGTGCCTGTCATCATCCAAGCGTCGGGACTGCAGAGGAGGTAGGGACTGCCCGGGAACATCGGTGCTGAAGATCGACTAGGAGCAGCGGTGCATGGATCGCCGGGAGCAGAAGCGGCGGAGGGGGGGGGGGGGGGGGTTGCTGGCCTGCAGCAGCCCCCCTCCTACTATAAGATAGGAGCCACCACTGGTCATAGTCATACTTGCCTATACTCCCAGAATGGCCAGGAGGCTGGCGAAAATCAGGTGGCACTCCCAGCCACCTAGGAAAAAAATGTTTCCCAGCTTTCATCAGACTTACGCACAACACACGATTACCCCCCCTCCCCTCATCTGCTTGCACAACCCCCCCCCCCCCATCCAGCCCTACGCCTCCCACCCCCCCTCATCCACTTGCCTGTAGACCAAAAGAGGGCAAGGTGATAGTGCACTAACTCATCGTAACCCTGGCTCCACTATACCTGCTGGTAATTTGGACATTGTAAAGTGATGGTGCCATGGCGTGATTTCTTCTCCATACCCATGCACCGCCCACATACTCCAATGCCCCGCCCCCTGTTCATCCAGTAATACTGCTCCTTACTCACTGCTTCAGCAATTAAACACTTTTGTCTCAAAATAATACTTGAGGCAAAGATACTCCGTTATAATAAGGATCTCTCACATGTAAAAGGTGGAACCACAGCAGATATCTCAGTATATGCAGGAATCCCTTCATTTCCGACAGCAACCTCCATAGCTGTCAGACTCAAAGAGGAAGTACTTCCTCCAAACTTCACCTAATATACCCCTCTCTAAGTTGACGCCCCTATGCTACCTGGTTGGCTAACCTACCCGCCACTCACACATGAGCCTTTCCTGGCAATCTGGCCTTCTTCAATAACTTTATTTAAACAATCATTAAATTCACAGGCTCTTAAATACACTTGAGCCTATGCAGCCCTCGTTCTATCTTATGAAGTTTTGGAATGAGAAGCGTTCTAGCATTGTGCCCTGGCAGCTAAAAGTTACCTTCCCTGGCAAACACTGCGTATGGTCAGCAGATGCCACATGTGCAGAAGAGCGCATGGCTCCCTAAGGAGAAGTGAATTGATGACTTTTGTGAGCATAACACAATGCATGGACAGCTCCATTACCAATCTATGTAAATGTACAGTATACAGATGGAACCACTCTCATCTGAGCAGCTCCCATCCGCCCCGCCTGTCCCAATTTTCACAGGACAGTCACAATTTTTGGTGACTGTTCTGTGTCCCTTCCGCAGGCAGCAGTGTCCCGTGGTTAGGGTTTGGAGACCCTGTAACTCGCTGCCCTGCTTAGCAGAGAAGCAGTGAATAGATGCTGTATGCATGCGCGCAGCATCTATCCCCCAATACCTGATTTTAGATAGTGTGGCGAGAGCAGCGAGCCACCGTGCCCGAAGCGTGGTGATGCGGAATACGAGCCCGAAGCGAGCCCCGCGAGGGGACGCGCAATACTTGTCCCCGCAGAATACTTGTCCATGTCCCCTCGCGGGCTCGCTGCGCTCGCCTCGCTTTGGGTTGGAGTTGATCCTGGGGGTGGTGTTGAGTATGGGGGGCCATTTAACATTGTAAGGACATTGTAAGGACCCATTAGGGTGCTTGTACAATAAAAAAATCATATGCGATCGCATAAGATGCCATAAGATGAAAATGTTGGGCACTGTGCTAGGAAACAAGTACCGAAAAGTAATTTGATGGAGAGCAACCATTGAATGGTTTTTCCTCGGTCCAGGACCCTGTGAAAAGACGTCTGTACACATCCATTCACAACACTGCACACAGAATCGGGCACCGGTGGGGGGTTTCTGTGGGGCTCCTAGTAAATGCAATCCAGCGATCAACTCTGAATGAGGACCATTATGCCACACAACGTAATGCTTATATAACGCTTGACCACCAATGAAAGTTGGGAAGTATGGTAACTGCAAGTATGTGTGTGACTGTATGTGTGTATGTGACTGCAAGTATGTGTGTGACTGTATGTGTGTGTGTGACTGCAAGTATGTGTGTGACTGTATGTGTGTGTGTGACTGCAAGTATGTGTGTGACTGTATGTGTGTGTGTGACTGCAAGTATGTGTGTGACTGTATGTGTGTGTGTGACTGCAAGTATGTGTGTGACTGTATGTGTGTATGTGACTGCAAGTATGTGTGTGACTGTATGTGTGTGTGTGACTGCAAGTATGTGTGTGACTGTATGTGTGTGTGTGACTGCAAGTATGTGTGTGACTGTATGTGTGTATGTGACTGCAAGTATGTGTGTGACTGTATGTGTGTGTGTGTGACTGCAAGTATGTGTGTGACTGTATGTGTGTATGTGACTGCAAGTATGTGTGTGACTGTATGTGTGTATGTGACTGCAAGTATGTGTGTGACTGTATGTGTGTGTGTGACTGCAAGTATGTGTGTGACTGTATGTGTGTGACTGTATGTGACTGCAAGTATGTGTGTGACTGTATGTGTGTATGTGACTGCAAGTATGTGTGCGACTGTATGTGTGTGTGTGTGTGACTGGATGTGTGTGACTGTATGTGTGTATGTAACTCTATGTGTGGATGTGACTGCAAGTATGTGTGTGACTGTATGTGTGTGTTTGACTGCAATTATGTGTGTGACTGTATGTGACTGCAAGTATGTGTGTGACTGTATGTGACTGCAAGTATATGTGTGTGTGTGTGTGTGTGTGTGTGTGTGTGACTGTATGTGTGTATGTGTGTGACTGTATGTGTGTGACTGTATGTGACTGCAGGTATGTGTGTGACTGTATGTGACTGCAAGTATGTGTGTGTGTGACTGTATGTGTGTATGTGTGTGACTGTATTTGTGTATGTGTGTGACTGTATGTGTGTATGTGTGTGCAGGGCCGGTGCTAGGCTCCGGAGCGCCTCAGGCGGGAGGGGTGCCCCGGCGCTCAACTGCTGAGGGGGTGGGGGTGTGCGGTGTGTCTGCCCGGCAGGGGGGGTGTCCGCGATGTGGCTACCCGGCCACCAGGGGGGGAAGGGGTGCGCTGTGCTGCTGGGGGGGGGGGAGTGTTCACTCACCGAACACCTGCTCCTTCCTCCGGCTCCCTGTCCTGCTCCTCTGCTGCTGCTGATACGGTGGTAGAGCTTTCCAGCTCACTACCGCCCTCCAGTGGCCGGTGCCCTAGGCAAATGCCTATACCTGCCTAGTGGTGGCGCCGGCCATGTGTGTGTGACTGTATGTGTGTATGTGACTGCATGTATGTCTGAGATTATTTGTTTGTGTGTATGTGACTGTATGTTTGTGATTATGTACAGTCAGGGCTGCTGAGAGGTATGCCGGGCCCCGGTAACTTTTTGAGGGCATGGCCTAATCGTGGGAGGCGTGGCCACCTCAAGCAATTAGGCCACACACCCAAATGTTTAGGGAGTTGCAAAAACACTCTAAAGTCGGGGTGGGGTGGGGGGGAGAGTGTTATTTCCCCCCTGAGCAGCAGCAGCAGCAGCAGCACACCTACAGCATGTGCTGTGCTGACAGCAGGCTCAGCATGAGCTCTCATGCTGTCAGTGAGATGCTCATCCTGAGCCTGCTGTCAGCACCGCACATACTGTAGGTGTGTGCTGCTGCCCGGGACCTTCCCATGGGGGCAGGGAGGGGGACCCGATTTCGGGAGTCTCCCAGCCATTCCGGGAGTGCAGGCAAGTAGGATATACTTTACAAATGAGAGCTACTGGTTTGCACCATCTCTCCACTAATGAGCAACCATCCGCCTCAGTGATACAAGCATATGCTTGCACAAATGTGTTTTATATTAAGTTTGTCTATAAAGTTTCAGCATTCAATACTTTTTTAGATACAGCTAAGAAGTGATCTTTGAACATGCAGTAGGCTGTGTAATACCGGTCTTGATCATTGAAATAGTTGGATGTCTTTTAGAACATTCCTTGCAGCAGAAGGCCAGAGGGAAGAAACATTGCAAAACTTAGCACACAGCATATTGTGCTTTCAACAGACTCTATAAACATATTTCTAAGCCTAGGAACAAACGCCTTACACAATACACAATCAGCCAACATTTCTGCTTGTCATTTCTGGACTGGAATTTTGGACTTTCGTTTTAAGTATAAAAATATCCTCAACAACTTTCCAACATCTAGACGTACATAGCATTTCATTATATGTTTCTTGATCCAAGGACTCTTTTCTTACTTTACAATGTTCTTTAGATAAAATGTTTCACATTTTTTGTTGCAACATCTTTAATACGTGTCCAAGATTTAAGAAACTCCGGGGCAGATATAATAAGCCTTAAAACAGATAAACGCGAGGGTGATAAAGAGTGATAAATGTTCAGCCAATCAGTTCCCAACTGTCGTGTTATAGGCTGTGTTTGAAAAATGACATTAGTTGATTTGCCGGACATTTATTACTCTTTATAACCCTCACGTTTGTCTCTTTTTAAGGCTTAATACATCTTCCCCTCTGGTTGCGGAATTCGTTCGATAATAGGCTGATAGCTTTATTTTAGTTGTTGACATCACTGTGTCGATTAAAAAGAACCAAAGGAAGTTTCATGAACCCTGTAATAAGGCTTAAGTGGTAGCAAATTTTAATAGAGAGGATTGGGTGGCAAGGTTGGGAAGTATATTCACCGGATGAATGGGTGTTAGGGTAACTTTAGTGTGGTGTACACAGCATTCTAAACAGGGTGACTTTAGGGGAAGGGAAAGGACATTGCAGTAAGTTTTTCTTAGTTACCGGGAGTCAAGTCAATATTGGTGCCCCCCCCCCAACACAACCATCCCAACTCTTTTATAGATACATTTTATATTTATATATATATATATATATATATATATCTCCACACCTGGACCGGCACTCCCCTTCAATGAAGCAATGTCGCTGCGAGCCTTTGTTGTAAAGTATACCAAGCAAGGTTCAGATTCCCGTATACGTATCTGTATCCTCTTGAAAACGGGGTGTTACCCCAAAACGGCCCGTCAAGGTCAAATAAAGCAATTCTATTTCTGTGAGAAGGCTGCAGTGACGTGTTTGTTCCAGCTACCTGAGGGGAATCGGAACCTTGCTTGGTATATATATATATATATATATATATATATATATATATATATATATATATATATATATATATATATATATATATAAAGAAACAGAAAATATACTTTATATGTGTGTGTTCTGAAACATGTAACACGTACACATACATACATATATATAGAGAGAGAGAAAGAGAGAGAGAATGCGCAGGGGACTAGAGGGGGAGTAGACACAGAAGGTAAGCCGGATTATCAATCAACTGGTGCCACAGTGTAGGAGGAGAGCCCCCCTCAAAGCAGGAGCCCAGCGGCTACTGACTCCATTGCCTCCCACACTTCCGCTGCTGAGGGGGAGGCAGATCCAAATTCTGCTTATTCCCAGAAGAAGCATGCAGACACTGTGACCCTCATTCTGAATTAAATACCAAGAGGCTGTATTTGCAAGTATCCGAAGAACCCAGATGTACTACTTTATATCAATGCAGGCATCTGTAGGGCTAATGAGAAGATCCATACGTCTTTAAGAGGGAAGCTGACAAGCATACTTTTTCTGGGTGCAACCTCAACACACATTCGTATTACCACTTGCCCATTCCCTATGGAGCAAGAGATCCATAATGAACAGACTTCTCTTCTCTGCATGTGTGACATTTCCATAACAATCCCATGAGATGGATCTCTTGCAGCACTGGCTGAATCAACCAGAGATATACCCTGAAATGAATACATTTCCCTTTGGCATTCAAAGTTTACTAGAATTAACAAGCCAGAACAACCTTGGGATTAGGTCCTATATGTGTGCAAGTGGTGCAACTCTTTTGGTTTATGTGGAGGTGTCTGATGGCACATAAGGGATACATGGTATTATCTGATGGCATATAAGGAGTATGCAGAGAGGGGTTTGAGGCTAAACAAGGTGCACATGCAGAAGTCTTGTAGCACATAATGGACATATAGAGAAGTTTGGAGGGTGTTCTAGCACTGCAATCTTTTTCTCGGCCAAAAATTGCTTCACAGAGATAGATGTGCGGGCTAATGCAATGTCCTGATGGAGGATGCAACCATTTTCCCACAACGCTGGCCTTTTTCTCTGATTTTATCTTGCAAAGTTTCTAGAACATATTTGTAGTAATTCTGAATTGCTATTCCTCCTTCTGGTGCCTAGTCTGCCAATACAACTCCTTTGGCCTTGCTTTGATGTGTTTTCTCCATTTTTTGGTGATGATGGGGTTTTCGGGTGCATGGACTGACGATTTGTCTCAGGATCATACTGGAATATCCATATTTCATCACAGGTATCTTAAAAAAACATGCAAATCCACTTTAATTTGTTCCAAAATGTCTGTACAATTTTGGTTTTGATTTTCTTTTTTGCTCTGCATTGAGAAGACCTGGAACCATCTTAGCACGTACTATTGTTATGTTAAGATCTTGATGGAAAACTTGCGTTACTGTTTCTGTGTCGATGTTTCCCATTTCTGCTGTCACTCGGGTGCTGAGTCAATGGTCTGTTCAAACTAAAATTAATTCCACATTTTTGTGTGCTTTTGATGTGCAAGCCCTTCTGGTACGTTCATCTTCTTCAACATCCTCATGACCATCCATAATATTTTGTCCCACTAAGACACATGTACATGTGACAAACAATATGCCCCTTATGACTCGGTTAGTATACTAGAAGATGGAGTAGGCCTTAGGGTTAATTTAACTAAAAAATGTAAGATAACACTTAACTCTACTTTTGAACAAAGCATTATTACAATTCATGGGGAAAAACACAACTTCTTCAAACATTGGGGCAGATGTATTAAGCCTTAACAAGAGATAAATTCAAGGGTGATCAAGAGATAAATGCCCAGCCAATAACATCCTAACTGCCATGTTACAGGCTGTGTTTGAAAACAATAAGTAAGGAGCTGATTGGCTGGACATATATCTCTCTTTATCACCCTTGCATTTATCTCTTGTTAAGGCATAATACATCTGCCCCAATGTAAAGGTAAACTATCTGTGCGAAAGGGGTGAAACTTGCAAAACCATTTTGGGATGGTCCAAGGTCAATGGACATTTTAGGTCACACAGTGTGGTTTATTTATAGCAAGTCTCAATATTTAATAGCCAAATCTCATATACAGATGTGTACATGTACATCTAGCCTCCTCTTGCTGTAAACAGCCCTTAGATTCGGTAGTGGCAGGCATCTTTATTTCCATGAAATAACATTTTACTTGCAAAACGTAGTGAATTGCATGCACAAGCAGCTTATGCTGATTAAAATGGTATGGGGCATGCTTATATTCAGTGTGCGACTGCAACATATCATTTTAATCAGCAAAATTTGCTTGTGCGCCCAATTCACTATGTTTTGCAAATAAGATGCTATTTAATGTAAAAAGTCGCAAAAAAGATGCCCAGCGCTATAGAGTCTCACAAAGATCATGTGTTATGTATAAAACAACTTGCATCACATGGAGGATAGATGTATGTGGATACATCTGTGTAGGTATTGGAGATGATGTGTGTGCAGGTGTTGATATTGCGACATTATATAGGCACATACCAGCGGATGACTCAAACTGTGAACAGCCCAGTTCCTTCATCAGTGATTTGGTCTTATGACATATAGGCTCAGCTGTACTCTCTCAGCGACCATATTCTGGCTAGAACCGCCCCGTGTGTAAGGGGTTTTAGTGTTACGCACTTGGAAGGGTGGGTTATGGTTAAGCTGCGGATGAGTCTGGGCACACAATACTATGAGGATTAGGCTGCCTCCCACTGCTGCCAAGTCAAGGCCACTGAGGAACCCGGCTCCGCCCTTCCCAGGGTCACATTACAGCTCCACACCCGCTGCTGCGGCTCCTGGAGGCTGCCACATCTCACCACACGGGGCTGACAGTCTCCTCGGAAAGCAGCAGCAAAGCAAGAGGATCTCTTCCTCCCATTTCCAACTGCTACAACTACAGGAATGTAGGGGCACTGCGGGAAGGTGGCGCTGATCATCCTTATAATACAAACTGAGTGACCGGCTATGCCTCCCGGCCGTTAAAAGTACACACAGCTGGCCCCAGGTTGTGCCATATACCCCCCTGGCCCTGGAGGTATATCGCACTCTGCCTAGCCAGCCACTGGACAGGTTGCTGCTGTAACGGAGAACAAGACTCTGTGCCATCACAGTGTCCCCTGGCATGGCTTGATGTGCTCGGCACACTGTTATAATCTCACTCTATGTCCACTGGGATAGTAAAGTATGGAAGTCGACCTCATGTCAACCATGCTCCCGTCCATCTAACCTGGCGTTTAGCTTCCATTACTGTCGATAAAGATGTGGTTGACAATCTTTAGGCATCTAACAAGACAGATTGACTAAGCGTGGCTACCATGGTCGCTCTAGATATCGTAGATCCGTCGACCGGTCACAGCTCATGGCTGCTACAGGATACCATGCATGCTGTACCAGCTGCATAGTGCATCCACCCTGTGTTATTCTGCACTTTATTTCTACCCATTAATAAACCATCCCCAGGTTAAGTTATCTGCCGTGTAGACTTACCTCCATTGCAAACGTGTGACACTTTAGCATTACTGCCTCACAGCACTGAGGTCATGGGATCTATCCCCACCATGGCCCTAACTGTGCGGAGTTTGTATATTCTCCCCATACTTGCATGGGTTTCCTCCGGGTACTCCTGTTTCCTCCCACAATCCAAAAATATACTGGTAGGTTATTTGGCTACTAAATGTATCCTTAGCGTTTATGTTTTGATGCTGTTCAATTATTCATTTTCATCTGATTGTTTTATTATATTAATAAAGGATCAGGCTACAATATGGAGATGAGTTTATTCTGTGACATTTACTGGTTGCATCAGCAGGATATAAAACCCATCCTTGCACCAGCTAACATTAGCGGGTGGGTTATAAGGCCAAGAACAGGTTATTTAGATTTATGGGACATTATTCCCACCGCTATTAATTCTAAAGTGATTGGAAGCCAGAAGACAAACAAACACAAACACATATATATTAATTTTATAGATATAGTATACTGGGGTTCCCTCCAAAAAAGTGGGCAATCCAGAGTCGGTTATGGGTTATTGTGTCGACTGCATGAAGGTCGACATGAGTTTTTCAAGGTTTTTTGTCCAGAATGTTGACATGGTCGACATGGACACCCTCTAAGTGTACCGCGCTTCGGGCGCGGTACTTCGCTGCGCTCGGCACACTGTATATTCTCCCACCATGCCGGAGTGGATGGTAGGGTATGAAATACCGCCAGTCGGCACATGTCAGCTCAAAAAGAAAATGGAAAAAACTCACGTTGACTTTTTGACTGTCGACCTTCCCATTGTCGACCTAATGCCTGTGTCGCCCTTGCAGGCTTGCTTGGTGATGTCATTTGCTGTGTATGACATCATAGAGTCTTGTCACCAGCTGATAGATGCCACGAGTCACGTCCGTGCTCCGCAAAGGCTAGGAACCAATGATCTACTCAGTTTGCAATTATCATGGTTTATGCTTCGCGTGTCCCAGGCAAATTCCCAATAACCAGCCCCAGGAGCGGATCCTGAATTGAATGATGGGGAGCGGGGCACCAAGCCGGGCAACAATAAATAATTTTCCGGGATATCAATAATTGTTCAGTGTTGCAGAAGTGGTAAAAGGTTGGTGTATCACTCTACTGAGAAGCCGTACAGAACAGAGCTGCCAAAAAGGGTGGAGTCCTATGCAGCGGCCAGGTGACAAAAATACAGTCTAATAATGAAATCTAGAAGTAATTATGCTGAATTTAGTAGGTGACAATGACATTTGTATAAGAGATAAGCTATTTATTAGCATGACCATCGCTACCGGCACAAGGATATACAGCCCTGATCACTGTGATTTGGGAATGAAAGAATTAAAGAATTTAGGATGCCGGTGGTCTTTATAAGGACCCTGGCATCCCGATTGTGAAAATTCAGAAGCGGAACAAACTTTAACCCTCCCCCCCTTAACCCTAACCCTTTATTCTAACAGCCTAACCCTAACCCATGCAGCCTGACCCTAACCCTCCCCACTAGTGCCTAACCCCTGCACCCTGCTATTAACACTCCCACCCCCTACCCTCCCCGGGTGCCGGATGACTGCCCAACAGTTAGGATACTTACCATCGGGATCCTGAGTGTTGGATCATCATACCACACCCACCCTCCCCACCCCGCAGCCTAAACCTACTTCCCCCCACTAGCACAGAAACCTAACCCCTCCCTTCCCCGGGCACAAGCTAGCTGTCCCCGCTGTCACGGACCCACCGGTCGCCTGCTCCGATACGTCAATCTGAGCAGCTCCGGCCGTGACTGGGGTTCACTTTGGACTCTCGGGTCCTTTACTTGAGGTACACTGCCACCAGCCAAAACCTGATTTTAGCACTTGAAACTGCACAAGGGGCGGCTTGGCTCGCACCTGACCAAACAATACAATATAAACTAAGGTAACGCTGACCACTCTTCTGAGGCTAATGAGTCTTAAGAACACAGAACCAGGACTGAGAATATGTATTATTTATTCCTAGAAATACTACAGAGTTTTAAAAAATGGTTACAAGATATTACAATGATTTTAAAAGTACACACAAGATTAAATGCAATTTCAGAAATAAAATAAAAGGGAAAAATGACAGAACCGTATCTTACATGTAAATACAGATCCTGACGTGTGGGGGGTCTCCACAAGAAATCTCTGGTCGCTTACAGCCTGTTTGCTACACCCCCAGGTAGTGACACTGACCATAGAGAGAAGTAGCTTAGTTATACCTTGCAAACTCCCTCATCCCTCCCACCCTTGGGATTTGACTCTTTCCATGCTGAAGGAATGTGGAAGGTCCCTGGCAATGTATCTTCTACAGTCTGCTGTTTTCAAAGTGATTGATCCTCCTTCCTTATCCAGTGAGATGCATAGCAGACAGGCTTCTCTGATAAGAGACCTGAAGGAAGGGGACAATTTCTAACCTCTTCTTCTGGACCATGGTTTATGAGGGGTCTCAGATCTTATCTTACATCCTAACTCCAGAGGAGTCCACAGATGTCACAAAGAGGGAATACAGGCCTCAAACTCAAACCAGGGTCACCTACAGTTTACCCACATAATAAAAGACATGTCCTGATTCCAATACTCATAGGAGACATAACTTTACAACAATATCAGACATACATTGATCGAACAGATAATCATAACAGGAGGCATACGTTAATTTGATTGATCACCTGATCTGATCGTTACACCCGCTAACACCGATGGCGATCCTGGCTGTCGCTATTTGGAGTTCTGGCACCGGTGTTGTAAGGGCAGTCGGGATGGCGGTGTCGGTATACTGAACTCAGGCATCATGACCGCTGGTGTGATAACCTCTTCCAGTATAGGGGCTTATATTTGTCAATTAAAAGCAAAAAGCATTCTCCTTTTTCACCACACAATACATTACATTGTAGCTACTTATTATTCATATGCTACAGTGTTCATTGAAATGCTTACACAGTTACTCACAGGTAAGGTGAATACTTTCCTGCTAATTTATACCCAGTGCTTATACTGTGGGTTCTCGGAACTTACCCACTGCCCTCCAATGCAGCAGCTTTCCAAGGTCCACCTCCGGACCCGCCCACCTCTGGACCCGCCCACCTCCGGACCCTTCAACCCGCACCCAGCACTGCGGTACATTCCCTACTACAACCATACCCCCTTACAGTCTAATACAGATTGCATTAGCATACCTCCCTAATTTTTTTCTTTTGTGAATCGGTACCTGCCACAACGGAAGCCACAAAGGGGGTGGCACTATGGGAGTGGTGAGTGTGGTCTCAAGTGGAGTAGGTGTGGTTGAGTGCCGCAAGCCCCCTTTTTTGGCATCATGGGGTTATGCCCAGCGCTCCCTGAGCAGCCACCGGCTCCCCTCCCTGCACTGATAGATGCCGGTGTGCGCACATGCATCATAATTTGGGTCATAATCTTTAGAAACAAACATTTTTATACTGTATATTGTACAGATACGGCAACTTGTAAATACAGTTCAGTTTGATCTGGGCTGTATATTGTTAAAGAACAGCTAAGTATGTACAACTGATAGAATTAAGAATCTTTTTTTTCTTGTTTTTTAATTGTTTTTCAAGTTCACCTTGGTTATGATAATGCTGGTTTAGCTTTCTGGTGCTGTTGGGAGCCCTCTTGATGTTTGTCCTACAATATTTTAAAAGACCTTGTTCTACAAAAAGAAAGACAAATTCTTACAGCATGTAAAGAGCCTGATACTGTATTTTGGTGAGCAGCTTATTAGCTGATGTCGTTGGGCGAGGACCCCTACTGTCATCAGCGAGTATCTCTAGCCAGCAAAGTCAGAAAGGTGCTTTGGGGACATTCTAAACATTTACTAATAATAGGCAGTTTTCGGTCATCTGGGCATGGGTGCACATGGCAGAATGCATACACGACCCTTTAAACTGCGGTTGCATTAATCAAAAAGCGTCCCCAGTCTAAGGACCATAGGGGGTGGCTAGTGGGCTGTGATGCGGTGCTACAGGGGCATTGAAATGGCGGCATGCAGTCCGGATTACACAAGTGTGTCTGGGCTGTTTGTGGGGCATCTGGCTTTGCAGCTTGGTGGCATGGGGTGGGGCCCAGTATGCTGGGGTGGCTTTGCACTGTGCTGGATGCGCCCCCCCCCCCCTGCATGCTATCGCTGAGCTGGACAGCCCCCTGCATGTGCAAGTTCAGATTTACCCAGATTTACTCAGATCTCAATATTATTGGCTATCGGCTGTTACATGTTTTGGATAGTCAATAAGACCAGTTGGGATATATCCGAACTTGCGCTAATTTGACACAAAGAACCGAGTAAATCTGAACCTACGCATCTCTAGTTTAGATTATTTGCAAAAACTACAACTCAACCTGAATTAGCCCCTATGACAGGCTAATTTTTGTGCTGTATTTAACATTTTATGGGAGTCCCCAAAAATGTGACTGTCTGCAAAAATCGGAACATTTGGGAGGAATGGCAATAGCCGCCGCAGCCCCCCAGCGCCCACAAGCCAACCAGCGCCCCCAGCCCCCACTTAGACTATTGCTACACCACTGTTCACACTGGCGAATCCTGGAGGGGAGAGTAAAGTGGAGTTCAGGGTGGTGTGGTAACTCAATTGGCTTCTTCGCCTCCACTACCCCCTGCTGCTTAATGCTGTGGTTATTGTCGTTGCTGCCAATCCAGGAAGTTGGTCTACTTTCCTGGGATTGCAGGAGAGGTTCTTGTAGGTTTGGAGGTTCTTGAACATTTCAGGTATATATACATTTGGGTATATATACCCATACCTATTTTTGAGAACCACGCACAGCATTAAAAATAAAAGATCTGGTCGATGATGATATAAATAAACATCTAAAGAGCATACAGGAAAGTTTGAAAGAAAACAAAAATGAATGTACACTATTAACATACTAGTCATGTGACTATGGGCTTTATTCTAGTTCACTCTTTCTGACAAAATCCTTCTTAGATGGACAAAACCATGTACACTGCAGGGGGGCAGATGTAAAATGTGCAGAGAGAATTAGATTTGGGTGAGTTATTTTGTTTCTATGCAGGGAAAATCCTGGCTGCTTTATTTTTACACTGCAATTTAGATCTCACTTTAAAGTAGAACCCCACCCAAATCGAATTCTCTCTGCACAAGTTACATCTGCCCCACCTGCAGTGCACATGGTTTTGTCCATCTAAGAAGGATTTTGTCAGAAAGAATGAACTAGAATAAGGGCCTATGTCCAGTGGCGGTTCCACAGGAGGGGCTGCAGCACAGTTAAAAATTCAAATAGTGTAGCCACACCCACTGCCAATGAGTCAGTTTTGAATGGCAGTTGGTAGGCGTGGCTCCCTTATTTGACTTTTGTATTATGCTGCAGCCCCTGCTCTGCGTCACGATCCAGGTAACAAGACCTCTATTCTTACCTGTAAAGTGTCTCTTCAGACTGTCACTGTGATCCAGGTCAGGATAACGTCAGGGCCGAACCAAACATACTAAAATTTTGAGCGCTACTTGTTATTATTCAGCGCTGCAGCTGTACCAAACAAGGGGAATTTCCAAACCCCTTCAAAGTAGAAGGAACAACAAGAGAAAACTGAAACAGCGCTGTACAGAATAATTTGGTTATTTATTTAAAATCAATACAAATTAAGACAGACAATGACACAGACAATACTAACAGACGAGTATTAAGATTCGGTTAAAACTCCAATTTCCCCTACTCCTTTTGTTAGGATGGTTAGTATTTGCATGTAATTTTGAATAAAGCGTCTTTTGTTTAAAACCGGTTAGTATATTAGTTTAGGATGGTATCCATACTCACCCACCTATGTGCACATATTTCAGTGGTTATATACTTATATGAGTCCCAGCAATGGGGTGAGGATTCCGGCTTCCAGTCCCCAGTGGTTTACTCCGACCGCTGGTGCAGTCCTATACTTATGGTCTTATCAGAGAGTGTCCACTGGCCGCTCCGGTCTGCATGCTGCCAATCAAGATCCCCGTGGTCCTCTACGTGTTTCCTGAGGAAGCCATTGATCATTTGTTTTCCGCCATTGATACTCAGCTACATCGGTTCTGCCATTGATTGCAAGCTTGTTTTGTAATCCGCCATCAATATATCCATGCCATTGGTGTTCCGCCATCGATTGCAAGCTCCATATGTGTTCCGCCATCAATACCCCCACACATCAGTGTTCTGCCATTGATTGTAAGCTCCTTTGGTATTCCGCAATCGATATCTCATGCCATCGGTGTTCAGCCATCGATTGCAAGCTCCATCAGTGTTCCACCATCGATATCTCCATGCCATCGGTGTGCCGCCATCGATCATAAGCTCCATTTGTGTTCCGCCATTGGTACTCAGCTGCATCAGTTCACCATCGATTCCACATCAACCACTCATTGGTACCAACCAACCTACTAGCTTCTTTTCCCTCTTCTGCATCAGTGTTCTACTATCGATACTCGCCTCCATCGATGTTCTATCATCGTTCCTGAACCAACTCCACCAGTATTCACAGTAACCTATCCTCCAGTTTATTGTGCTTCACAGTTAACACCTGCAATAAGAACTGCTTCAGTGTTTACACTGCACCCGTTGCCTCTGACCATCGATGTATATACATCTCATGCCATGTCAATGACCGTGTGATATTATTACGTTACTGGATTTATTCAAGTTACCAATTGCAAGTCTTTACCCTGTGTTTAATGAAGACTGTGTATTATATTTACCTGCATTCTGGTCACGCCCTCGGGCAATCCTACCAATTACCGTATTCTGGTTCATGCTTCCAAGTTCCCAGAGTCCTCTATTGAGTTAACCCCTACACCAGTGGGTCTGATTCCAACCAAGCCTCGGGCGTGACACTCTGGAACCGCCACTGCCTATAAATCTAACCGAAGGGGGAAAACGTCTTTAAGTAAATAATTTGAATCATTTATATTCTTTTTTTGGGAAGAGTTCTGTATTCGGAAGGTTCCTAGGATGCCTGTTTGGTGAGTAGGGCACAGCATGACTCCTGCATGGCAGGCAGCACAGACTGATAATGTACTTATACAGTGCAGCCTCCATAGCCTGAATCCTTTGGGCAGCTCGCAGCCACTGGGCACCGCATCCCCCTGCAGCTTCCAGGTTCTCTGAACAATTTCATCTGACTTTTCCATAACAGCTGTAGACGCCCAGCGAAGGGACTTCAAATCCTCCACCGGCAACAGATTTTGTTTTCCCCTCTTTGATTAGGAATATTAACACTGAAATGTCTCTTTTTCTAAAAATAGCCGAGCTGCTACAGAGCCGAGCGGCCGGATGAATCCCCTGCACAGTATGTTTGTCTCTTTTAGTCTTGGTAACATCTGTGGAGCTGTAGACAGGGGGTTATTTTGGCTTGTTCGCAACCCCCATGAGCGATGGCGTGCACATTTGTGCACATGTGCAGATGCAGGGTGCAAGCGTGAGTGGGTGGCGGGGGGGGGGGGGGGGGTGGCGTGCGTTGGCGGGCCAGGCAATTTTTTTTTCAATTTTTGTTTTCCATGGGAACACCCATGGGCTTCCATTGAAGCGGGTGGGGGGGTTACCAGGCCACCTGAAATAGATTGACATGGCTAAGGTCGACAGGGTTGGACAATGAGAAGGTCTCCAGTCAAAAGGTCAACATGAGTTTTTCATGGTTTTTTTTTTAATTTTTTTTAGCCGACATGTGCCGACAGGCAGGATTTCATGCCATACCATCCACTATGGCGTGGTGGGAGAACAAAATAGAGTGCCGGGCATGGCGATTGCAGCGAGCCATGTGAGGGGATGCGGTGCTATTTAAATGGGGTCCATGTCGACATTCGGGACAAAAAGTAAAAAACTCACATTGATCTTTGACTGTCAACCTTATGCTGGTCAGCCGACATGTGCCGACAGGCAGGATTTCATGCCATACCATCCACTATGGCGTGGTGGGAGAACAAAATAGAGTGCCGGGCATGGCGATTGCAGCGAGCCATGTGAGGGGATGCGGTGCAATTTAAATGGGGTCCATGTCGACATTCGGGACAAAAAGTAAAAAACTCACATTGATCTTTGACTGTCAACCTTATGCTGGTCAGCCCTGCCGACCTTAGCTATGTTGACCTATGTTCTGTTGACCTTCATTGGTTGACCCAAAGAATGTCAACCTAAATAGGGTCGACCCATTGACCCCAGACTGCCCCCCCCAGACTGCCTCCCACACACCCCCGGAGGTAGCCGACCGAAAGTAGCCAAGTACTGTATACCAAAGTGGTTTTTAGTGTTGCCCCTTTAATAATGTGCTGGTAGTTTCCCCTTTAAGGTAGTTTGGCTGGGGACGGGGGAAGGTCTCCGTCTTCATCCTGCATGTTTAGATAACAGAGTAAATGGTTAACAACCTGCAAGAGCGCCCATCATTGACGATATACACAAAATTGTCATTACAGCTGGTTGTCATCGAAGGTCAGTTGTTTGCAGGTTTTCAAACGGCTGTAGGCAACTGTGGGTGAAATGTAATAGGATGAGAGATACAGAAAGTGAAAGATCTGGTAAGAAATCTCCAGGGTTTTTTAAAACGGCAATCATTTACGCCGCAAAATCAAATTGATTTTGCAGTGTAAATGATTGCTGCTTTAAAAAAACTGGAGTCCCATATCAACTTTCAGGAGTTACTCCAGAATGTTGTACCTAGTGAAATCCTTTTAATCCGCAGCATCGTTTTTAAGTGACGTTAACCGTTTAATAAAAATATGGGGTGAAATTTAATAGGATGAGAGATTCAGAAAGCGAGAGATTTGGTGAGAAATTTCCAGTTTTTTTAAAGCGGCAATCATTTACACTGCTAAACCAGTTTGATTTTGAAGTGTAAATGATTGCCTTGTTAAAAAAAACTGGAGGTATATTTTACAAAATCTCTCACTTTCTTAATCTCTCATCTCACCCTCCATTTCTGTAAAGAGAAATGCCTATTAGGCTATCAGTACGCCTAGAGTTCATACTGGTTCATTGCATGAGTATTCTTTCCTTGATTTCCCGTTTACCTGGCCTGTATTGTCATTTTTCTTTTAGTAGTTGACGTTATCAATCAAGCATATCATAGAGGAATGACTAGTAAGACGCCTTAGCTTATCCGCCCGTCTTTCACAGTCCATCACACAGAACCTCAGCTGTATTTCAGTCCCGGGAAATAAACAATGTTAATTAGTTTGGAATATAAAATACACATTCCTCATTATATTGCACAAAGAAAGAATATTTTCAATATCATTAAATGTAATTGCCGCTTTGGTAATGAGTATTTTTCACATTAAACATATTGCGGTATATGATTATGCTAAAGAGCCTATGAACTTGAAATAGCTGAGTAGTTCATCCATATGTTTTGCATGTGTTTATTAAAGATGGTGTTTAGTTGTCTCTTCCGGAATGGCTGCGAGACTGTGGAAGTTGCGGAGCTGCCTGTAAAGTGGGTGGGGACATTAGTGATGTCACTAATGACATCACATGAAGCACCGATCGCCTTGGGAAATGCAAAATAATTAGCTATGTCTATCTGGTTTTTTTTTTATCAATGATTAGTGATCTATCCTATGGGCTGTATTCAATGCAGCCGGCGAGTGAGTTAAATAGCGGGGATCGCCGAAAACAAGCAATGCTCGCCGTTTAACCCCCACACCGGCCACTCACCCTATTTTACATTCCAGGGGAATCCTCGCTGTCACAGGACGGCAAGGATTCCCCAAAACAGCAAGATTTATGCATGTGCAGTGGCGGTTTTTACCTTTGGGTTGCAGGACTGCTGCCCCTCCAGGTAAAACCCACCACCGTGCATTGAATTAGTGAAGCCAGATGCAGTCTGTGAGACTGCACTGGCTACACTGTGACTGGCAGTGACTTCGTATTGGAAGTCCGAACTGCAAATCACCCAAGGCAGTCCCACTGGGAGGTGTTCCCTCCCTGTGGGATGCCTCTATGGACTGCTTCAGCTGCAGCCCATAGAATCCGGAGTCTGCGCATGCACAGTACCGAGGCCAATGCTGCATCGGGACCATATTTTAGCTTCTATGGCAGTGGTTCCCAAACTGTGCGCCTAGGCTCCCTGGGGTGCCTTGGAGCACTTGCAGGGGTGCCTCAGGTTGGTGGTCCAGATTCAATTCAAGTTATTTATGGCCAATGAAATAGGCAAAATCTGTGCTTGTGGCTACCAATTAAGAATATGTGGATAAACAGAAGTGAATCATGTTTCTCACCACATAAGTGGACCTAAGGAAAACATTTAAGTCACAACTTTTTAAATATTTTTCCGGAAACCAGTAACCAACTTTTGGCCTAGGGGTGCCGTGAAAAATATTCTGATACTTTTGGGTGCCCTGATTCAAAAAGTTTGGAAACCACTGTTGTCTGGGCTGCTGCTGAAGCAGCCCATAGAAGCTGGGGGCCAGTGCATGCGCAGTACAGAGGAAGCTACTGCACATGCGCCGGGGACCAGTGGGTGCTGAAGCAGCGGGGACCAGCAGCGGTGGCAATGGAGGGGGGGTGACATTGCGACCAGCGGAAGCTCCCTACCTACACTGAGGTAGGAGCCACCACTGTGCATGTTTATGGGCGATCTAGGCATCGGTAAATCGGCCACACTAAATTTCTCATCACAAAAGCTTAGCACGCATCTCAACTTGTGTATGCCCCTTAACAGTGTATTGGTCGAAAAAAGTTGACCTTGCTTAAGGTCAACAGGTAGGAAAATGGCTTCAACTATGGCTTATTATTGGGCAGGCCTCTGATTGGCTGAGCTCTCTCAGCCAGTCAGAGAGCTGCCCAATGTTTTAAACAATTTTGCCGCCACCGCTGACCCCCCGCCGCCCACTGGCACTACTTCTAGCACTATGCTACTCTGCCCGCTCTCTCCCACGCCACCAGCAGTTCCTCCGGCCCCCTCTCCCAAAACCCCACACCGCCAAAAGCGTTCCCTCCACCCCCCACCCGCAGATTGCATTCAAGCCACATTCAATCGCTCCTGCAATTTTATAGATATGTGCAGCACATAAGACATTGACAGAAGATGACAGCGTTGAATGGTCCCTTAAAAATGCATACAATCATTTGATTTATCGGACAGATGTGGTTGAAATCAAATGATTCCATACAATATCTCACAAGTGTATGGGCAGCATTAGATTTACACTGCGGAAGCCAGCCACAGAGAGAGTGTCGCAGGGATTAGGCTGAGTGGTCAGCATTGCTTCTTGGGAGGAACCTGACCAGGAAACATTGTTCGTATTCCCTTTGGAGGATAAAATAAATCAGGTATTTATTATTTACCTACATAATGTAAATTACCTGACAGGCAATGTATTGCAACACTCATTACGTCGGTAAGAGAACCGATTTTTGTGCAAGGTTTTCTGAGACATTTGACATATGCAGCGACAATTCTACAGTTTGTTTAATGATTATTTAATGCTGTTTACAATTCAGGCGTTTTATGTGGAGACCTGGATTATTAATGGTACAGAAACAAAGGGATGAATGGCAGGATAGATCCAAACAAATATTGCTTAAAAGACAGAAATATGTTAAGGCAAAACAAAAAAGAAAAAATATGAAAAAAAAGGTATTTTCCTCCTGTAATTATATTATAATAACAAAAGGAAAAAATGTATCTAGCACATTCCAGTATGAATTAAACATGCAATATATTATTAGCTTCTGCAGCATACAGACAGTAGTTGGGTTCTGCTCTGGCAAGAACATTTCCCAATGCAGAGGAAATAATTATCTTTGCACCAGTTCTAACATCTCTTCTGCACCAGTAAATGAGTCAGCATTAAGTTCATATTAAATCAGTGGTACTGTATGTCACTTTTTGTATTTTTTGATTATTTTGCCACTGTCTTTGTAGTTTTAGAGGGTGTGGATCGTATTGTCTACTGCACTTAGGTCGACAGTCTTTAGGTCAACACCGTTGGGTCGACAGTTAGGAAGGTTGACAGGTGTCTGGGTTGACATGGTTGAAGGTCGACATGGGTTTAGGTCGACACAGCGTTAGGTCGACATGGGTTAGGTCGACAGGTCGGAAGGTCGACATGTTTTTTTTACAGTTTTTTTACCCAAATGTCAACACAGTCGACATGGGAACTGTTCGAAGTCAACCGCACGGTGCCACGCTGCGCTCGGCACACTATTTTATTCTCCCACTACGCCCTAGTGGATGGTAGGGCATGAAATTCCGCCTGTCGGCTCAAATAAAATTTTGTCGACCTTGACACCTGTCGACCTTCACCCATGTCGACCTTCACCCATGTCGACATTCCCACCTGTCGACCCAATTGTGTCGACCTAATGACTGTCGACCTAAGTGCAGTCGACAATACGACCATATCCCATTTTAGATCAGTGGAGGAGGGGGGAAGGGGGGTTGACCGTGGTTCCGGTGACTGATTGCCCATCTCAAGTTTCTTGATCCTTCTGGATCTCTCAGCAGCATTTGGCACTTTGGACCATGGGATCCTAATTGAGCGCCCTAAGAATTTCTGTGGACCGGATAGCACAGTCCATAGCTGGTTCAAAGAGAGTTTCTTCTGGAATTTACTCATCAAGACCAATACCATTGCCATGTGGTGTCCCAGGGGGGTTCTATATTACCCCCATGCTTTTCTCAATATACAGATGGAGCTGCCCTCAGTATTGCCGAGCTCTCGCCAGATCCCCCTAGCTGGCGAGTTCTGGCGGTGGGCGGGCAGGCAGACTGGGACGCGCAACCAACTCACGCGTCGCACTCAGCAAGGCGGTGGGGAGCGGGGACAGGGAGCTTCCCTGCTTGTCTCCACTTTAGGGAGACAGGCAGGGGAGCTGGCACAGAGCGGGTGACGGCTCCAGAGCTTCTGGCAGAAGCTGCGCTCGGCACACTTTTTTATTCACTGCACTCGGCACACTATTTTATTCTTTTATATTTTATGCTCCCACCATTTTTTTTATAATTTTGGGGACATGCTGAGCACTTGCTTAGCAGCTGGGCAGCCCCGGGATCCCCTCCCTGCACTGTATAAATGCTTGCCAACATGGGACTGTAGAGGGAAGTATAGAGGAAATGGGTACAAGGTGTGCAGCATGGGTCCCCTTGGAAGCACGGGCCTGTGCTCATTATAGATAAGCCACTGGATGCCTGGAACAGCACCTTCCTCTCCCTACCACACCCCACTCTCAGGGCCACTGCACTTGTGTAGAGGGGGGGGGGGGGGCAGCCTAGATATTATTATCCTCTTTCTGTAGTAGTTGATTGCAGTTACTACAGTCAGAAAGTGAGTTTATCCAACCAAAGCATGTCAAAGTCTGTTTAACAAGGACCGCAGACACACACACACACAGACGCGGACCCCCCTTCCTGCTGATATCGCTTAATTAATTAGTATTGCTGCTACTATATAATAGTCAAGGTCATCTAATCAAATAGTTCATTGATATTTCCTTTTGAACTGCAGCAGGAAAAAAGTTTTACCATTTGATTTATAAAGGGAAAAGAACAGACATTTCTATTTGTTCCTGCAGTGCTAGAAGGAGAACCTTGGTTCCTGTCCTGTGTCTAATTGATGTTCATTTTGAAGCTGGTTGCTCTCACCTGTGCTGGCCTTGGCCTGTATTTGACTACATCTCTAGTTTGCTGCAAGCCCTAACTTCTTATTGTATTAGTCTGACCCCGAACAGCCCATTTGCTATAGACTGCGTCAGCCCTGACCCTGGATCGTGTGCCTTATTATAGTCATCTATAATGAACCCAGTAATTTGATATACTGTATCTGTGCAGTCTGTCTGTTATAAGAGGCCTCCGGCGCAGATATATTATACACTGCTCCCGCTGACCTGCAAGCTTCATATGAGCTAGCGTTGGCTGTATGATCAGCCAGCTGTACTACCTAGTCACCTCTGGCGAAATAGTTTATTCATTATTAAACCTAGGTTATACCTTGTTGTGATATCCATTGGAAGATTCAGGGGGGGGGGTTGAAGTGTAGGTGGGTTGAGATGGTGGCTGCTTTGGCAATTTGGAGGCATTGGTAATGGTCCCATCACAAGGGGTGCAGTGATGTGATGAGGGAGGGGATGACTAACAATGTTGTGCCTAGGGGCTGCTTCACCTCTAAATACTGTATGCCCCTGCCAATAGGAAGTGCCCATCCGTCATAGTGAGGTCATAGATTGCAACTGGCTGACTGAAGGTTGTGTTCCACAGAAGTGACCCCCCCCCCCCTCTCTCCCCTCTCTCTTCCTTGGCTCTCCGCTGCCCATCCTTTGTTCACAGGAAGGAAGCAGCTTATGCTGGTACTGTACATTTCTCTTAAAAGTGAATTCCTAATTAATATACTGTAGCCTCTTAAACAAGTGTTTCATCCTGTAATGTACTGTGATGAAGTCCTCTGGGAGCACTGTACAGCAGCAGGCATTTGGTGCCTCATCACTGAATATGTTGTGTGCGGTAAGCATCCATACTGTAGTGTTGTGTACAGTGATTGTGGTCAGCTGATGTTGGCGTTTATTTATTTGTTACCAGATCTGAACCGCAGCACCTGCAATTATACCTAGAAATGTTAAAGTCGCTCTTGTTTAAACACCATGTTAGGATTTTAACTGTGTAGCAGGGCAGTACGTTCTGCTGTACGGGGCACAAGGTCAATGTCATCATTGCCTACGTGGCACCTCTACGGGTTTTACTTGGTGAATGGTAGAGTACCCTCCAATCAGGAGACAACCCCTTTTGCTCAGCTTCCTGGTCCTGACCCCCTCTTTGTGATGTAATAATATCATATGCAGGGGGGCCAAGAGGGCTTAGCAGGTATGGATAACTAAGCCCATGGTGATGTGGTGATCATGCCCACCGATTAGTGTGCCGCCTCTTTGACGAGAGCCCTTTCATAGTTAATTGTACAGTGATAGCTAGGACATAATAGCCACGCCCCCTTTTGCCGCCACAGTACACCAATTGATTTCAAACTGGTGTCTGCGATTGCCAAAGTCTACAGATTTGGGTGCTTATTAGCACACACAGGGATATCAGTGAGAATAACCACACGTTTTCTGGAAGTGTCAGGAAAAACGCAGCCGTGCCCAGGGGGTTTTCAGGGAGGGTGTAGAACATCAATTCTGGCTCTGATCAGCCCGTATCTATCGCAGCCGCTGAGCAAGTCCTGGGCTACGCACTGGAAACTTAATTTACTGGTGAGCGCGTGCGAATGAATTTGCAGCTATCCCTAAAATTGCGATCACAGGCGATTGCAGTTTCAAAGCCGGTAGGGGAGGGGTGACAAAAGACCGTTGGAGGGTTGGCGACCGATCATTTATGTGGGAGGGGTCAGACCGTTCGCGGGGAGGATTGTGACAGCTGCATGATGTCACACGCATCCGCTGCAGCACGAATCATGACCGGCCTGCGTCCGTAAAATTTTGCCAAGCGCCGGCACTTGTAGTTTTGCAAAACTGCAACCGACTCCGAATTAGGTGCTACAGGGCATATTTATCAAAGCTCGGAGGGGCAACAAAGTACAATCTTATCAGCTTTTAACTGTAATTTTTCAAACACAGCCTTAACTGGATAGTACTTATCTCTCACAATTTTATCTCTCTCTCCGGACTTTGACAAATAACCCCCCTTAAATATGAAACGGTTAAGGTGGAATATCAAAGTTCATTGCGTAACCTTTTAAATATTTCCAAACAGATATTGCTGCGCTATCTGTTTAGGAAAGGCTGCACAGATCGTTGATTTACTTCAAATACTGTGTTAATTTTGTCGCTGTCCCATAAATTGTAATGCTGTAATTGCTACATAATGAACAGAGTGCCAAGGAACCTGCCAATGTCCTGGCGGTTGCTGCTTAAACCGTTTTCCAGCAGGGGAATAAATTTAAACTATTCCACTGCTGCAGAACAACACCCAAACTGCTTGGCTGGATATTGGAGCGTGGTCATACACCAGTAGCTGGATCGCTGAAGGTTATTTAACGTGAATGTGCCTTTTTGCAGGTGGCACGCCGATATCTAACGTAGAGAAATGGATTATGTCAAATGCTTTCAGTAACTGATCATAACCACAGAGAGACACATCCTTAGCACACCGCGGATTCTTTTTACCTTGTTGTCTTCTCTCTGCGGGCCTGACCTTCTGCCATTAATATTCTAAGCGACTGCTGGTTTTGCATTTCGTTACCGCGCTGGCGCTCATTCAGTCCCAGCAATATTTATGCCGTGCAAAAAATGGTAGATTGCATTTTTTGTTTGAGACGTTTCCTTAAAATATTCTTTCTAGAGTACATTATAATTGCTGAAATCTCAGTAGGAGGCTTTTTTTTTTTTGTGTGCGTGTACGTGCCTAATTCAAAATGTTCTGCATGTATTTTCAATAAATACATTTTGTTCCCTGGTACGGTACTTGCGCATTACTCACAACTGTCCTGATTTTGGAGGAACAGGATTGGTTTGAAGGCTTCAATGGGGTGGGGCTTACACAAGTGTGCGGTGATTCAACTGAGTGTGGGTGTTTCTGATTGGGGTTTGAGTACACCAGCCAGGGCCGGATTAAGGTCTGTGGGGGCCCTGGACAACAAATTTGTGCCTGCTCCTGTACCTGTGTCCAGGGCTGGCAACCAAAATCTCGGGGCCCGGTACACTGATATATCTTGGGGGCCCAGTACCCCGCCCCCTTGAGCAGAACATTTTTATTATACTGCATATTGAACGTGGTTTTTTTATTGTTACAAAAGAAACAATTAATATTCACTAATACCGGAGGGGTTCCAGGCAAGTACCTTACAGGAATCCAGGCGGGTGCCTTTATAAACCATTGCTAGTACTGCACTGCCGCAGCCATGCTTACAGCCCATGACCCCTCAGAACCTTGGGGCCTGGTACAGGTGTCCCCCTTGCCCCCCCCTGTCGCCTGCCCTGCCTGTGTCTCACGCTTACAGGAGGGGTCTCCCCGGGGCTCCTGTACGAGGCATCCCTATGTACTGCACACAGCAGCAGCAGACGAGATAGAGTTGCCTGTGTGCAGCAGTGGCAGCCAGAGGTATACTGGCAACTGTCAGTGTACCCGCACAGGGCTGGGAAGGTGGAAGGAGATTACGGCAATGGCGGCTAGTAGCGCCATTTGCCGGGCAGGAAGCGCTGCTAATTTTGAAAAAACTGTCCGGACGCTGATTGGCTGAGTGTCCTGCCAATCAGCGTCCGGCCACAATTTTCTAAATCAGCAGCGCTTCCCGCCCCGGCGCTCAGCAAATAGCGCTACAAGGTCCCAGCACCCGCTGCCACCACCCGCTGCTCCCCAGGGATGTGCCGTGCAATCTGACTGCAGCGGCGCCGTGAGTGTGGGGGCCCCCTGATGCGTGGGGGCCCCGGGGCGACTGCCCCTATCGCCCCTGCCTTAATCCGCCACTGACATCAGCATACCTCCCAACTGTTCTGATTTTCGCGGGACAGTCCCTATTTTTGGGACTGTCCCGTGTCCCAAACAGGGCCGGCAGTGTCCCACGGTGGTGGTGGTGGTGGGGTGGGTTGTGGGGGGCAGTTGGGAGTCTCCCCTGCTACCCACTGAACGGTGGCAAATAGACGCTGTGTGCATGTGCACATACTGTATGTACCTCCCCCTTTCTGTTCCATATTATCGGCTAAGCCTGGGGATATGAAGGATTCGGGATAAAGAGGGGGCATAAGGATATTGATAAGTCGCTGATTTACACAGTTTGGGCTAGATGCACTAAGCTTCACCAAGTGATAAAATGGAGAGTAATAAACAACCAGGCAGTCAGCTCCTAACTTCCACATTACAGACTGTTTGAAAAATGCCTGTTAGGGGCTGATTGGTTGATTGTTTATCACTCTCCATTTTATCAGTTTTCGAAACAGTGCATCTGACCCTTTATCTGGTACGCATGTACAAATTAATTGAATGAACATTGAAGATGCAGGGTTACACTTCTACTGGACATTTATTGAACTTTTTAGAAACAAGTTTATTGGAGAACTCTTTACGATGTCACTTCAATAGGAGTGTTTATTTAGATGACTATTTTTGTAATCTCTTTTTATTGGTGTTTTTATAAAAAATCAAGTTAAAGAACATTCTAGTAATTTCACTCCCTTAGAACAGCAGGCATTTAAAACGGCTCAAAATAGACGACATGTGGTCATTCAAGACAGATCCCATTATTTTGAACTAACGAATGAGAAAAACACCTACTGCAAACTCGACCATAATTTTTTTCACGTATTTCGATGTGGTGCTATTTTGGATTGACCAAACCTTGCTTGTTTGAGACTGTTTGTGTTTTGACATACTGTTGATTATTTTCATTGTATTAATGAAATTGTGGTGAGCTGCTGATGTCAGGTCCCCGCCGCCGTGAATAAGTAAAAAAAAAAAAACTAAATGAATCATGGGCAGAAGCTGATTCTTTTGAATGTTTTTATTTTATTTTTTTTTAATTTTTGCCAGAATCAGGTGAAATCAGGCCCAAATTGCATAGTGTAGCCTTTACTGATATACATACATGAATAAATACATACATACACACACACACAATAAAAGTCACACTTTAAAAAAAAAAAATCCAAAATTTGTCCATTTCACTGTCTGTGACCATGATTAGTGCAAAGGCAGGGCCGGATTAACAATGAGCCCAATGGAGCTACAGCCCCAGGCCCATTTTGTAGCTGAGGGCCAGGGCTTTCCAACGAGCCCAGCCCCGCGTCGGTAGCTCCCCGGGAACCAGAGATACCGCCAGGCAAACCTGGAATGTTTTCCCCATAGGATAACATGAGACCCGCTAATTCCGACCTCCACCCGGTTCCGGTTGCTAGTTCCCCCTCCGGCATCACAGAAGCTCGAGGTTGATCTCAGTCTAACCCAAATCGCTGGGCCATCAATCTACCTGGTCCATATGGGTTTATTGGTTCTAGAGATATTGCGGGTAAACCAATTTTTTTTTTATTTCTGTTATGTAATTTCATGGCTGTTCATGTTGTTTGAGGACAGATTTCTCTGGAACCAAACGGCCCTGTTTCACGGGACCAAAATCATTTGAAGCCTACATGTAAATGGGTCAGTTGGTTCCGAAGATATAGCTGGTTGTTTAAAGGGGGGCAAGGGTGGCTTTCTCTCCCCCTCACACCAGAAAATGCAGGGACTAGGCTGGTGTAAAAGGGGCCAGTCCTGGAATGTCCCTGCATGATCCTGGGACCATATGCCCGGGTAAGTCCCTGCATTTTCTGGTTTGAAAGGGGTATTATTTCAAAAAATCGGGACATGTGGTGCTCTTAATACAGCCGGGCAGCTCCCTGCTCTTAATACTCCCGGCCGTCAATGGCTGGCACTTCTGCCTGGCGGCGGCTGTCCCCCAGTTACCGCGAGCATGTATTCCCCCTTGGCAATGAGCATGTAATCCCACATGGCAACGAGCATGGAACCCCTGGCAATGAACATGGAACCCCTGGCAATGCACATGTAGGTAAGCAATACTTATGTAGCATAATTATTAATAGGCATTATGCTGCTTGGCATAATACATAATGAAGATTATGGTGTGTGGCTTAACATGTAATGGGCATTATGGTGTACATTTTTAATGCGTGCCTTTGGCGCGCAATGGCCCTATTTATAAAGCATATTGTGCATTATTGCTCAATCTGTTTGGTATAGTGCAGGCATGTCCAAACTATGGCCCTCCAGCTGTTGTGAAACTACAAGTCCCATCATGCATTGACACAGTTTTGCTATTAGGCAATGTTAAAACTACAGTATGTCAACAGCTGGAGGGCCACTGTTTGCAAATGCCTGGTATAGTGTGTATTTTGACTCAATACGTGTGCCAGAGTGTGAATTTTGGCTCATTCCATGTGGCATAATGTGTAAGAGGCAAGTACAGTATACGGGGGTTATTAGTGTGTTGCATGGTTTGTATGAGGGGTATATGGTGTGGTAAACTTAGGTGGTCACATAAAAGGTGCTGACATATTGTCTACCAAGTTTGGGCTTTCAGTATTTTTTTTATGACTGGTGTGCCGCCTCACCCCGCAAGTATCTTAGGACATCGGCATCCTGCAGTTGCACCTTTGGAGTGCACCCACCAATATATCTCCCTGCATTTTTCCTATACCAGACCCCTGCCTTTTTCAGGTATATATAATTAGTTGAAAGTATTTACACAAATACAAACACACCCATAAGCAGACCACAAAAACAGAGCACTGGTCACGCCCCCCACATTATTAGGTGTTAGCAATAACCCCAATTATTGTGGATAATAGGCCCTTGATAATTTTCAGCTCCAGGCCCATTTAGACCTTAATCTGGCTCTGTGCAAAGGTAGACCCTAGCAAGCTCGTTTCACTTCGGGGAAGGTGGCTTCCTCTGCTGCTGGTGTGGTCACCACAGGTTAATATTGGCAATCATAGTTCACAGATGGACTACGAAGCAAAAGGTGAAAAAAAAACTTGTGTCAATCATTTGTTTTCAACCTGTTGAACCTGCCAAATTTTTGTACTCATTGACCATAAACACAGTCGACCTTTTACCGTTTTGACCATATCGTCCTATTGGGTCAACTTATTGTGTTACAAGACACTGTCTATCTTTATATTGAAACCCGCATCCCATCCGGTATGCAGCCAGTATATGGCCAGTAGGTGGCCAGATTAATTAGAACTCACAGGTGACAAAAATACAAAAAAAAAAAATTATTATTTTTGGAATTAGTTCCTGTTCAGGCCAGGACTATCTACCATCCAATACACCACAAAATGAGCAGTGGTATCCGCAAGCTAAGGCTATGCTGGTGAACACAGAACATAAACATGAACACTTAATGAGCCACCGAGGTAACGAGAGGAATGGACGCGTTCCATGTTGTTGCTCATCTTGTATATTTCTCCCTGCGATTTTGGAGGAGGTAAACCACACGGAGCTCTGCTCCACCTGACATGACTTGGTGTTAGCGAGAGAAGAGGCATCTTTTCTCCTGAGTTTAATCCCTCTCTGAGGAGCTCTCTGTCAGTGACGCTCTCTCGGCTACTTATTTCATGCCTATCTGCGGTTTAAGTGACTTTCCTCTCATCCCATTTACATTAGAACGGTTTATCTTTTTAGACAGGGGTGAAACCTGCGGCAGACGATTTCCTACATAAAAGTGATGGCTGGTTAAAATGTTCTGCGCTATTTACACTTGTGCTAAAAACAGTTTGATATTTTTGTAGAAATTTAATTTTGTTTTATTTATTTTATGACAAAGAAAGACTTTGGTATATATTGCAGAATTTAGCTGCTCTAAAATGTCCACACAGTGACTTGGCCAGCACGGTTGGTGTAATGGGTGTGGATTGATAGGTCTATAGCATACTTGCCTACCTTTGGTTTCTCCTCTCCAGGGGGTGGGACTTGTCATCATTAAGCCCCTCCTCCATTAAGCCTCACCCCTATTCATGTAAATACCATGGTTCACGGTTCAACGGGGAGGGAGTGGTACAGAATTGCACGATTTGAATAATTTTAGCCCCACCCCTCCCTAAAGAGCCGCAAATAATGGTATTTGACCAGCAAAGGTGGGTGCAGGGAGTGTTTAGGTAGACAGTCAATAGGTCGACCCAAATAAAGGTCAATATGCGCTAGATTGACATTGATAAAAGGTCAACACCAGCAAAACGTTGACATGGAAAAAGTGGGAAGGAGTTTTTCACGTTTTCGTGTCAATCTCGCAATGAGTGGCCACGGACCACCGTTTCGCTCCCGCAATGCTTTAGGCACTTTACCATTCTCAGTCATAGTCCACATGGATGGTAAAGCCGGAATAAATTACAAAAATTAAGAAGAAAAAAAATCATGAAAATGTCGACTTAGTGCCTGGTGACATTTTTTCAGTGTCGACTTAATGTTGTCTTTATTGTCAGTGTTGACTTCCCATCTTCAATAGAACTCCCATCTTCATAAATTTACTCTTGTTGGCCTATGAACCGTAAAAAAATTGCTAATACTAAGTAGGCGGTACAACTGCCTACATACTGTATACTGTTATTTATACTTGCCAACATTTGACTGGTCCTCTTCGAGAAAAACCTGAGGGGAGAAGCTGGTGGGCAGGGCTGGACCAGTCTTTAGGCCCCACCCGCTCCCGGTAATATGCCACTTTCACCCAGATTTGCATAGGGGAAAGGGCTAAAATGACACAATTAAAATAGAATTGTGTCATTAGGCCCCTCCCCCCTCCCGGCGGACTGCAGATTCAAGGGATATATCTCATACGTGATACAGCTCATGTATAGATAGTTCCATGCTCATAGACGATTATAATGACCAAGGGTAAATGTATTAAGGCTCCTAAAGTGTGGGGAAGTAGACTAGAGGAAAAGTAGCCTGTAGCCACCATTCAGCTATTCTTCATTATTTTATAGAATGTACTTGATAAATGCTTGCTGTAAGCTCATTGGTTGCTAGGGGCAACTTCATTTCTCTACTCCTTTACTATTTAGGAGGCTTGATACATCTCCCCAAAGCCTTCACTATAGAGTGGGCCAGTGCAAGGTTTTTTGGCACCTTATGCAAACCTTCAGCTTACTGCTCCCACCATGAGCCACAAACCAATACAGACTTTTTTAGAATATCCTTTGAAAGTGTGGAGGTGGCATCTTACATGTTCAGCAAGGATTTGTGATAATCAGGGGTGGCCACCCCACCTCCAATTCTGGCGCCCCTAGGCAGCTGCCTAGCAGTAAAACAGGCCCTGCTATATAGCAGGAATAGACAACATGGGGCTCCAGCATGTTCTACCACAACACTTGGAGAGTTACTTGTTGTCCATGGCTGGCTTAGGGTCTCCACATTGGCCAGCACCAGTAACTCCTGGAGGCAATACCACCACGTGCCAGGAATGGAGGCACAAGACGAGGGTAGAGCCCTGTTACAGAATACAGGGGTGTGCAGTAAAGAGTTCCAAGTCTTGGGTCAATATCATTAGTCTGGGTTGGATGATGTCTATTATCTACGAGATGATGAAGAAAGAGATTTTGCATCCAGACGGCTTGCATGAAGTCCTGCCATTATCCAGCACTGTACTACTGTAACTGATAATATGCCAGGAATTCCACAAATGGCAAGTACCCTCCTAACTTCTCTGCCAAGGCTTTGATGCTAAACGGACAGTTTAAAGATTTTAAGCTCTCAGACTACAGAGAAAAGTGCATTGTATTATTTTCTTCCCATTGGACTTCAAAAACCGCTCTTCTACAGGTATGGAGATATAGCCAGTACATTAAAAACATTTAGAGGAACACTCATTCCGGCAGTGGAATCCCCCTCAGGGATCTCATTTATCACGAGGAACATTTCTTACAATTAAGCAGACTCCCATGGTAGTCTGTACTGTTCCTCTGTTCAACATCAGAACTTTGACTCCTGCGCCTGTGATTAATTACATAACTACTGTTTACCGAATCATCTGAAAATGGTTCTGCAACAATAGACGCGCGTGGAACTGTTGAAGTAAGCTTGGCAATTAAACAAATATTCTGTCAGAAATGGTCTAAATAATTTAGAATAAGGATCGAAACATACAGTATTTACGCTGTTGCTTAATGGGTTTTAGAGGGTGATATCCTCCCACGAGATGTGGCTAACATAACCAAATTTTCTGTATGTAAAAATGTCATAGGAGATCACCTGCTAGATATGGAGCCATATTTTTAATACATACTTTAAGTCAGGCATGTCCAACCTGCGGCCCTCCAGCTGTTGTGAAAATACAAGTCCCATCATGCCTTGCCACAGTTTTGCTATTAGGGAATGTTAACACTACGGCAAGGCATGCTGGGATGCGTAGTTTCACAACAGCTGGAGGGACGCAGGTTGGAAATGCCTAACTTTGACCTATTGTCTAGTCCAATCAGAAATTCTTGCTCTGTTATTTCCAGCCCAAGCCCTCATTCACATGATTATGAAACATATCTGTTCTTCTTCTTTTTAACCTCTGGATGCTCCTCATGCACCGCATCTTCTCTCCTATTCAGAGACACGGTAAGACGTGTGCTGAATCGCAAACAATACAAACTTTATTGCATGGTGTTGTGATACATCGTGCAGTGGTGGGTGTTAGGACTGGAGCCCCTTTCTCATTTTCTGACAGCAATAGCAAGAAGCAGTTGGTAGGACCAGGGCCCCATCTCACTTTCTGGTGGTAGTAGCAGTCAGCATGGGATAGGAGCAGGCCACCCTCCTTGTGGGAGTGTCTGAGCCTGGCACTGCAGTCCCGGCTCTCCACCCTGATGGCCGCGCTGCACTAGACTAGTTCTTTGGTTCTTCTCTTGCTAGTTTGTCTAGTGGCATCATGATTCATGAAGCCACCTCCAAAAGTCCCTGTGTGCACCTTTGTTTAGATCCCAGAAATGCTTTTTGTAGGGTATAATGTAAATGATTGCTCCTGATGCTTAGACCATTTAAATGGGCCAACATTTCCATCAATGGGACTCTGCCATAGATGCCCCTTCCTACTGAAAGAATAAACAATCCATACCTCCCAACTTCTGTGTTGGGGAAATAGGGACACCCGCGCAAGCGCCCGAAAAGGGGGTGGGACGTATGCAAATGAGGATGCGGCTTATGCTAATTAGCCGTGACCTCATTTGCATGCGAGAATAGACGCTATGCGCACAGCATCTATTCTATTAGATTGGGGGGTCTCCCAACTGCCACCCCCCGCAGCGGGACAATGCCTGCCGCGGGTGGGACAGCGGGACAGGACCCGGGAATCGGGACTGTCCCGCTGTAATCGTGACAGTTGGGAGGTATGAACAATCACTTTTTAATTATGAAGGTCGCACGGATGTCCTTTTTCCTCAATGTTCTTGCACACTTTTCCTGTTCTTCCAAAAGTGGCCACATATTAAGAAAAATAGAAGTTCTCATTGCCCATGGATGATGTAGCGTTCGTTACACGTCTTCTCTTCCATACCTGTTTTTTGTGGTTTTCGTTGGGTTTGATAAACTCTCAGGATTATCATTAACTTCTAAATCTGTGGTGCTCAATATCATTTTATCACAGATGCACAAATAAAAGTATAGAATGCAGAGGAAGTCATTTGGGCTAACACATTTAGGAGTCCAGCTTACCAAATCTTATGCCATTATGTATGCTATGAATTATCCAAATATTAGACATCTCAAAAAAATCTGTAGAATAATAGATGCATTATTTGCAGGCCTAGTGTAATGCAATGTTTAAAAATGACTTTCTACCTTGCATAACTAAATTGCCTTACCTGTTCAGATCTGTGTGAAGGACACTCGGTGCTTGCAATGACAAACTGTATTATATGTATATGTATAGTTAAACATCCAAGAGTGTCAGAGGCAGTTCTCAGGCAACACAAACAGGATGATGCACAGTTCCATCTCAATGGTCAACTTATCTTATTACGCAACTATCTCATACCTCTAAATATAGAGTGATGCCTCACAGGATCAGGGAGGGGTTTCAAAATGAGTAGCAACCACACTCAAATTATGTCTGTTGGAACCACGAACACTACTTCCAATTAGAGATTTGTAGATCGGTTCTCCAGAAATTAGAATAAACCCAAAATTTGTGGCTTTAACCCTGACAATAACCCGATCTGGATCTCCGAGGAGACCCGATCCAACTGAGTCCCAGTGTTGATTTTCCAATGGTTCAGAATTGGGATTGTAAATCTTAATTTTGTGAGTTTTTTATTGCAAAAAATTACATGAATTTAGCAATTTTTTTGGTACTCTTTACCTAGAAGGGCGCCAGCGATTGGAATCGCGGGCGTCGGGGGTAAAAAATCGCGGTCATCGCGGGCATCGCGGGTAAATCGCGGGTACATAAAAATCGGCTGCCCGCGATGACCGCGATTTTCCCATAGGGAACAATGTTAAAAAGGATGATTGACCGCGATTTTAATGTAAAATGCCTCAATGCCCGCGATTTTACCATAGGAATCAATGTTAAATGGGCTACAGAGCCCAAATAGGCACAATTAACCCTTAAATGTCCCCCCAAATTTTTAACGCCACCCCACGATCCACGCCAACCCGAAGCGTGGCGAGCGCAGCGAGCCCGCGAGGGGCGGCGGTACGCGTCCTCCGACCTTTTCATGCCCTACTATCCACGTCGGCGTGGAGTTGAGAATAGAATAGTGTGGCGAGCGCAGCGAGCCACCGAGCCCGAAGCGTGGCGAGCGCAGCGAGCCCCGCGAGGGGCCGCGGATACCTTCACAGGTAAACGCGTCCCTTCGCGGACTTCACAGGTGTCCGCGTGGCCACGGACACCTGTGAAGCCCGCGAGGGGACGCGTATAACTGTGAAGGTATCCGCGTCCCCTCGCGGGGCTCGCTGCGCTCGCCACGCTTCGGGCTCGGTGGCTCGCTGCGCTCGCCACACTATTCTATTCTCAACTCCACGCCGACGTGGATAGTAGGGCATGAAAAGGTCGGAGGACGTGTACCGCCGCCCCTCGCGGGCTCGCTGCGCTCGCCACGCTTCGGGTTGGCGTGGATCGTGGGGTGGCGTTACAAATTTGGGGGGACATTTAAGGGTTAATTGTGCCTATTTGGGCTCTGTAGCCCATTTAACATTGATTCCTATGGCCATTGAAGCATTGAATGTAAAATCGCGGTCAGCACAAAATGTAACATTGAACCCTATGGGAAATCGCGGTGATCGCGGGCATCGCGTCGCGGCCGTTAATGTACTGCCCGCGATGCCCGCGATCACCACGATGGGCGCCCTTCTAGGTAAAGAGTACCATTTTTTTTACATATGTCTAGCAATAATTATCAATTTTTTTATTGATTTTAAACTTAAATCTGAATCTGAACCAAAATACTTGAGTGTGGTCACACACTTCTCTACTTCCAGTATAGAGAGGGCAGTAATTTTATTTTTTTATATTAAATCTTTGCGTTCTTGTGTTCTCGATTATATCAAGGTCCATCAGTTTTATTATATAGCGCAGCGCTTTACAGAGAATAGTTGAACATTCACATCAGTCCCTGCCCCAGTGGAGCTTACAATCTATGTTCCCTACCACATGTACATGCACACACAGACATTCTAGGGTTAATTTTGTTGGGAGCCAATTAGCCTACCAGTATATTTTTGGATTGTGGGAGGAAACCGGAGTACCCGGAGTAAACCCAAGTACACACAGCTGGGGGCATCGTGGGAATCGAACCCATGACCTCAGTGCTGTGAGGCAGTAATGCTAACCATTACACCGTCCTTGACATTAATTTGCCCTGCCCACCACTTGTTTCTTCTAAATACCCCCCATGCTTCTGTTTTTTTCTGGGTCTCCACTTTGTGTTTCATTCCCCAATTTTGTATGTGTATTTCTTACTAATCCTTTGTCTCCCTATGTGTGTTTTTCCTTCCCCTTTGTGAGTTTGTCCCAATTTATGTATGTGTATCTCTAGATTTTCCTTTCCCTCCCCATTCGTGTTTGTCTCTCTCTCCCCCCCCCCCCCATTGTGTTTTTATTATTTAAAAATAGGTTATAAAGTACTTATTCAACAATATATTTATAATCCACAACTCTTCAAAATTCCTACCCAGTAATCTTGGTGTTTACTCTTGTGTCTAAGCAGCGGATGTGGGCGCAGGAAGGTGGCTGAGTCGTTAGCATATTTTCGTAAGTGCTCGAAACGCACGTCTCCAAATCAGGCCCTGTAACCGTACAGCGGCGGTAATTATATTTTAATCTCAGTGCTGTCGTTAAGGGAAACCATTTTTGCATGAAGATCGTTGGTTGTTTTGTAAAGGCCGAGCCTTGTTTCCTGCGCTCATCAGCTATCAGATTATTCTGTTTTATTGCAATTTATGATGGACTAAACTTGTGAATTATTAAAAGCTGTTCCTAGATTTTGTGTTTGCAGCTGAATATTAGTACCTGCTAACCGTTTAGCTCGTGTTGCATACAGTTGTACTGCTCTATTATTAATACATGAAGTGGATAGTGTTGGAGCCTGCATTAACTATCACATTCCTGAGTGCTTCAGGCTCAGGAAATTATAATGTGTAATAAACCATCATCCAAGAAACTGCACTTTTTAAATACTGTGTATTTCATTTCTTTTTTTTAATTAAATTGCACTCCTAGCACATTGGGGTTGACGAAGAGTCGTGTTTTACACTGATGACATACAGTCTAATTTTGACATTTGGGTTGACGAAACCTGGCACTTATTAGTAACCCGCCAACACCTTATGGCAATTTTATGTGGCCATCTGCGCGTCTCTCGTTTGGGTTCCAGTGCTTGACAGAGCGGTGCCAGTAGTGACCGGACATAGTTATGAATAGATGACTCAATCTATTTGGAAATGACTTTCACCAAAATAAAACACAATAATAATATGGCTTAGTGTCGAATAAGGCCCAGGGGGAGATGTACCGTATCAAACCTTCCAAAAAGATAAAGCAGAGAGATATAAAAAGAAAGAACCAGACAATGAGCTTCTTACTGTCGCATTATAGGCTGTGTTTGAAAAATGACAGTTGGGGCTTCTTGTTATTTAATAATTTTAAGTTGTAATTGCACTGTGCCTAAATTTCCCAATTTTTTAAAAAAAATTCTCCTACATAATTATTTAAAATATCCAGTCGGGACAGCCAAAGTGAAAACGGCCTGTCCCTGCAAGCTGCCGTCCGTTGATACTAATTGCATATGCACTAACCTATGCAATTAGTCTCACAAAGGGCAGCTCTCCCGACACGAGATGCTCTTTGCGATGTATGCCGGTGCCTGGAATTCCGGTAGTCCCTCTGCACATGTGCAGAGGAAGCAATCTGGGTCTAACCAAGGTAACTGCCCGGGTAGGAGTTCTGGGTCACTCGACCCGGGATATTTAGCTAGACGCGTTTCTACTAGCAAAAAACCCGGGTCGATGCACGTCTCAGCAAAATATCCTGGGATATTTTTTTTTTTTGGGGGGGGGGGGGGGGGGGGGCTTACTATATGCCACCAGGAAGAAGGCTGTCACCAATCACATCATTACCCACCCACTTTTGTATAGCAATTAGGTGGATGAAGAAGGGGGGCAGGGGGGAGTGGGATGTGTGCACTAGGCTGGGCAATTCCTGGAGACATACTGTACATTCTTTCCAGGTGGTCAGAGTGCTGTCCGGTTTTCTGCAGTTTCGGGAGAGTAGGCCTGTATGCTTAAAAAATTTATATATTTTTTAAAAAATCAATAAAAACACTAAAGAGTAATTTTTGCAATCCGAAACTTGAAATTCAGATTTAAAATCCAAATTCTGCACTACTTTAAGATCTGAACAAGAGCTCGTTCAGATCTCCTTAGGATATTTGGACCAGGTTTTGGTTTGTTTAGATTCTATCTATTATCTTCTATAAGGTGCTAAATAAAGAGTACATTCTTCTGATTGGTTGCTATAGGCAACTTCCCATCTTCCATAGAACTCCCATCTTAATAAATAAACCTCAATAAAAGTTAAGAATATGATAAAATGTATTGCAAATTCAAAATTATTACTAATGCCTACCATCCCCATCAACATTGGTAGTGTTGGAATTGGGATGGGGGCATCCGAACATAGTGTGGTCACATAATTGTGGACGTGGCCTTTCCCTTAGTGGGTGTGACCAGAGTCACCAGACTACAACAAAAAGAAGTACTGTAGCAGTCCATTAATGCTCTCTCTGGTCTCCCCCGCTGCCCCGATCCATGGCTCCTTTCTGCACTTGTGACATCACAATAAGAGGGTTGGAACCAGGAAGCAGAAAGCCTGTGTACTTTTTGGGCTCCTGGGTGCTGATCTGGACACCTTGTAAGCCAAAGGTACCTTGCACCGTGGGCTGCAGAGCCACTGGCATATCCTTAGTTACTGCCCAACTGAAAGGTCTTATTTCTTATTGCATTCCCGAAACTGTGTCTACAATAGAAGCCTATCCTGGTGCAGAAGTTTGCAGTAAGGGGTAGCTGTCACTATCACTTTACTGCCTGCCACTGCATATGCACAGCCATTTGGGCGGAGAGCAGAGCTGCCATCACAAATTGTGGGGGACTGACTAAATGGGCAAGGCCCCCATAGGGCAAAGGCACGGTACTACAGTGTAAGTGGCACACAAACTGACATGTCATCAGCTACCTAGCAGCTCCCCCTCCTCGGCTGTCAGGGAGAGCTGGGTCACAGCTCCTCTGTGCGTCTTCCTAGCCAGACGTGGATAGAGGCACCAGCATTAAGTATATAGCACTGGCTCTTGATTGCACAATGCAAGCCCTGGCTCCTGATTGGCTGATAGTCAGCAAGCTCCCATTGGCTGGCGGCTAGTGCCACCGCTGCATTCGTAATGCGCTAGTGCTATCCACATCTCTGGCAGTGCAGTACTAACCATAATGATGCCATTGAGTCCCGGATCCTTTCCAGAATTGTAGCCCGTGACTTAAGTACCCCTAGTCTCCCCCTTGATGGCAGCCCTGGCTGAAAGGATCATGCAGGTTGACGAGGAAGGATCTAAAGGTCCCTCAACAGCAATAATGCCAACATAGGGACAAAAAAACTAATGTCTTCAAAGCGCAGTATATTACTGACCACAGCCGCCATTGTGAATAATGGGGATCGCTTTATTTTGCATATAGCTCCAACCTTGGGTTGCAGAGATACTTAACTCACGTGGAAACTTCAGTATGTAAGGAGCCAATAACCTTGATAAATAGGCCCCTTAAACAGTAGAGTCGTCTAATGTTCAACATAGAAAAGTATTGATAAAGTATCCAATAAGCGTAAATTGCAAATTTCCTGAGTAAAGCATTGGATACTTATTATATCTTATCCCGAATCTGCGTGCCCAGGGGTAATAGATTATTACACATGAGTAAGATTGACAGGAGGACCCTGGGACTAGATTAGGGCTTTATTTGATGAAGATAAAAGCATATTAGTAATGAACTGTGAGCTGGGTAATGTCCTCTAATGAGCTTCTTACTGTATATATGTAACTAAATATTTCACAATCACGCATGGTCCCTGAGCATCTCAATGGGCTTCCAGATTTTCATTATATTGCTTGTTATGGTAACATCACACAGAGAACAACGCGTAAGCCATGGTATAATTATAGTGGAACTGAAGGAGGGGGTTTAATGAGAATCATGGAGCAGTCTGTTGGGAAGTTCGCATTTGCCGTTCCATTTACCTGCATTATTCCAGTCAGTGGAAGGCGGCTTGGGGCAGATACTTTTACCGGCATGGAAAGTCCACTAATTGCATTATGGTGACCACGGATTGATTCCGAAGTAACGGGTTCACAGACGGGTTATGTACAGATGGATTTAGTCTGTCTGGTACGAGCCGCATTTTATTACAGTAATCAAAGGGAGAAGACTGAGATTAAACTCTAGTTGTCAATCACAGTGTTACCAATAAGTAACGTGGTCTAATTCAATGATTAATAGTCTGATTCAGAGATGATCGCTCATCTGCAAAGGGCCAGATGTACTAAGTTTGAAATTTGATAAAAGGGAGAGTGATAAAACCACAAGCCAATCAGTTCCTAACTACCCTGTCACAGGCTGTTTGAAAAATGACAGGTAGGAGCTGATTGGCTCGTTGTTTATCACTCTCAATTTTATCACTTTACAAGGCTTAGCACATATCCCCCTGAGAGTAGTTAGCTATTGCCCAGACAGAAAGAGATAACGCCCTGTACCATTAAAACCCAGTACCACTGGACTTTAATGGCAGTACCAATAGACTTTAACAGCAGTACCACTCGACTTTAACAGCAGTATCCAGGGGCAAACGCAGGATTTTCAGGAGGGTGTTTCCAGACGGGCGGAGCAAAGCACGGAGATGGACACTTATGTGACCCAGTATATGCCGGGTCAGTTAAAGTATTATAGATAGACCAAATGTATATAAATAATAATAACAATAAAAAAAAACAATATATATATATATATATATATATATATATACCGTGCTTTGGATCGGTGTGGCACTCCAATAGTGAGTCAGGGAACAAAGATGAATAAGCCGGTGCCCTCCAGGTAATCAAACAATAAAGCTTGCAATATATAGTGGTAGCGGCGGCACTCTAAAAAATTACACAAACTGCCAGGGGTATCCCAACGTTTCAAGCCCTTCCGGGCCCTTTATCAAGGTACAGAAGATAAAGGGCCCGGAAGGGCTTGAAACGTTGGGATACCCCTGGCAGTTTGTGTCATTTATTCGAGTGCCGCCGCTACCACTATATATATATATATATATATATATATATATATATATACACATACATACATACAGGGGCGTAAACAGCAGTGTAGACCCCTGGGCATAGCACTGTATTGTGGCCCCTACCGATCCTCCAGCGATAGGGGTGGGGAAAGCTTTGATGTCCCACGGGTGGTAGGGGGTATTATATCAACCACTCAGCATGTAGGGCCTGGATCAGTTATTTCCACTAATTACCCCTTTACTGCACAGATGGTGGGAGAAGGGGGCATTGGGCTGAATGAAGGGGCCCTGATACATAACTTCCAGGGTGATAGAGGATGTTTAATACGCAGAGGAGGGGTGTATAGTGGAGTGGGCTTATTATTCATAAGTTTCTGGTGGGAGGACAGCTTGCTTGACTGCAGATATCTCCAGTTCCCGGAAATAGATTTCTTAGATTTTAATGGAATTAAAATCTAGAGAATCCCACCTACCAAATGTTATTGGGGACTAGGGGATCAGAGTTCAGGAGGCAGAGCAATCTGACAACGAGTATATAAAACTACATACCAGGTGTGTGGAGCTGGGGCAGTAACAGGCTGCTGGAAGGCTGATATCTCTGGTTCTGGGAACAGTAGAGACAAGCTACTAGTGTCCATCAAAGGGGGAGAGTCCCACCTTTTGGAATATACCCTCAGAAAAACTTTAAGTCAGACTGAACCTGAAATATCTGACTTGGAAGAGCAATTAACAGGCTTGGATGGGGACCACTGCTTTGAAGTCAGATATCTCCGGTTCCCAAGGGCCGATTTTCAAAATTCTTGTACCCATGGAAAGAGGGTACCCTCAGCTTTCAGCCTGGGGCCCTTAGACTCCAGGGGAGTTTATGGGTACTCAGAACCCCCCCTGCATGCACTACTGGTATCACTGGACTATAATGGCAGTACTACTGGACTGAATTTATGCAGCAGTATCACTGGCCTGGACTTATGCAGCAGCAGTATCACTGGACTGGACTTATGAAGCAGTATCACTGGACTTTTATAGCAGTATCAGTGGACTGGAATTAAACTGCTGAATCACTGGACTGGAATTATACAGTTGTATCACTGGACTTTAATGGCAATACCAATGGACTTTAACAGCTGCACCAATGGGCTTTAACGGCAGTACCACTGGACTGAACATATATATATATATATATATATATATATACTGTATATATATATATATATATATAGCACTATCACTGGACTGGAACTGCACTGTATCACTGAACTTTAAAGGCAGTATCTCTGGAGTGGACTTATACAGCAGGATCACTGGACTGGATGTATGCAGCAGTATCACTGGACTGGACTTTAACAGCAGTAACATTAAACTTTAATGGCAGCATCACTGGACTTTAAAGGCAGTAACACTGTACTGGACATTAACAGCAGCAGTATCACTGGACTTTAACGGCAGTATCACTGGACTTTAACGGCAGTATCACTGGACTTTAACGGCAGTATCACTGGACTTTAACGGCAGTATCACTGGACTTTAACGGCAGTATCACTGGACTGTAAAGTCAGTGGACTTATATACGGCAGGATTAATGGACGGACTGGACATTTAATGGCAGTAGTATCACTGGACTGGACTTTAACTGCAGTCCCACTGGACTTGATGGCAGTACCACTTGACTTTAACGGCAGTACCACTGGACTTTAATGGCAGTACCTCTGAACTGGACTTATATACAGTATATTACTGGACAGAAACTCCAGCAGTATCAATTGACTTTAGAGGCAGTATCTCTGGAGTGGACTTATATACAGCAGGATCACTGGACTGGACATTAAAGGCAGCAGGATCACTCGACTGGATACAGCACTGTCACTGGACTAGAACTGCAGCAATATCACTGGACTTTAAAGGCAGTATGACTGGATTCAGGGCCGGCGCTACCCGCTCAGCAGAGGATGCAAAGCAGGGAGGCGCCAGCCGAGAGAGGCGCACTCACTTGCTCTGCATCCCCCGCTGTCTGTGTGCTGCTGTCGGCGGCTGCTGCTGCCGCTCCTGTCACACTATCTGACAGGCAGCAGCAGCAACATGATCTCCTGCGCAGAGCCCACACACACACTGCTCCTCCGCGCTGCAAACAGCACCGCCCCATTAACCTCCGTTCAGTGGGAGCATCAGACCAGTCACAATGCTCTGCGGCTGCTCTCTGCAATCTCAGTCTGTACTTTGCTTCCTGCTAGAAGCAGGAAGTCAGTCACACGCTGCTGCACATGTGACTGTGCACCGGAGGAGCCCAGGACGGCCAGGACACAGGAGATGAAGATAAGCAGCCTTCTCCACTGACAGCCACACAGAAGTTTCTGGTAAATTCTACTAATTATAAAAGGGTTTGGGAGAAGTAATGTGTGCTAGGGGAAGACAAAATGTACCTAAACAATGTTTCTTGTGGGTGAGGGGAGGGTGGAGGAGGAGGACAATTTATCTGATCAATATGTGCCTGGGGAATTCTTTATACTGTACCTGAGCAATGTGTGCTGGGAGCGGGGAAGGAATGATGTATTAATGTGTGCTTGAGAAGAATGGCGGATTAATGTGCGCTGGGGAGGGGCGAAGGAATGGCATATTAATGTGTGCTGGGGCGGAGGGATGGCGTATTAATGTGTGCTGAAGTGGAGGAATGGCGAATTAATGTGGGTGGGGGAATAATGTATTATTTTTTGGTGGGGCGGAGAAATGGCACATTAATATGTGCTGGGGTGGAGGAATGGCGAATTAATGTGGGGTGTGGCGGAGGAGTGGTGTATTATTTTACAGTGTGGTGGAGGAATGGCGTATTAATGTGCACTGGGCTGGGGCGGAGGAATGGTGTATTAATGTGTGCTGGGGTGGAGCAAAGGAACGTCATAATAATGTGCGCTGGGGTGGGGCAGAGCAATGGCATATTTGTGTGCTGGGGTTGGGAAGGAATGGCGTATTAATGTGTAGTGGGGTAGGTCGGACACCAATTCCTTTTTTGGCACAGGGCACAAAAATTTCTAAAATTTCTAGTTACAGCTCTGCTATCGGGCACATTATGGGGGTTATTCTGGTTCACTCACAAAGGCACATTCACTCTGTAATGGACAATACCGTGTGCACTGCAGGGGGGCATATGTAACATGTGCAGAGAGATCTAGATTTGGGTGGGTTATTTTGTTTCTGTGCAGGGAAAATACTGACTGCTTTATTTTTACACTGCAATATAAATCTCACTTTGAAGAAAAACCCCACCCAAATCTAATTCTCTCTGCATATGTTACATCTGCCCCATCTGCAGTGCACATGGTTTTGTCCATTTGAGAAGGAATTTGCCTTTGCGAGTGAAGCAGAATAAGGGCCTATGTGTATAAGAGGCCCTACTACTACGGGCATTATACACCTTTTATTCTCAGCGTCTGTCACACGCTGACTTATTGTAACCCCAAATACAATATGGGAGGGCGCAAATTTATAGTTTGCAGGGGGGCGCCGAACACCCTAGCACCGGCCCTGACTGGATTGGACTGGACATTAATAGCAGCAGTATCACTGGACAGCACAGCAGAGCACAGCAAGCACAGCACACTTTCGCTCCTAAGCTGTAGTGAGGAAATGGCGTTGCATTTATATAGGGTTCCGGATCTTGTGAGATCCTGATGTCATGCTCCGCTGTCGAATCTCACGAGATCCTGACACCTGCACTCCGAGCCTGGGTGGGAAATCCCAAACCGGCTCAGAGAGCGAGTTCGGATTGTGGGTGACCGGGGTGTCCGGAATCCCCTAATCTGAACTCGCTGATCCCTACATCACACCCAATCATATGATGATGCGGCATCAGTCGGTAACGCACTGTCAATAGAGGCTGTGTGTGTGGGCGTCTTAGTCCCTGCATGGATGTACTGTACATCAGAAACTCCTGCTGCAAAAGGGCGTCCACGGCTATGTTCGGCTCAGAATCAGACCCCTCGTCTGAATGTTTTGAGGTGTCGCTCACGGACAATGTCTAGGTCGACAGCAAAAAGGTCAACATAAAATAGGTCAACACATGTGAATGTCGAAACCTGAGCACGTAGACCCCAAATTAGTGTACCACGTCCAATTGGAGTATGAAAAAGTCCAAAATGTTTTGTAAAAACTTTTGCTTGTGTCGACCTGTTGACTTAGACATTGCCTGTCAGTCATGCTGATACTATGTGGATGCATACATGCACCACCACCTATTGCCTTACACTGGCAGCATTATCCCGATTCCCCCACACTGGCAGCTGTGGTGACAATAAGGCGTTTCTCGTCTCTCTGGAGATCATTAAAAATTAACGCTACAGGAGGGATCAAATATAATTATAACATATACAGATCATGTGCAGGATCGGCATGACTGCAGCTTCCTGTGTCATATAAGACTTGCTGCAGGCTTTATAGCTGTGATACGTCTCCAGGATAAAATAGTCCCTTTGAAAAAGAATTCTGTTATCGTAAAATAATTATATTGGCATCTGAGCGTCACCACTGGTAGTGCCGCGTGGGCAGCTGTGTATTATCTGGGAACAATGCAACAGTCATAATTAAATAACAAAGAAATCCACAATTAAACACTGATAGATGCTAATGAGTTAGCTCAGGTCCAGCGGTTGGCAAAGACGCTCCGTTCCGTTCACGAGAAAGGGGCACCGATATCATTTTTGTGGCAGCAGGAAATTAAACAGATTGTAATTTATAAAATGCTAAATATTAAGTAAACCCTGGCTTTATGGGTGATAGATCAGGATTTGTATATCAGGATGGCGCTGTACACACGGCAATGCTGATTCAGTAAGTGATTACAGCTTTAGATGGTTCTGAGAGGAACGCTACCGGTTAACCCTTTGAGTGCCAAGTGACTTGAAAATTGGCAAGCAAACTTTTTTATTCATCATAATGACCTGTAATGTTTACCTTATATAGGAAATACCAGGTGATTCATCGCGCTCTTCACACCGTCGTATGGGGCTTCGCCCCCTTAACATGTGAACGCATTTATTGCGTGAAATATTAGGTACTTGTGTATTTTGGCGGCGCCCATCGCATCGCATACCATAAGGCATGCGATGCGATATTGCGCGATATTGTACAATGCCATACAATGCGATGCGATTAAACATTGTATAAGCACCCTAATGGGTGCTTACAATGTGAAATGCCCCCCCACGCCACTCCCCCACTATAAACGTGAACCCGGAGCGTGGCGAGCGCAGCGAGCCCGCGAGGGGCGGCAGTACGCGTCCTCCGACCTTTTCATACCCCCACTATCCACGTCGGAGTTGAGAATAGAAAGTGTGGCGAACGCAGCGAGCCACCGCGCCCGAAGCGAAGCCCTTCACAGGTATCCGCGGGGCTCGCTGCGCTCACCACGCTTCAGGTTCACGTTTATAGTGGGGGGGTGGCGTGGGGCTGCATTTAACATTGTAAGCACCCATTTGGGTGCATGGCATGCGATGCGATAAAAAAATCGCGCGATGGACATCGGGGGGGCGCCGCCAAATATTATTTCTATTTTACTGCAGGTGGGGGGATGTGTGCATGTAGTGTTGCCCTTGGCTGGGTGCAGGGGTAGTGGTGGTTGAGGAGGTGTGCGTGCAGGAGTGGTGTAGGTGGGTGCCTGAGTACGACGAGTGTGGGAGTTGTAGGTGTTGTTTTTATATAGGTGAGGGAGGGTGTTTGTTGGTGGTGGTGTGGGTGGGTGTGGTGCGGATGGTGGAGCTTCAGGGGCAGGGGATCCGCATGTGTGTGGTGTATGTGGTGTAGGGGTGGGTGTGGGGAAGTTGTTTGCGGGATGGTTGGGAGCGATGGTGGCGGTGGGGTTTGAGGGATGGACGTGGGGTTGTCGTGGGTTAGAGACATCGTGTGCCTTGTGTGGGTGCTCTGTGGTGGTTAGGTGCAGGGGTGCACAGGCTTAGTGATGGACAGTTGCGGTGCTGGTGTGGGAGGTGCAGGTGGGTTTGGAGGTGCGGGTGGGTTGGGGAGGATTGGTTGCATGGTCACTAGAGTTTTGCCACTGTAGTAGGTCCAGGGTGAGAACAGAAAGGGGCTCCATATTTTAGCACCCACCTGTGGCTCTTGTAGCTGCTGTCCCAGTACGCAGTCCAGCAAGACAGATGGCAGCGCTGCTTTGTGTGCCTCCCGTTTTGTCCCTTCTGTGTTTGACTATTGCAGTAGTAGCACTGAAGTGGAGGAATGTGCCCGACAGGGAGAGCCTCTTTCCAGCGGAACTATAGGTGAAGCACCCCATACTGTACTTTCCTGCCCGGGGATTGGAACACGCACGCAGGTCCAGACGCACATTAGCGTTTGGGGGGTGTTGCCGCTATCTGGAGCCACGCCCCTCATAGGTTAGAAGGGACGGCTCCATGCAGTGATGATAGGCAGGTCGGTGCATGTCCCCCGGGCAGTATTGTAGCGGTGCAGGAGGGTGGGGGCAAGTGAGCAAAATAAGTAAACGGGTGTTCCCCAGACTGCAGCGCGGTGCACAGCGGCGGGAGCATATGGGGGTGAGGATGTTACCTGGAGGCACGCCCAATAATCGGTGCAAGGGCACGCCTCCAGCGGTGATGTGACGGGACCTGCGTGCGTGTCCCCCTGACCCTTGTATGAACTAAGTATGCACACATTCCGTCAGAGAGGACACTGTGCGAGCCAGGCTTCTGGGGCCAAGTGCGGGGAGGTGGCCGGATGCTGCGGCTCTGAGCGAGGGTGGGCGGGCCACTGTGTTGGGTTGCGGTGGGCGGGGACCGGGCTGCTGGGGCTGAAGTGCCGGCTCCTGTGTGTAGAAATAGCCGCGGAGGCCGGGCTCAGGGTTTGTCAAGCCCTCTCATATTTTTCATCCACATTTGTGTGTTATCTGTGGACTGTGTGCGTAACACTGGGCGGGGGGTAGAGACGAGTTTCATGTGTGACCCCGCCCAGCTTTATAGACACACTCCCAGAATTGAGTGACAGATGTAGCCAAATATATAAGAGATAATATTGATTTTGCAGTGTAAATGATTGCTGCTTTTAAAAATATAATGGAGATTTCTTACCAAATCTCTCACTTTCTGAATCTCTCATCCTATTAAATTTCACCCATAGGGGATTATTTTGGTTCACTCTTTCTGACAAATTCCTTCTTAGATGGACAAAACCATGTGCACCGCAGGGGGCAGATGCAACAAGTGCAGAGAGAATTAGATTTGGGTGAGTTATTTTGTTTCTGTGCAGGGTAAATACTGACTGCTTTATTTTTACACTGCACTATAGATCTCACTTTGAAGTAAAACCCCACCCAAATATAATTCTCTCTGCACGCGCCACTATAACACTTCCTGCTTCACCTCATTAGCGAGGCGAAGCAGGAGGGGAGACCGATAAGATGTATTAACATCTTGTCCGCTGAAGCGGGGGAGCGCTAACTGCCCCCTCCGGCGATGTCCCTCCTGGAGACAGCGCATCAGTTAATACTGATGCGCCGCGCCCCCCCCCCCCGGCCGGCTGACTGCACATGCGCGGGATCTTGCTACTCGTGAGATCCCCAGCGCAGCTCAGAGCCAGCAGCAGGGACAGCGCTGTCCCTGCTGTGGGGATAGGGCATCGCCGCCTGCAGCTGTAGAAGTCGACCGTTCATAAATTAGGCAGGAGGCAGGCGCGCAGTACGAAATATCGTCCCTGCGCTATGCCTCCTGCCCCACACCGCCGCACGCTAGACACCCGCTCAGCGGGTGTCATAGATCAGTGGAAGCGATATCCCCTGCCGTAACGCACGGGGATAGCGCATATTCCCCTGATCGGCAGGTAATAAATCTACCCCAAAATTCCTTGGTACAGATGGAGCCGCTCTCATGAAAGCGGCTCCCGGCTTGACTATCGCCATTGCAGCCCCACGCCAAACACCAGAATTGGACGCGTGCGCGAGATACTCACACGCCCCATTCTCGGCAGACGGGGACGCATCCCCGTCCCCTGGGCAGCGTTCACTAGCTAGTGTAATCTGGCGCACAGGCAGAATGGCAGAGAGCGGATCCATCTGTATCACAATAACGTGGAACACCTATTCTCAGCTATGTAACACTGGTCAGATGCAGGGACATTGGCTCCAAAAAGGGCCTGACATACTGAACCCCATCATTTGCCTTCAGGATCTAACCCAGCTGTAGTTCACAGTGCCGTAACTATAAATGGATGAGTGCGGAGGCGGGTGGGTGCACCATCACCCACTCCACTGCCCACGCTCATGGTTTGCAGGGTGCATAGAACGAGATCCTGCATCCAGTAGCGTGGCAGTAGCGCCCCTTCAGCACCCTGGACTCTGCAGACTGCTGCTGTTTTCAAGTGCCAGTGGCCCCGCCCCCCATTTGTCACATCACAGGTCATCGGGAACACTTACAGTAATACAATGCTGGTCCCCAAGTAAGCTGCTCCTTCCCCAGAAAGAAACACTGGGACCTGCACACCGGAGCAACTGTACCCAGGACACCTCCACTCTGTGAACCAGAGTGGGGATTCATGTTTAAAGTGTTACCCAGCCAGTTCTGCCATGGGATCCGGATAATTGGTCAACAGTCTCTAGCTAGACAGTCAATAGGTTGACACCAGAATTCCAACCTGCACCAGATGGATTAGACATGCACAAGGTCGTCTTTGACAAAACGGTCAACATACACAAGGTCAACATTAATAATAAGTCAACACAGTGGACATGGCAATGGTTGACACATGAAAAGGTTGATGATTTTTTTTCTTCTTTTTTTGGGGGGGGGGGGGTACTTTTTCATACTTTACCATCTCCGATTGGCACTGGGCATTTTGCTTGTGTCAACATTTTGTCTATGCCTAGCTTGTTCACGTTGACCTTTTGTCAATGTCAACCTATTAGTGTCAACTTATTGTTGTTTATATGAATACCGAAGACCTTTTAATCCGGGGAACAGTCTGACAGTGTTACCCTGTGTTACCACAAAAAGTTCCAAGCATACGCAAGTATACCTGGCCAATAAAGATGATTCTGATTCTGTGGACTAGCAGGGAGTAGTCGTCCAATCAAGAGAGGCTGAGTGGTGCGCACTTTATATCTGCCCCCTGTATCTGCGCCCCCATGGACCAGTACGAAGCTGAGAGTCTCCTATTAATCCAAGTTACCCTACTCCTGGGAAATGCGGTTTCAGCTTACAGATCGGGGGATGCATTGAGGAGAAGGAGCCGTTTCCTACTTTATCAGGCTGAAGACAGTGCATCCTGTTAGAATAATATAGAATAGAATCAACTTTATTGTCCATGATTGCTTGCGCACACTAGGAATTTTTTGTGGATATACAGTGCAGCATCAAGCAGGGATGAAGTGTGGGGGGGGGGGAGACATTACATACATTACATTAAGACATTACAGGCGGGTGGCACATGCCCGCCGAGCTGCGCAGCATCTAGGCAGCCATTAGCGGCGCCACTGGTCGCTGCGGAATCCAGGTAGGTAACAATTTAAGCAGGGACAGTACAGTTATCACACAGAGAACATATACCCTCTGACCGCTACTGGTATGTTATCATTACAAAAAGCAAAACTATTGTAATTAGGGAGACGTCCTGCTCAAATACCGGCTCCAGTAAGCTTCGGCCACTGGCTGATATTATTGTGTAAAATAAGTTTAATAATCTATTGGGTTTTGTTGTGGAACTACAAGTCCCAGCATGCCTCACCCTTATGTAGGGACTTGGAGAACCGTAAATCGCAGCATGCAACATTAAAGGGCCCGGTGGTACTTGTAGTTGTAGTTCTACTACAAGAATACCAATAGTGAAATAAAACATAGATGCATAATATAATAAATATACTCGTACACATATCCTCAAAGCCCCGCCGGACTCCCGCCGCCCCTCTGCTGCCCCTCCCGACTCCCACCACCCTTCCGGACTCCCGCCGCCCCTCCGGACTCCCGCTGCCCCTCTGCCGCCCCTCCGGACTCCCACCACCCCTCCGGACTTCCGCCGCCCCTCCGGACTCCCGCCGCCCCTCTGTTGCCCCTCCAGACTCCACCACCCCTCCAGACTCCCGCCGCCCCTCCGGACTCCCACCGCCCCTCCGGTCTCCCGCCGCCCCTTTGGACTCCCTCCGGACTCCCGCCGCCCCTCCTGTCTCCCGCCGCCCCTCTGGACTCCCTCCGGACTCCCGCCGCCATCATCCCCTCGCTAGCATGCAGCATGTGTATGAGAACCCATCCCCTCACATGCTGGCCGAAGTGGAGAGAAATCATTCTATGGTCGCCGACCAGAGATGGCCGTCATCATGTGTTGCTGTTCTGTGATGTCAGCCTCTCACCCAGAGCAGGCATCGACCCGCCTGCATTCCTACAGGAACGCCCAGTGTTTTTATGTGGACGCCCAAAAAAACGCAAACGCATCCGCCTGCCCCAGCCCCCCTCCCACTGTTGACCTTATGGCCCTGTCGACCTAACCCATGTCGACCTAGACACATGTCGACCTAAATGCATGTCGACCTAATGACTGTCTAACAACTTGCTGGTGACCAACTGATCCACACCCCCTTCCCCTACCCGTGTGAACGCCTCGGCTCACAGTATGTTACTTTAGCAACCAGACAGAGGGCCAGATGCACTAAGCTTCAAAAGTGATACAATGGATAGTGATAAACCACCAACCAATCAGTCCCTGTCTGACATTTTTCAAACACAGTCTGTGACATGGCAGGTAGGTTGCTGATTGGCTGGCTGTTTATCACGCTACATTTTATCACTTTTGAAGTTTAATGCACCTGTCACAGAAACTCTTTCCAGTAGTTATAGGAGGCATTCGTCCATGATGATTAGTATATTAGTCCGTAGGGTTCATGTCAGATAAATGGCTAAAATGCTGCATTTAAAGGTCTTCTCTCTGACTCTTCCACCAACACATAGAAATGGATCTAGGTATCAACCTTACGTTTAAACACTTTTCAAACAGAAGATCTAAACTAATTTCATTTCGGGGTGTCCGTCCCTGGTAGCGCTTATCATGAGCCACGTATATGACGCGTCCAACGGCTCGTGGTATGGGATCATAGGTTTTGGATTATGAATGACTGACGTAGGGTTGTGTGTCTTTCTGTCTGTATATAACTTAAGCACAAATAATGTCTTTCTTTAGCAATTTAAGATCCTTGGAGATATAATGTCGCTGTTCTAAGAAGCACCTTCTTTATCTTCTTCGTTGAAGGTCAAAAGGTCATGGCCACTTACAAATGCCTCTTGCCTGTGGACACGAATTCAATAACCTGTCCAACTATTTAATGGGGTATGAAGCTTCTGTCGACAGAAAAACTCAGTCTAATGGCCCCATCAGCAGCCTTTCATGGGATTTCTTATAAATGACTTAATTGCCGATGAATCTGTGATGTTGATTGATCGTTAACCCCTTCACGACATATGACGTATATATACGTCATATGTCCGTTGAGGGGGAATCAAGCCAGCTCACGGAGTGAGCTGGCTTGATAGAGAGCAGGTAATGGCTGTATATTACAGCCAGGTCCCTGCTCTCACGGCCACGAGCGGCGAGTTCGCCGATCGTGGCCGTTTAACCCTTTAAGCACCGCGGGCAAAGCGCCCGCAGTGCTTAAATAGCTGATCGGAGGGGGGGCGCCCCCCTCCGGCGCCGATCGGGGCCCCCCGCAGCGCGATCGGAGGGTGCCGATCGGTTGCCATGGTAGCCAGGGGTCTAATGTAGACCCCTGTGCTGTCCGTGTCAGTATTCCTATTACATCCTGCCTGAGGCAGGATGTAATAGAAAGTGCTGAAAATCACTATGTTCAGCCATAGAGCTCTATGGCTGAACCTAGTACAGGCGATCGCGCCCCCTAGTGGTCAAGTACACTAGGGGGCCTTGTAGTAAAAGTAAAAAAAAAAAAAAATAAAGTTTAAAAATAAAAAAAAAAAAATAAAATATTAAAAGTTCAAATCACCCCCCTTTCCCCATTTCCTAAATAAAAATAAATAAAAAATAAATAAAATAAACATATTTGGTATCGCCGCGTTCCTAAAAGTCCGATCTATTAAAATATAACATTAGTTATCCCGCACGGTTAAAGGCGTAAACGGAAAATAATCCCCAACGCCAAAACTACGTTTTTTGGTCGCATCGTCTACCCAAAAAAAAATAGCTAAAAGAGATCAGAAAGTCGCCCATATCACATAATGGTATTAATTAAAAAGTACACTTCAGCCCGCAAAAAATGAGCCCTCACCCAGGTCCGTAGGTGGAAAAATAAAAAAGTTATAAGCCGCAGAACATGGCGACGCGACGCAAATTCGAAAAACCGTAACATTTTCTATTTTTTTTTTTAGTCGTAAAACGTAACGAAAACTATATAAGTTTGGTATCACCGGAATCATACCGACCCATAGAATAAAGATAACCCATCATTTTAAACGAACTATGAACTCCAAAAAAACCGTAACCAGCGCAAAATTGTGGAATTGCGTTTTTTTTTCTTTTTACCCCACATTGAATTATTTCCTGATTCCCCAGAATATTATACGGTATAGTAAATGGTACCATTAAAAAGTACAACTTGTCCCGCAAAAAAAAAGCCCTCATGTGTCTATATAGCCGGAAAATTAAAAAAGTTACGCTTATTTGAACGCAAGGAGGAAAAAAAAAAAAAAATTACCTTAAAAGGCTCTGTCATGAAGGGGTTAAGAGCGCAGAACCCATTTCTTTGGTTCATGTGTGTTTGTCACCGTAAATGGCGTCATGCGTTACTCTGTGTCAGGATTGCTTCAGTGCACAACTAGAAGATAGAAGAACTCGCTTATTCCGCCTTGTTTCGAAGGAAAATAAATGGCATGGCTTTCTCGGCGTCATTCTCAAGTTGGCTAATTCATAACTAATATGAAGCACTTCATTTTCCCCCCGCAACTTGCAAACGTGTATTGATTGTGAGCACTCGGAGGAGATTAACGTCTTTGCTGGTTACTGTATTAGAAGATTCTATCTTTGCCATCGCTGACACCGGGGGACTGCTGTTTCATTAAATGCAAGCAGGTTAATTACTGTGTTAATTTAGTTAGTATTTCACAGTCTTCCAGTTGCGAATTCATTTTAATTGAGACAGTATAATTGGAAAAACACACATACAGTCGGGCTGTATGATCTAATGTATTCCATGTGCAATTGCGATGTTGTGCTAATTTCTGCTACTCTGAGTTGTGCATTATTATTTCTGTAACTGATAAAGAGTAAATGGCTACATTGTCTAATTAAAATAATTATGTGGACTGTAATAACTAGGAACCACTCATGATGCTTGAGTTGAAATATTATTCCGGTGTCTGTTTAATTGTGAAATATCAATTACGGTGGCCAATCCCGGGATGAGGGAGATTTTTTTAAAAGGGAGGCCAATTCGGGCATACCGTAAATCCCAAGATTGAGCATTTTTTCATCCCGAATCCCTGGATTGAAAAAATGCCCTGGCATCCCGAATATCAACCCATTGCTACTATTTGACTGATATGTTCCATAGCAACAACTGCTGCATTTTTCAAAATCAAAGTTGGCCACCACAAGCCAATCATAGCTCATTGCATCATCACCCTGCCCCCTTGCATCAGCTAATATTAGCCTGCGCAAGGCCAGAGAGGTATTTCAAAGGCAGAGAAGAAGCATTGAAGAGCTCATGGAGCTAGAAGACAACAGCGTGGAAGTCCATGAAGGAGGGTGGATATCCTCCTGCTGGCTGCTGTACCTGTTCATTCGCAGTGCAATGTGCCCCAGAGACCCCCCCCCAATCTTCTCCCCACCACTGGCAACTGGAGAAAGAGGCTGGGGTAGCACTGGGCGGGCACGAGATTTCAAAACTCCCATTCCGATGAATGGGCTATTGCTGATTGGGTGAGAAATCAATCAGGAACCGCCCATTCATTTGATGGGGCGGTTTGAAATCTGCTGCCTACCCACCACTACCGCAGGCTTTTCCCCAGTGGCAGTTCACCGGAAGGCCTTTTACATGTGACAAATCACATGTGACTTATCAGGTGCCAAACCATATGTAGCCATAGCGGGAAGCTGCCCTGATAAATGAAGGGAAATTAGGTTGTGAAATTGTGCCTCCAACAAGTCAGATCTGTGTATTCATCACAATCCATTTCTTAGATGCGGATGGAATGTCATAAATTAGCCTTTCTCTGCACTGCGATGAATTCATAGCAGCTATGTGTGAATTATCACATGCCATGCTGCCCCACACCATCACACACATCGGCTGATTCATAATTGCAATTGTGCACTCGGTCAAAAGATCTTCCCCAGGCTGACGCCGAACAAATTTCACTCCATCACTCCCGAAGAAGCTGATTTTGGTCTCATCGTTACAAATACTCTTGTCCCAGTCTTCTTCTGTCCAATCCTTGTGTGCTAGAGCCCAACCTATACATTTGACCGATATCATTAAGACACAGGTTTTTCCTCGGAGTCCTAGCTTGCAAACCATTGACACAAAGTTTTTCCGTATGGATCGGTCACAAACTTGGACACCAGATTTTTTCAGAATGTCGTTGATGGCTTTTGCAGACCTTCGACGGTCCTACAGGGCCAGATGACCGGTTCTGCACTCTTTTTTGTTTTCACTAGTGTACAAATAAGGGAAATGTGATCCGCAAAGCGAATTCAAGGGCTTTCAGAAGAAATGTGCTAATTCTCTTCTAATTGTCCTATAGTACATTCCGGCATACCTCCCAACTGTCCCGATTTACACAGGACTGTGATTTTTTGGGGGGCACGGTCCCGCACCCCACCACATTCGATGGGGACGATAGGGAGTACAGAGAACTTGTGCAGAACTTTGCTACTTGGTGTGTGAAGAACCATCTTCAACTTAACACGAGGAAAACTAGGAAGCTGGTAGTTGATTTCAGGAAACGTCAGCATACCCCCCCCCAACTCCTGTGAGCATTCAGGGAATGGATATTGAGATCGTAAGAACTTACAAGTACCTGGGTTTTCACCTTAACAATAAACTTGATGTTACATCTGCCCCACCTGCAGTGCAGCATTTTTTTGCCCATTTTACTGTGATCAGGTTTGAATAAGGGCCAGAAGGCAGTGATACAACAGTTCACAGAAAAGCCTCATTACCTTTTCACTAGTAATGATGCTGACCGTTCATACATTCGGCCTGCTATCATTTAGATAGCAGCTCCGATATGGACAGGGGCGCACGCTGGTTCCATCATACATGGGGGAGAAGCGGCATCAGTGCACTTAACGTGCGCTGATACCCCTTCTCCCCCATAACAATCTTTCATACATCTGCCCCATTGTGTCTTATCAATAAGAGTGTCTGGTTGTCAGATCTTGCTAATAAGAAATAACTTTTGCAGTCTGTTATTGAAAAACAGTAACTGTTACAATAAGTATTACAAGTAACAGTGTAAACTGTTTAATGTATCATTTTAAATATCACTAAACATTAGATGTATTTGTTTATTACATCATAATACACTTCAACATATTTAACTGCTAATATATTGGCTTATCTTTGGCATAACTATATGCTGTAATGCAGCCCTTTCATGTTCCCAGCATAGGGGATGCAAACTGTTTTTCAGACTGTTTTTCAAACAAATAAACTGCCACAAGTAAAGACAATAAACAGAAGTGTTTTAAATCCTGCACCTAAAGAAGAGTGTAATGCATTGTTACTGAACTTACTGGAGCATGCAGTAAAGAGTTTGTTGGACATTAGATGCACTATTCCAGCGGTTCTCAAACTGTGGGTCCTGACCCCAAAGTGGGTCCCGACCTTCTCAGCATGGGGTCGCTACTCCATGTTGCTGACCATCAGACTGGTGACTTTTCTAATCTCAGTCAGTGATTCAAGCAGTCTAATAGATCTGTTGAGTTGTCTGTTATTTTAGACTCCTCCCATCATGTTGTGCCTCCACAATGCTACCATGCATGTGTTGTCTGCTGACTACATGTGATGTGATGACCTTCTGCAGTAACTTGCTGGGGTCCTGTAATTATTTTTATTGTCTGATGGGGTCCCAGAGAAAAACAGTTTGAGGACCCCTGCACTATTCTATTCTATTAAAGGCAAACAAAAGGGATTTACCCTGTTTTTTTTTTCCACCAAGTTTCTTTTCCTGATCACATCAATTACAGAGCATCCTCCCCCCCCCCCCCCCCCCCCAAAAAGAAAAAACCCAGAGAAAACACCATATTCACAATTGAAACCATGAAAATGGGTCATTTATCAGGTATTTTTTTCTCTCGACAAAGTCAGTCGCTTTGCACTAGGACAAGCTCGTACTCTCTTTTACTAAGCTTAAGTATATTAATAAACCACTCTAAGACATCATGACATAATTATAACTAGATCGGAGCATCTTCACAGTTTTCGTCATTTTCACCAAAAAAGTGAAACTTCAGGCCTCTTGCCAGAACAGAAGATGTTAACTCAGATCAAAAAGCTTTTGCACATTTCTTATTCAGGTCAATTCACAACTTTCCCACACTAGCCGATTTTGAATTTCTCAATTTCATTTTTTTTCACTCCGCCCTAATGATCAGCAAGATGACATCATTATTGGATAATGCTTCACACCCGCTCAAAAATGTTTTGACGGATCTGTGTAGCACTTTCAGTGATAGGTTGCTTCACCCTCGATGTTCAACGGAGAGATATCGCAGATCTTTCCTTCCGGCTGCAATCAGAATGTACAACTGTCATGGTCTGAAGAAGACCTGCATGTTCCTAGATTCTTGAGTTATATTGTTTGGATCTTATCTTATTATGTGTGTTCTTATTATTATGCTATTACTCTTTTCTGTACTTGAACCTTGCTGTAACGATTGAAAATTTGTCCAAGGTGAAACGAATAAAGGAATTCTATTCTATTCGCACTCATCCCAATACACACCGGGGGGCTTTCTGGCTGAAAGCAGCTGAAATGGTAAGACTGAGTTACTGTCAGCTCAAAATCGCCCAGTGTGTATGGGGCTTAACTGTCTCAGCGTCCTCTATACAACCGTCCTCTAATTTCCTGGACAGACATGGTATAAATTCAAACAAGAACCTTGTTATTCAGCAACACCTTGTTGCCGCAAATGGGGAGTTAATCTCTTTTATTTATTGACCTGGGACTATGCAAAGTGGTTTTGTAAACGATCAAACGTCTGGCGACAAAATTACAGCCTGATGAATCAGACCTAGTGGTAAACAGAGTTTATTTCCACTGCAGGGAACTAAAAGTCAGCAGCACTCGGCAAAGTCCTTTGTGTAATGCAATCTTTTGTAATGACTATACGGTACACGGACAACCTTGCTGCTGTTCTCCTATTGTTCCTGTAGGTACAGTAACACCAGTTCACTTTGGGCCTCATACGGAGTCATATACAAAAGTGCACACAGCAGCGTGTATTGATGTCCACCCATCTGTAGACTTAGGCCAGGTACACACCAGAACGATCCTGATTGTTAGTAGATTGTTAGCAGATTGTGTGATTTTCGCACGATCTGTTGGAGCACACAATCTGCTAACAATCTGCTAACGATCTGCATCCAATCTGATCCCAATCCGATCTGAGTCTGTATCCAGTTGAATGGATCTTTTACAGATCCTCACTGCAGCAGGTAGGATCTGTAAAACGACCAAACGACAGCGGGGACGCGCATCGGATTGGAATCAGATCGGAATTGGACTTAAACATGCCCAATCTACATACAATCTGCATCCAATCGGTCGGAATTGGATCCAGATTGATGGAATTGAGCCCTAATCGTTCTGGTGTGTACCCCCCCACAAATGATGCTACATATGCCCTTTCTTGTGTACTTTCGTACAGCCGCAAATGCCTGCTTTCAGAACCTGTGCGTCTCTGAATCTTTTTTACTCCCCCCCCCTCCCCTCCCCTCCCCACTGCGCTTCTGTCACCTGGTATTTCAGATTTCAAATTATAAATTGGCTTTAATGATCAGCACCTGGAAAGCAAAATGACTGTTTACAGCCAGTGATGGCTAACCTTGACACTCCAGATGTTGTTGAACTACACATCCCAGCATGCCCTGCTACAGTTTAGCTATTTGGCCAGGCTAAAACTGATGCAGGGCATGCTGGGATGTGTAGTTAAACAACAGCTGGAGTGTCAAGGGGGGTTATTCTAGTTCTAGTTTCTGATAAAATCCTTCTTAGATGGACAAAACCATGTGCACTGCAGGTGGGGCAGATGTAACATGTGCAGAGAGAATTAGATTTGGGTGGGGTTTTGCTTCAAAGTGAGATCTATATTGCAGTGTAAAAATAAAGCAGCCAGTATTTACCCTGCACAGAAACAAAATAACTGACCCAAAGCTAATTCTCTCTGCACATTTTACAGCTGCCCCCCTGCAGTGCACATGATATTGTCCATCTAAGAAGGATTTTGTCAGAAAGAGTGAACTAGAATAAGGCCCTAGGTTAGCGATTACTGGTTTACAGAATACAAAAATAAGTAGGCCCCATAGGAAGTGCTGGCGCACTACATTGATTTTTTATTTGACTTTATATAACAATGTGAGCGGCGCTGGAATTTTTAGTGGATATTTTGAACCTCTCTCAGAGATGTTGGCACACAAACGGTTCATTTTGTCCAAAACTAGGTATGTGAAACTGGATTCACTGGCGGCATCATGACCAGTTCAACACCGCGTATCACACTAATATCTGGACATGGGCCTCGCTGTTCTATAAGGAGAAAGCATTTTTATTTATCATGTCAGTAGGTATTTTTTCTTGTTGTACTTTGCTTTTTTTGTGTTCCGGCGTCGCTTCTTCTCCCATTTGTTACTTACTCTGAAAACCTTTTTTTTTAAACCAACAATTTCGTTAGTAAATAATTCGATTGTGTACCTTTGTCTCACCCTCTCTTCCTCGGTTGTTTCCTTCCCAGATATCTCTTTGCATTTATTTTCCCGAGCATGACTTTGACATCTGATCTTTTTTTGCGTTGATTTCTCTTTGTTTCACTGTATCTGCTTCTATCACTTAATATTTTTTGCCTTGCTATCAGCGTCTTGTCATCTCCCTATCTCTCCCCGAATCCCCTTTTATTTTTCTTTCTGCTGCACATCTTGTGTTTCTCCTGCTCCATTACCGCTTCCCTATGTCTCTCCCCTAGTCCTACTATATCATAAACGGGAAGCGGTAAGGCAGACAGCATACTGATAGGAGATACCCGCTGCGAACTGTCTCCCTTTGTGCATTCTTCATATCCTGTTAGAAAAGATAATACAATTTGTACGTTAGGTCCTTGGAGCCTTGCGAAGCTGAATTTAAGATGGGCACTTTTTCAGGCAATAACTCTGTTTTCTATCGCTTTCATCTGCCCGTCTTTTACATTATAACCATCTCTGCATACAGTGCACTTATAATGGTAATAGATTGCCGTCATCTTCCTGTTGAGACAAGGGCCATTGCTGCATCAGTCAGAACAGGAATGCGCGAGGCACAGATATGAGGAATATGTGAAGCACAGAACAGAGCCGGCTTCAGGATAAATCTGAGTGTTTACTACTGAGCACAAAGGGATTTATTTGATGGCAAAGTAGGAACTCTGCAGTGGTGTAACAACGCCCACCGTGGCCCGAGCGCAGATGGGGAGGAGTTGGCGTCGCAGGGGCACAGTGACGCGGAAGATTCCATGCAGACAGTCCTCCATAAATGCCAAATGGCAGCCATTTTGGAGGGGACAGAGGTTAGAGGTCCTACTAGAGGAGGGCGGTGCGCACCTACCCGAGCACTGGAGCGCTGTAATCACCTACCCCCTGACAATGGGCAAGAAACAACCTGGCTGTGAGCATGTTACCCCCTAGCAACAAACAAGGAAACCCCTGGCAACTAGCAAGAAACCCCTAGCAACGAGTATGTAACCCCCTGGCAATGAGCAAGAAACCACCTGGCTATGAGCATGTTACCCCCTAGCAACAAACAAGAAACCCCTGGCAACCAGCAAGATACCCATAGCAACGAGTATATAGGTACTAAAAAAATTATAATTAATGCATGAAGGAGGGCTCAAAATTTCTAGCTATTACACTGGTACTTGGTTATATATGGCTACAATACTAACCTAAATGATGGGCCTTAGTAAAGCTTAAAAAAAAACGTATATATTTGTGTAATGTGCAATATTATAGTATGGGCAACAAATTCAGACTTTGACTGCCCACCTCAGAATGCAAGTGATCACTCCAAGGGGACCTATTGACACGATTTGTTCTAAGTTGCATCATTGTGCCCCCCCCCCCCCCCCTGTACAATGCCTGTAATATTGGCATTGTGCAGCAGGGGCGTGGCCATGGTTACGTGATCATAAGCACCACGCCCCCTGTACAGCCTCCTACACTGCCCCCTATGCCGTGTCACAGACTCAGTCTTAAGCTGCCCATGGACGATCCATTTAACCGATCCGTTCGGGACTTAAATAGTACAAATCGCATCGCATGCCTTGCGCATGCAGTGTGCATGCACTGCGATCCGATGCGATGTGTAGCTAGTACAAAAAGTATGTGCAGCACATACTTTTTGTACCGTACTATGTGATGCGCGGGAGCGCGCATCGCATAGTGCAGAACGGAGCCGGCAAAAACGGAGCGTCTATGGGCTCCTTTACACAATTTCCAAGTGTCATATATTAACATCAGTAGAGAGAGTTAGATTTGGGTGAGTTATTTTGTTTCTGTGCAGGGTAAATACTGACTGCTATATTCCTGCACTTGCAATTTAGATTTCAGTTTGAATACACCGCACCCAAATCTAAACGTCCATACACACTGGGGGATTTTAGCTGAAAGCAGCTCAGTTTACTTGTTTGAGCTGCTTTCAACCCGAAAGCCTTCCAATGTGTATGGGGTAGCACTGCTGCGAGCTCCCGCATCATTGCTGGCCTGGCTGCGCATGTGCTGGTATTACTAGCAGATTTGTTATTTCGAGCACAAAAGATGCACATTCAAGTGAAAAAGTTGTTTAGTGCAAGCCAAGTCCTAGAAAAAGCGGTTTGGCACAATTGCATTAATAGTGTATACGGACACATCTGTCCTGTAAATGTCTAAAATTGGTGATTCTCATATTAAAGTTGAATTTGGTCTGGTGAGACTCAGGGGCAGATTTATTAAGCTCAGGGAAGTGATAAACTGTCTGTTTTTTTATCACCAGCCAATCAGCTCCTACATGTGAAGTTACAGGCTTGGTTTGAAAAATGACAGGTAGGAACTGATTGACCGGTGATAAAAAACAAACATTTTATCACTTCACCGAGCTTAATAAATCTACCCCTCAATCCTTGCTGCTAATGGTTTATATTTTGAACTAGTATATTGGTAGATCAGATGGGAGAACTGTTTCCCAACTGATGTGCATGGCCTGTATACAGAACGGAACAACTGATGTGCATGGCCTGCATAGAGAACTGTTTCCCAACTGATGTGCATGGCCAGAACGGAACATTAGGGAATTCTAGCAAAATAAGAAGAGATAGAACTACACAGGTCTGTTTATAAAGTGCATGCAAGTGTTTGGAATCCTGCTAGCTCCTAGAGTTTGGGGTCATAGAAAAACCATACCTCCCAACTGTCCCGATTTTCATGGGACTGTCCCGGTTTTTTGGGACAGTCCCGTGTCCCACCCATGGTCGACAGTGTCCCACGTTAAGTAGGGGGCAGTTGGGAGTCCCCTCTACCATACACTGATCTGCCTATCAGAGAAGCGGTGAATAGACACGGTGTGCATGTGCAAGGCAGGGCGTAACAATAGGTTTGTGGGCCCCATAGCAAAATCCTGAAAGGCAAAAAAAGAGGAAAGAGATGGGGTGATGAGAGAGAGAGATTAAGATAGGGGGTGTGGGGAGGTCAGTGGTAGTGAGGGATAAGGGTGGGGAGGAGGGGAAGAATGGAGTGAGTGTGGAGAGGGAAAGAGTGGCCAGGAAAGGGGAGGAGGAGAATACAGGGGAGGGAGGGGAGAAAGGAGAGTGGAAGGGGAAGGGAAGTGTGGGACGAGGAAGGGAAGGAGGAAGAGGAGAGTAGGAAAGAGAGGAGACATATAGGATGATGGTGAGGGGATGTGGAAGAGGAGAGGGGTGGTAGCAGGGAAGAAGAGTGGGGGGAGGGATGGGGGGGAAAGTGGAGGGGCAAGTGTTTGAAAGGGTTCGACAGACTGTTCTGCTCCCCTGCTTTTCTTTGCTGGGCTGTCCAGCTTCCCAGCACAACGATCCACTGCTCCCCTCCGTGAGGCTCATCTGCTTTCCCTGCGCCGGGATTTACTGCTCCCCGGATGGTGCCGTCCTTGATATCTCGCTGGGCTCTACTGCTCCCCAGGCAGCGGCGGGTTGCACCGTTCCATGGGCAGTGCCGGGCTCCACTGCTCCCAGGGCAGGCTCCACTGCTCCCAGGAGCATATGCCCTGTGCTTGCCCCACCCCTATGACATCACATGAGGGGTCAGGCTGGTGGCAAAAGAAAAGGTCCTGGGAAGCTCTGGGCAGCCCAATACGTTGCAGCATGCCTGGCTGTAGTGTCCAAAGGATGTTAAGCAGCGTAACTAGCCTTGGTGCCCTTCATTTCTCTCTCCTAGCAGTGGCATCTCAAGGCATGTGCAACTGTTAAATTAACTAAGATGGGAGTTCTCGCATGGCCATGCTTCAGGCAAAGTACCTCGCTCTGCTGACACTAGGCTTGGCACTTTACCTTTCCCAATCGGAGTCCACATGGATATTAAAGTATGATAATCCAAAAATGGGAAGAAATCATGAAAAAAATCACGTCTGCATTTTTTTGTGTCGACCTTGTGCCAAGATCAACATTTTAGTCAAGTTTGATCGAGTGCAATGTCAACCTTTTTGTCAACGCCGGCCTTGTTCAAGTTGACTTAGTGACTGTCGACCTAGACCATGCGTGTCCAAACTGTGGCCCTCCAGCTGTTGTAAGACTACACATCCCAGCATGCCTTGCAATACTTTCAGCATTCCCTAATGGCGAAACTGTGTCAATGCATGATGGGACTTGTAGTTTCACAACAGTTGGAGGGCCATAGTTTGGAGATGCCTGACCTAGACAATATGGGTCCCCCCTCTGTCATACCACAAAATACTTTTGGTGAGTTCAGTTCCACTTTATATTTAAATGTGCAGTTTGTCACTGTGGGCCTTATTCTGGTCGATGCGTAAATTTCCAAATACTTTCGGATGGCGTTTTTTAGCCGTCTGCGCATGCGTGGGGAACGCTATGCGCATGTGTCACGCATGGTCTCCGTACTTGTTCTCACTAATACCGTACAGAAATGTGCACCGCAATCACTCGGGAAATATGGGCGTATTATGGGCGTCATTCGGAACTACACAGGGGCGTAGTTTCAAAGTGGGCTAAACTGGGCGTAAACATGGGCGGACACGAGGGAGTGCACTCATTCTGGTAGGCGTGCATTCGGACAGCACACCGAATGCACGCGAACCAAAAGGCTAGAAATATGCTGTGTTCATAAGCAAGTATTGCTTTGCGGACACCACTCGGTCATGCGCTAGGCAATCGGAACGCCCAATCAGTGCAACCAATGTCAGCTGAACACAATACAATCCACTCCTTTACTCATTACTCATTAATTACATGCTTGTCAGTGCTTCTAATTGCATAAGCGGGTCATGTTCCAGATTTGGGTGTTCTCATACTAGTGATTTGTGCGTAAATACACCGCATCGGTGCGTACGGCCAGGTTCCCGTCCGTTCTGACGCGGTAAGACCGTGCTTACGCAGTAAGACCATGCAGAATCTGTTTGTGTCCACCGCACACGCAAGGTTTGGATGTTGTCCGTAAACACTCCCCCTTCTTAAACAGTGAGTCCGTCCGAATGCGGAGGCTTGGTGGGCGTTTCTACGGACGATGTCCGCACAGCGTGGCGTGCGGCCCGCTACGTAAGAATTCGGGAAAGTACGCACCGATCAGAATAAGGGCCTGTATCTTTCTGCAGCGTTGTCAGGTGTTCTTGACGGTTCTTATTCAAATAAGCCATATTTATCATTTCTCAATGAGCCAACATGTCTGATCTGAAAACACATAATTGTTGGCTACACGTGCAATTACAGAGAGATGAGAGTTATTCGTTGGGGAACCTTCCCGCCCGTATAACGCAGGTGTCATCGCGGCTTTTGATTCCCGGTAACATTTCCTTGTACGCAGTTTGTAAATATGTCTGAGCCTGTAATGCCGGCATTGCTGACAGCTACAAGTACTGCACGTTGTGTTTTCATCTTGGTAAACTGTACCCAAGTATTAGAGCTTCAGCACAGAAGTAGTTCTCCAGCGTCTGCTGGGCGGGCAGCGGAGGTTGCCATGTCAACAGTGTTGAACACTTAATAACAAATATTATATGATAAAAAAGTATCACCCTTTCAGGAATGCAATTAGCATATTTTCAACAATAAGAATTTGAAATGTTCTCTTGCTGCGATTAAAGTGTTTTAACAATATTGCAGGGGCTTTACTAGATGTATCTGTCTCACCTCTCATAATAGATTTCTGTACAAAGCACTGTGTTTGTACAACATATGATGGTTCTAAACAGCAAACATACATATATTTATTGTGTGTGTGTGTGGGAAGGCTTTAAATTTTGTTGCAAGATATTGAAAAGCAAATTTTATAAAGTAAATTTGAACCATAAATATGCATATGATATTTCACGGATGTGGACATGCGAAACTGACCCAAATAAGCCGCATCCCAATACGTCCTTGTTTTGGCATAAATCTGGGCCTGCTTCATAGCATATTTGCCTATTTCTGAAAAGTTTAACTGTAAGTCATCGCATGGAGCACCGTTGAGGGGGCGTATCTAGGGCCGGCGCCACCGCGAGGCAGCTTTAGGCATTTGCCTGGGGATCCGCCCACTGGAGGGCGGCACTTTCCAGCAGGTCAGTGGAAGTGCCAGGTCAGCAGTGGTGCCCATGGAGCCAGGTGAGCTGCAGATGCAAATCCTCCCCTCCACTGGAGCAGGTCGGTGGCGCCCCCACTCATGCAACTCAGCGTTGCCACGGCATCCACTCACCCCACCGCCATCCCCCCCCCGAACCAGGTCGGACCTAATTGTCCTGGCAGCCTAATGTTTCCTCACGTTATGCATTGCATGGGGACACGCATAACTCCAGCGGTGGGGTATGTGGCACCCGAACGGGGAAGTATGTGGCAGCCCAACACAGTAATTAAGTTTGACTTGTAAACATACAATGTGCATTTGTAAATGAACAATTTGTCAGAAGGGGAGAACTTATTCTTTCAAATGGTACCTCATTTATCTCATTGATTGATTTTGGTTAAGTATGAAGGGAGAAAAAGGGAGTGTCACTAAAATCACCTTCTAGAAGTAATAGATATTTGATATATAAAGATTATTGATTATTGATATGGCCCCACAAGGGTTCCACAGCACCTAACAATGATCCAGGACCAATTAAAATTATTTATGGTCAGTTTGATTGGGCTAATGGCTGCCAATCATAGAGTATGTGGACAAACAAAGCAAATCCTGTCCCATAACACATAATTAAACCTAAGAATTTCATATATACACAATTTACTTAATTTATCATTTATTTCTTAATTTCTGCATAAGAAACTTTTGGCCTAAGGGTGCTGCAAATTAAAATTCTGATACTCTGGGGCACCGTCGTTCAAAAACATCAGTGTACCAGTGTAAATGCTGCTCACAATGTAACACCCTTGAGGGCAATTTATATTTATTTCTTCCAGATTATAATTGTAAAATACGTTCAAAGAAATGGATTGTAAAGGCTCATTTATTGCTGCTACACAATGTTCTACACTGCTTCACTGTCCCAATGTTCTACACTGCTTCACTGTCCCAATGTTCTACACTGCTTCACTGTCCCAATGTTCTACACTGCTTCACTGTCCCAATGTTCTACACTGCTTTACTGTCCCAATGTTCTACGCTGCTTTACTGTCCCAATGATCTACACTGCTTTACTGTCCCAGTGTTCTACACTGCTTTACTGTCCCAATGTTCTACACTACTTTACTGTCCCAATGTTCTACACTGCTTTAATGTCCCCATGTTCTACACTACTTTACTGTCCCAATGTTCTACACTACTTTACTGTCCCAATGTTCTACACTACTTTAATGTCCCAATGTTCTACACTACTTTACTGTCCCAATGTTCTACACTGCTTTACTGTCCCAATGTTCTACACTGCTTTACTGTCCCAATGTTCTACACTGCTTTACTGTCCCAATGTTCTACACTGCTTTACTGTCCCAATGTTCTACACTGCTTCACTGTCCCAATGTTCTACAATGCTTCACTGTCCCAATGTTCTACACTGCTTCACTGTCCCAATGTTCTACACTAATTTACTGTCCCAATGTTCTACACTACTTCACTGTCCCAATGTTCTACACTACTTTAATGTCCCAATGTTCTACACTACTTTAATGTCCCAATGTTCTACACTACTTTAATGCCCCAATGTTCTACACTGCTTTAATGTCCCCATGTTCTACACTGCTTTACTGTCCCCATGTTCTACACTGCTTTAATGTCCCCATGTTCTACACTGCTTTACTGTCCCAATGTTTCTACACTACTTTAATGTCCCCATGTTCTACACTACTTTACTGTCCCAATGTTCTACACTACTTTACTGTCACTGTCCCAATGTTCTACACTGCTTCACTGTCCCAATGTTCTACACTGCTTTACTGTCCCAATGTTCTACGCTGCTTTACTGTCCCAATGATCTACACTGCTTTACTGTCCCAATGTTCTACACTATTTTACTGTCCCAATGTTCTACACTACTTTACTGTCCCAATGTTCTACACTACTTTACTGTCCCAATGTTCTACACTGCTTTACTGTCCCAATGTTCTACACTACTTTACTGTCCCAATGTTCTACACTACTTTACTGTCCCAATGTTCTACACTACTTTACTGTCCCAATGTTCTACACTGCTTTACTGTCCCAATGTTCTACACTGCTTCACTGTCCCAATGTTCTACACTACTTTACTGTCCCAATGTTCTACACTACTTTACTGTCCCAATGTTCTACACTACTTTACTGTCCCAATGTTCATGTGTTCAAAATATTCCGCATTGGCTACGTGAACGTGACGTGAAGGTTATTATTTGCCTATGGGACCATGAGACTACACTGCCCATTTGCTTGTATTGTACAGCACAGTTGGAGCCGCAGCAATTTTCATGGGGATGAGATGCACGATCATCTCATACTGTAGTACTGTACGTGTAAGCATGCTCCACTCGGCGAATGGTGGGGTTCCATCGGTATATCAATCCGCCGCTAGATTAGTGGAGCATTAGCCACCCAGTGGTGGAGATTTGTATTGCAAGGTGAGCATCCACGCCCAAAGCGCAAGAAGAAAAGTGGATCGCCAAAACCTTCGCCACGGCGAAATGGCAGCAATAATGAGAGGCGCTCCATCTGTATTTAAAATTCCCTACTTACCGATCATTTTTGGAAACATAAAATCAAAGATTTCCAAAGTTGGATTTTGCCAATGACCTGACTGATTGTAAATGTAGATGGTTCAAAGGTTTTTAAGATTGGCTCATGGAATGATCTAGAAATATCTGTGGTGTAATATTTAGTATATGAGACACTGCTCACTAGTGCACACGAGTATGCATCATAGGGTCCACAGCACTAAGGTCGAACATGGGCCTATGTTGACACCTCAGAAGGTCGACATGGGCAAGGTCATCAGTCGACACTGGGTTATTCACTTTCTGTGTCCCGAATGTCGACACAGTGGACATGGACACCATAACGTAGCACTGCGTCCCCTCGGATGGCTCACTGCGCTTGCCATTCTTCGGGCACACAATTTTATTCTCCCATCATGCCCTATGGGATGGTAGGGCATGAAATATCTCTTGTCGGCACATGTTGGCTCAAAAAAAGTGAAAAACCTCATGTCGACCTTTTGATTGTCGACCCTGCTCATGTTGACCAAATGTCTGTGTCGACCTAATGACCCTGTCGACTTTAGCCCATGTTGACCTTCAGTGGTCGACTGAATGCATGTCAACCTTAGTGCTGTGGAACTAACAATCATATACCAGCGCACACAGTGGGAATTTCTGAGTATCCATAACTCCCCCCCTCCACTGACAGAAGTGACAAAGCAAACATGATAGTGCAAAGCTCCACCCCCTTATGGCAAGTTGCCATGACTCCAGGGTCAGTGGAAAGAGGGCGGAGCTAATATGATGAGATTCCATTAGAATTGTCATGATGGCCCCAAATCATGACACCAGGGGGCCGGATATTGGTAATATTATATTTTTTTTTCGTTTTCTAATTCCTCCCAGAAAAATCCTGCGTTTGTCCCCGAACGCTCGTCTCTAATGAGATAAATGTATAGCTAATTTTAATCTGACTGATTTTATCATAATAAATGTGAAATGATACTTTCCTCATTAGTTGGATACATAAATTTTTTAATATACAGAGACAGCCTGGGCCTGGGAGCTCTACACTAATTTATCTTTCTTAGAAGTTTCTACATGTTCACTTCACTAGAGTGATATTCCGGAATTAATTCATGTTACTGTTCTCAATTCTTTTGTGCAGAGAAGATACCCGCGGGAACCAAAGGTGTTAAAAATGATACAGAATATCGTCAGGCGCAAGACTTCCATGCTATTGGATCAAATGCATCATTATGTCACATATGATCGGGCTTATGTACCTATATCTGCTTTTTATATATTCCGTGAGGACGAGCAGCGATGTGAAAGGCCACTGTGTGTCTGCGTGTCTCATGCATAAGCCAATGCAGTCAGCAGCCCTGTAGGTCAAACGCAATGTCTTGTAGGAACCCAGAAGATTGGGGGTGACCATGGTAACTGTAAGGAAGGTTGGAGCCGTAATATAAAACATCTTATAAAGGGAAAACACTTGAGACCAGGATGCTAGCTGTATGCCCATTTGTGCTGCATATTTTACCCTTTGAAGATTGTAGTTTCTTAAACTGCTCGTTCCACCTGAATGTACAGCACTCTGCAGCAACGCTGTGCGGAACGCTGTTATATAGATATACACGTAGCACTTGATAGCAGAAAATAACCTTTTGAATTCATCTAGACCTGCCATTTTTTTTGTGTGATTTTTTTATTTTTTTCCCATTCTAAGAAGGGAAGTTCATTAATTTGCCTCTCTTCCTGTAAAACCGCCTTTTGTTAGGTTACATTTCTTGATGAGAATACGGTCTACCCTACTTGAGCTCTCCTAATACTTCTGATCATTTTGAACGCTTCTGTCCTATTCCTGCACATGTTCAGCTCAAAGTATTTCCTAAAGGTCTGTTGCACTACCCATGAACCATTTTGGTCACCATTCCCTGGATTCTTCCTGTTTTATTAACCACTTCGGTGGTATGCCTGGAAATTTTCCGGGCTGAGCCGCGCTGCAGGAGCTCGGGCGCCCGAGTCCCCCTGAGCCATCCTGAAAAGCCTCTAGCCTGCTGCCTGGTCACTACTGTGAATGGCCTCAGGGGCAGCAGATAAACGGGATAAACCCGGCGATCTGGAGTGTGGACTCAGGACTGGCTCGCGGTGAGCAACAGGGAGAAGAGGGGGGGGGGGGCTGGACAGGGCGGGAGGCTTCCCTTAAGTACTGTGGTGGGTATTTATGGGGCAGGATAAATCTGTCCTGGCAGGTTTGTCCTGCCCCAGCAAACCCCACCACTCAAGGGGTTAATACATACCTCCCAACAGTCCAGATTTTATTGGGACAGTCCCGATTGTCAGGGCCTGTCCTGCTGTCCCACCCGCGGGCGGCAGTGTCCCGCGGTGTGGGGGGGGGCTGTTGGGAGTCCCCCCTGTCAGCTGCTAAGCAGCGGGGAATAAACGCTGTGCGCATGCGCACAGCGTCTATTCCCGCAGCCAGGGGGCTGGGGGCATGGCTAGAGGCAAAATGGGGGCGTGGCCTCACGGGAGAGCCGCGAGTATAGGCCACACCCCCAAATTAGGCCACCCCCCAGAAAATTTAGGCGCGCAGCAGCGTCCCGCCTGCTGGACTGCCAAAGTTGGGAGGTATGGTTAATATAATTTTGAAAGTAGCCTTCACATCATAGTTGCCTATGCTCCCTCATGGGCTTGGAAACTCCTGAAAATCGGGTGCAATCACCTAGTGGGCAGTCCGAGGGGATCCAATGACATCACTCCTGCTGAATTGCATCATCCTGGCACCGCCCCTGCTGGATGGGGAAGGCATCCTTTCTCATCCCTACCCAGAGTCTTTGTGTTGCTCTCTAAAGGTGCCCATACACTGAGGTGATTTGGTCCGATTTCGGCTGATACTTCCTATACAGGAACAAATATCTGCACGAGTAACAGCTCCCACAGTAATGTAGGGCACACACCAGAACGATGTGGCCTCAACTCCCCCAATTTCGATGCAATCTTGTCCGTTTGTATGTAAATTGGGCATGTCTTGGCATGTTTTTAGATCCGATTCTGATCATTTGGTCCTTTTGGAGTTCCTACCTGCTGCAGTCAGGATTTGTAAAAGATCCATTCAACTGGGTACAGATCGTGATCAGATCGTGTTCTCCCAACAGATCGTGCGACCATCATAGGATCATCTCACAATCTGCTCACGATCCGGATCATTCTTGTTTGTACCTAGCATAAGTCCATAAATGAGGACTGGTGTACTGTACAAATCCATATTCTTGGGAGTACTTTTACTGTGTGTTTAAAATGTGTACTTACAGCTGGGCCAATTTATATAGGATAAACCAAATCTTTTTTAAAGTTCCCAGTGCATTTTAACATTATGTGGGAAATGTACCAGGAAGGGTGATCTATTTTACATGTGATCTAAGAATGGGAATAAGAATCATGTAAAAAAAAAAAAATCAAGTAAGTTTTGCAATCCAAAACCTGAAATTTAGATTTAAAATTCAAATTCTGAACCATGTGAAAATCCTTATTGGTACTTAATTCTGATCTAAGGAGATCCAGACCGGATCTTGGTTCAGATTGGATCCAAAACATTTGGGTGGAATTGAATCTGCACAAAAGATTCTCTGGCTCCTGCCGCTTTCTGTCTGGGAGTGTTCCAATCATTTTCATATGGCAATTACAATCCATAGATCTGGCTATACATAATGAACTCCGCATTCCCAAATTAAAGTGTATCCGTCATTGGTGACCTCACTGAAACCTATGGCCTTTCTGAGCATATACAGCAGGGTTACCTGGTGTTTATGCTCAATGGCCGGGAGGCTCCCGAAAATCGGGTCCCCCTCCCTTCATTTCCCATTATTTGTGGCCTTTTTGAGGAGGGGCTAAATATGCAAATCATGTCATTTAGACCCGCCCCTTCTGGAAGACCCGCAAATTGCGGGATTGGCAGTACTGGGGGTGGAGCTTGATGACGTCTACATCAGGCCCCGCCCCCCGGAGTGCTACTGACAGTCTCCTCTCCTGGCTTCCCCCGGAGAGTAGACTATAAAAGTAGTCAACCCTGATATACACACTGGATATTATTACAAGCTCTATAGCACAGAAGGGCCAAAATTAGCGATATCATTTGTAATATCACTTCGTGTGGATGGGCCTTGCCTGATTGGGTTTTTGTCTGTGTGTTTTGTCAAAAACCAACTTTTTCTTGTGCTTTTTTTTTGAGGAAACCCTTTTTTCTCTGCACCTCCTGTCTGTCTATGGCATATTTTGTACTTTTGTTAAAGGTCACAGATCCTCCAGGCAGCTTCTCATATCAGTAATAATTTAGTAGTAGTGGGTACATTGTTCTTTCTTACTTTATTGTAAGAAATGTGTCTCAGAATACACAGAATCAGACTGGCTCATAGTTATAGAGTCATACACAGACTCACAATGACCATGCCGGAGACACAATACAACAATACACACAGATACCAGGCAGATGTACTAAGCCTTGGAGAAGCCTTGAACCAGTGTCATTTTTCAAACACAGGTCGGGATGCACTAAAGCAAAAATACAGTAAAAACACCAATTTTCTTGGTTTTTATCACATTTTCGAATGCACAAACTAAATGTATCCCTCAGAGCGAAGTCAAGTCTTGGGGCCAGAAGTACTAAGAACCTTATTCAGATCCGTCCGGTAGTCCATATGTGTTCGGACAGTGGTGATGTTTAGAGTCTGCGCATGCTCAGACGCATTTCTGCGCATGTGCAGACGCTGAGTTCGTGCGCATATGGCGAACAAACTGTTCTCAGGGTGCACGCACACAACCTTGTGGGAGGCGGGCAAGGGTACCAGCCAATGGGAACGCCCAGCGTTTCAGGGGCAATCCGGTGAAAACACTGGCCACTCCCATGGTAATCGCCCAATGACGTGGGCGGGCAGCTGCCCACCCATTTCCACGAGAACGTACATGCCTATAAAAATGACCGCAGTCACTTTATATATGCGTGTGCGTACCACATCGTTCCCACTGGCATGCGAATGGATGTCTATGTAAATCATCTATTCGCATGCCATGCGATCTCACCCCTATTCACATACCTTCTGCACTTGCTTTAGTTGAGTCTATCCTATGTCTTGCAATATTTCTCTTTATCCATTTTCCTGGTCATTCTTTCACACAATGGGGGTTATTCAGGTTGATTCGCAAGGCTGCGATTTCGCAGCCTTGCGAGTCCACCAAACCCCGCCCGGCAAACGCACGCCCCCCCAGCAAAGTGCGGCTTCGCCCGCACAGCAGCGAATGGATGTTTTGCATAAACATCCATTCGCTTTGCTGGGGTGTCCGCCCACATCATTCGATGGTCACCGACCATCAAATGATGTTTAGCGTGCACGCATATATAAGTGACTTTTCAGTTGCGTATATATGCGTGCACGCTGGCGTGATATGGGCGGGCAGCTGACATCCGGTGATGTCAGCTACCGGGCCCACACACCCGCGTCACTGCCTCATTACCATGAGAACGCCCAGCGTTCTCATGGAAACGCCCATGGAACTCTGGCGTTCCCATATGGTAATGAGGCAGCCCGGCGCTCCCAGCCCATCTCCGCCCCCCCCTCGCTGCCATGGGTGCGTGCACCCGGTGACCCGAAAGGTCGCCGTGGGTGCACGCACCATGCGCCTGCACAGAAACACGCCTGCGCATGCGCAGACGCACAACATCGGTACTGCGTGCGAATGCGCGCAGTACCGATGCATTCTGAATAAGGCCCAATGGCCCTTATTGTAGTTGAATCGGTCGGATGCGTATTTCGGGCGGGCACCAAGTGTTCTTAGCCCCGCCTACGGATCGCTCTGAATGCGGTAAGACAACGAGCGTACGGACCGCCAGTGGATGTTTCATGTGAACACCTCCTTCATCTGTGGGAACCTCCCCCATCCTCCGATGGTCGCCGACCATCGAATGATGGACCGAGTGGTCAAGCAGCACCGAGTGCACCAGACCACTCTGACATTTTTCCGTATGAAAGCAGGGATATGGGTGGGCAGATGGCATCCGGCTATGTCAGCTGTCCACCCCCCACACGTGCGTCATGGCCACATAACCATACGTACGCCGAGCATTTTCATGGAAACGCCCATGAAACGCGGGGCATACGCATAAACAGCCCATCACGCCCCTCTCCACCCCCTGCTCGGATGGTTCTGACCGATTGTTTTCTGCACGGACCTCACTCCGTGTTCGGACATGGAAGGCGTTCGCACATGCGCAGATACGCCTCTGCACATGCGCAAATACCAAATATCAGCCATTCGACCGCACACGTAGCCGTGCGACTCAATCAGAATAAGGGCCTGTGAGACATGTAATGTGTGAGATGTTAATGCGGTGAATAATAGTCTTGAATATATTACTCTTTGTATTTTCAGGTGTCAAAGATGATGCTCCTGGTCTTGCTGCTCTCCATTGTTCTCTGCTGCGGGGGAGCTCAGCGTTCCGAGCCCATGTTCACGGCTGTCACCAACACGGTTCTACCGCCGGATTACGAAAGTAACCCTACGCAACTCAACTACGGGATGGCCGTAACAGATGTGGACAACGACGGGGACTTTGAAATTGTTGTTGCTGGGTGAGTGATTCATTTTAAAAACACTTTTGCAAAGCTGTAGAAAGAGACCTGTTCTTATTATACGTATTATACATAAATGTATTCTCAGTGGTGCTGGCATAGTTCCACGCAGCGGTCTTCTGCGCTGCTTGTTATTTGCAGATTATATGTAAAAGAAACAACTGTTGGTGATATTTTTATTCCCTGACACTGGAAGCATTAGATATCACCACAGTACCAACATTCTGCGTATTGCGGATCCCTGGTCTATGTTATTTGTTTGATGCAGGAAATGTACTAGGGGGAGATTTATTATAATCCTAAAGAAGACACATGGAGGGGTTGCCAATAACAACCAATCAGATTCTAGCTATCATTTTATAGGATGTGCTAGGTAGAATCTGCTGAGGGGGGCAGGGCCGCCATTAGGGGGGTGCTGTGGATACAGCTGTCCCAGGCCCGGCATTTGTGAGAGAGAGGGAAGGGACTGGGAAACTTATTTTGCCCACCGGACCCCCCCGCCACTGCCTCTGCTGTGCTGCCTGCGCTCTCAGTGCGCTAAACGAAGCCCTGCAGAGTCCTGGAGGCTTCTTCACCTCCAAACGCCGGCAGCCAATCAGAGGTTGCATACTGCCGGCAGCCGCTCTGAGTGGCTAACAGTACGCAAGCTCTGATTGGCTCACCAGCCGTGCCATATTTTAATTGGCTGACGTCGTCCAGAGGCAAAAAAGCCTGCACTTGGGAGCAGGGCTTCATTCACCCACAATGTACTGAGCAGGAGGCAACACAGTGGAAGGGGGTTGGTACCCGGAGCTGGGAGGTAAGTGACGGGGCAGCCGGGTAGTAAGTGATGGGGCAGCCGGACTATAAGTGAGGGGGGAGCTAGGCTGGAAGTGAGGGGGAAGCCGTACTGGAAGTGAGAGGGGAGCCAGGTTGGAAGTGAGTCGGGCCCGGACTAAAAACCAGTAACGCACCCCAAAATTCCTAGCAGCAGCCCTGGTGTGGTATAATAAATCTACGATGTCGAGGTAGATAATCAATAGGTCGATAACATACGATTAAGAAGTACAAAAGGTTCACAGATAAAACGTTCACAGTAGTTAATACTGGCAGGGTGAAAAGTAGGGAATCCCGGGATTCGGGATTGAAAAATGCTCAATCCTGGGATTCCTTGGAACCAAGGATTGGCTTCCCTAATAACAAAAACGCCCCGGATGCCCCCCGGGAGCTGGGCACACGGAGGGTGCGGCTGAGGCGGGTGTTGCGGCTTTGTAGCCTGCGCAGCGTCACCTCTGACAACGTCATGCTGCGCAGAGCCGTACATGCGAAGTATAATCCCGAAATACCAAGATTGGAAACTCTAATCCTGGGATTGAAATTCAGTAAATTTTGAATCCAAATCATGGGATCCCGCCGATCCCAAATCCTGGGATTAGCCACCCTAGTAAAAAGGTCGACAGGGTGAAAAGGTGGACATAAGTTTCCTTTCCATGTTCATTGCTTGCATCAGTATAAACATATACCTGGACATTGTTTACTAACCATCGGGAAACCATTCCATCACACCACACACATTTTTTAATGCCACCCTTATATCTATTATGACTGCATGTTATAAACAGAGCACAGAGCACTGACCCATACCTCCCAACAATCCCGATTTTATCGGGACAGTCCCGATTGTCAGGGCCTGTCCCGCTGTCCCACCCGCGGGCGGCAGTGTTCCGCGGTGTGGGGGGGCTGTTGGGAGTCCCCCCCTGTCAGCTGCTAAGCAGCAGGGAATAAACGCTGTGCGCATGTGCACAGCATCTATTCCTGCAGCCAGGGGGCTGGGGGCATGGCTAGAGGCTCACAGAGCCTCTGGGTCATGCCCCCATAGCGGCAAATGGGGGCGTGGCCTCGCGGAAGAGCCGTGAGTATAGGCCACGCCCCCAAATTAGCCCACGCCCCCCGAAAATTTCGGGGCGCCTCCGGCGCGCAGCAGCAGCGTCCCACCTTCTGAAGTGCCAAAGTTGGGAGGTATGCAGACCAATCAAAAAAATAATTGGTGAACAGTTGCTGGGCAGCTTCATATGTTTTACTACTAAGGATTCTCGTTGAGATAAAACAATATCTTAAGGTGCATACACGCGGAATGATGTTGGAAACAATCCGACATCGTTACCGATGGTTTCAAAATCATTCACACACATGAAACGATTTGAAACACTTCACATAAGATTGGTCTATGATCTTCCTGCATGCATGAAAGATCATAGACCATTAATGATCAGCACGTACCTGCATCGTGAACAATACACAGAACGATTTGAACAATTGGTCATTCCTATTGATCGGGAACGCCCACATCTTGCTTAAAATCTTTCCGTGTGTATGCACCTTTAGTCCTTTAAGTTAGATGACCACCTTATAAGCAGACATGCAGGAGATACAGTAAATAAGAATTACATTTGGTAACTAAAAATTATTTGCTTTTTAGTGTTAAGTTATGAAAGTTGAGTTTGTTGATTTGTTTTGTTTGTTTCTATATTATTAAGGGAAACTTTACTGAAGGGTGAATTTTTTGAAGTGAGATGTTGCCCTTATCCCTTATCTGATCGCAGTACAAATTTGTTCTCAAAATGGGCAAAACCATGTGCACTGCAGGTGGGGCAGATGTAACAGGTGCAGAGAGAGTTAGATTTGTGTGAGTTATTTTGTTTCTGCGCAGGGTAAATACTGGCTGCATTATTTTTACACTGCAATTTAGATTTCAGTTTCAACATACCCCACCCAAATTTAACTCTCACTGCACATGTTACATCTGCCTCACCTGCAGTGCAGCATGGTTTTGCCTTTTTTGAGAACAAATTTGTACTGCGATCAGATCTGAATAAGGGCCTAAGCCCTTGGAGGGACCAGGGCACCCAAGACCATGTGCCCCCCTCCCCTAGGCACCCCCCAAATGGCAACGTGTCTCCCCTGCTGTATGATACCTGAGACCAGAATCCCTCTCCCTCCTTTTAAATTAAAATTAATATCTGATTGGTTGCATGTGCAATATCTCTCACTTCTAAAAATTCCCACTTTAGTAAATTTACCCCCTAGTGTCATATTGTAACTTTGCTTTCTGAGATACGGATATGTGTCGAATCGGCCATGTTTACGCACATCCAGAGCGTTTTGATGCCGTTTTCTTTAAAGGTGCTATGACAAGTGATGTCGCACTCGGCACTGGATTAATTAAAACACACTTATTTATAATCATGTTTGGCTCTGGAATGTAATCTTCATTCCACATTTGTCCCCCTTGCAGCCATAATTAACTTTGCTGCAGTAAATGTAATGAGCGTGGGTTATTAATAATTTGTCATGTGGCTCTGACTGCACGAATGACAGCCGTCACTGATGAGCACCGTATGGGGGGCATAGATGTAATGGTGGGATACCAAGTACGCTACTATAGAAAGTGACAAGCCAGCGAGACACAGAACAGGTATACATGTAAGCGTTTCTCCTCTATACTTTGTCCTATCCATGGCCCTTATTCTGGTCGGTGCGGTAATATCCGCGTGTGTTCGTACCGCCGATGTTTTGTGTCTGCGCATGTGCAGAGGCGTTTCATCCCGCATGAAATGTGAACACTCCGAACAGGGGGTGGAGAGGGGCGTGAAGGGCTATTTGGGCTCATTACCATATGCATACGCCCCGCGTTTCATGGGCGTTCCCATGCAAACGCTGGGCGTTCGTATGGTAATGCGGCCGTGACACACGTGTAGGGGGCGGACATATGACATCGCCGGATGTCAGCTGCACGCCCAGATCCCTGCTTTTGCACGGAAAAATGTCCGTGTGGTCTGAGGTTGTGGGAGCTGGTGAACCACTCGGTCCTGCATTCGATGGTCTGCGACCATCGAATGATGCGGGAGGTTCTCTGAGATGGAGGAGGCGTATTCCGTGAAAAATACACGTGCAGTCCGTTCGGCCAGCTTCTTACCGCGTACGGACGGAGTTGGCGATCCGTATGGAAGGCGGGGATTCGCACGCACGGTCCTGGCCGCATATTCGGATCCGGCCGCACCGATCAGAATAAGGGCCCATGTTATAGTACTGTACAGTGCATCTGCACACAGTATAATATAACATGATTAGAGGGAGAAAGTAAAGGGAGATAAAGTACAAATCGATCAGCGTCTGATGATCACGTTACAGTATGATATTCACTTTATCTCTCTCCACTTTATCTCCCTCCAAGCTTTGATAAGTATTTCCCATAGTGTTACTTAGGTGTTCATTTCACAAATACTAGTCATTTAAGTTAAAGCTCCTGTTTTTTATGCATCGTCTTCCTAAACGCCTGCAAACTGTACGTGGCCCATGAATAGGGCCCTTATTCAGATCTGATCGCAGTATACAAATTTGTTCTCAAATGGGCAAAACCCTGTGCACTGCAGGTGGGGCAGATGTAACACGTATAGAGAGAGTTAGATTTGGGTGAGTTATTTTGTTTCTGTGCAGGGTAAATACTGGCTGCATTATTTTTACACGGCAATTTAGATTTCAGTTTCAACACACCCCACCCAAATTTACTGTAACTCGCTCTGCACATGTTACATCTGCCCCACCAGCAGTGCACATGGTTTTGCCCATTTGGAGAACAAATTTGTACTGCGATCAGATCTGAATAAGGGCCTATATGTAAACTGTATGTTGTATTGCAGAGGGAAGGTTTCCAGTATTTAAACAGGCTTTTGTTAAGTTCATTTAATTATTGTGATGTATCAACTAATTATGTGATTAATTTCGAAGCAGTCTAACCCTTACACTCTTTCCATGCAGCCTAACCCTAACCCTCCCCTCACGCAGCCTAACCCTAACCCTCCCCTCACGCAGCCTAACCCTAACCCTCCCCTCACGCAGCCTAACCCTAACCCCAGGGCCGGCGCTACCCACTCAGCAGCTCCTGCAAAGCAGGTAGGCGCCATGCTGAAAAGGCGCTGTCTCCCTCCCTGCTCTGTCACTGCCTCCTGCACGCCGCCCGCAGCGCCTGTCTGACAGCGGGCGGCAGTATGGAGAGGCTGAGCAGCTCCCTGCACCGCGCACACACTGTCCTCCTCCTGCGACCTGCCCCCTCTTCCTCACGCTCATGGACACTTGCGCTGAGGCATGTAGCGCTGTCTGTGAATGCCTGGATGACATGTCATGTCCAGATCCGCCCCCTACCCATTGCTCCCTGTGCCTGTCAGCTGTGAATCAAATGACGAACAGGCAGCAGCGCCGCCTCCCCTTCCCTCTTCTCAGTGTGCTGTGCCAGTGCCACTGCCAGTCCTCAACACTGCGCCCCCTCTATCTCCTCCCCTCTTCTTCCATCTCCTCCTTCTCTCACCTCCTTTCCCCCTCAGTCACGAGTGCTGCAAATACTTTTTGTACTGCTTTCAGATCGCATCGCACACACATTGCATGCATGCCGTGCGATGCGATCTAGCCTATAACGTATGTGATTCTCGCAGCGTTATTGCCTGCAATAACTGGCACCTTTAGTGCCTGCAACATTTTGTGTACACAGCACTGAGATGGTGTATGCATACATATACATGGCCATGTACCCGAGATCTTCCATAGGATCACATGTTGCATACACTCCCACAATCAGGCTGCAGCTTGTTGCAATGGCAATGTGAAAGTTTGCAGGAGGGCGCCGGACACCCTAGCACCGGCCCTGCCTAACCCTTCCCACAGCCTAACCCTATCCCGTCTCACAGCCTAACACTCTCCCCGCTGCCTTACCCTAACCCTCCACTTCCCACAGCCTAACCCTCTCCCAACAGCCTAACCCTATCCCTCCCCTTCCCACAGCCTATCTCTAATCTTCACCTTCCCAGAGCCTAACCCTAACCCTCCCCTTCCCACAGCCTAACCCTCTCCTGCAGCCTAACCCTATCCCTCTCCTTCCTACAGCCTAACCCTAACCCTCTCCTTCCCACAGCCTAACCTTAACCCTTCCCTTCCCAGAGCTTAACCCTCTCCTTCCCACAGCCTAACCCCAACCCTCTCCTTCCCACAGCCTAACCCTAACCCTCTCCTTCCTACAGCCTAACCCTAACCCTCTCCTTCCTACAGCCTAACCCTAACCCTCTCCTTCCTACAGCCTAACCCTAACCCTCTCCTTCCTACAGCCTAACCCTAACCCTCTCCTTCCTACAGCCTAACCCTAACCCTCCCTTCTTGCAGCCTAACAATTATTCTCCCTCCCTGCTGCCCAACCCTAACCCTCTCCCTGAAGCCTAACTCTCCCCTCCCACAGCTGGGATGCCAACTACATCCCAATACAACATGCACCTTACACTGCTGCTGGCTCAGTATAGTATTGCTGTCATACAATGAAACCTGTTGCCCGATGACGATGAAGGCCATCAATATCGTCTGATCTGAGCAATGTAGATCACTCCGGATCGCTTAGCTGTGTGCTGAGCGGGATCTGTCAGGGACAGTGATCTCCGATTTATCCTGCATGCTGGCACTTAATCGCCGGGCGATACTGATGTACGGGGCACACGGAGCAATCTAGTAAGATCAGTCCCATGCCCCAAGTCCTTTACGCTTAGTAAATAGAGCTCTTTTTTTCATCTTCATTGCTGACCTTTTTATTTTAAGTGGTTACCCTGCTATTCTGTGCGTTACCAATATTCTACGGTTCCTCACTGGACGGAAAATATCCTTAACCTTTGCATTCTGTAAAATATCCAGCTGTCAGTAACCGGTTAATCCGCTTGTATTGCGGTGTCTGATTTTGTTAGCTGCATGCTGTTAATTAGTTGTTTACGATTTATTTTATTCTATATATAATTGTGCCAGCTATCCTTGTCAGCATATTATATCGATACTGCAAACTCTTCTTTTCCAGGTGTGGTTAAACACTAAATTCATTTTTTTTTTTTTTTTGCTCACTAACTCTCTTAATGTCAGACAGCGGAAAAGAGAAATTAAATGCAAAAATAGATTACGGGCTCCAGTAACCAGTGGACATTGATAGATCAGATATGTAAAATCACATTATTAAAATAAATTCTCACCACTCGATGACTTACGGAGCTGGAAACTGACAAAGTACAATATGAAAATCCCCCATACTCCGCAAATGACATGTTCATGGACAAGTGCTTGTACTTTCTGCATTCCTTATTACAGTACACCATGCATGGTGGTGTCTGATGGAGCATAGGATACATTTGTGTTATATTCTGACATACATCATGCAGGTCTATTGCTGACGATGCGGCTGAAAGAATAACGGCTTTCACCCAATGTTCGTTCCCCGCTGCCTCTTATTCCCTTGGCTTGGACCCAATTCTATTGTATATACAGTAAAATATTTGATATCTGTGTTAAAATCCCCTTATGGTCAGATCTGAATATTTAGGGGGGGTGGGGGGGGGGGGTCACACTATATAAAATGTCAACAATAGTGTCAGTAATGAAAAAAAAAAGCCCATACAATGAATGGGCGGCCTGTGATTGGCTGAGCGCTCTCTCAGCCAGTCAGCAATTGGCTGAGAGAGCGCTCAGCAGCCAATCACAGGCTGCCCATTCATTGTATGGGCTTTTTTTTTTTTTATTCATTACTGACAGCTCCCGGCCGGCTCCCCCTGCCCGGCTCTATGCCGCCTGTGTCCCCCGCAGCATCCCCAGCCCCCCCTGCTCCCACCAGCAGCCCTGCTCGGTAGCCCCCCCCTGCTCCCCGGGTTTTTTACATGTGATAAATCGAGACGATTTATCACATGTAAAAAATGGCACATCAAGTGCCAATCTAATCAAGCTCCCCCGGGGAGCAGCAGGGGAAGCTCAGGGGGAAGTCGGGGGCGACTTGTCCTAAGGACAAGTCGCCCTAGTGTATGGGGGCCTTAACATGTGCAGAGAGAATTAGATTTGGGTGAGTAATTTTGTTTCTGTGCAGGGAAAATACTGACTGCATGATTTTACACTGCAATATAGATCTCACTTTGAAGAAAAACCCCACCCAAATCTAATTCTCTCTGCACAAGTTACATCTGCCCCACCCGCAGTGCACATGGTTTTGTCCATCTAAGAAGGATTTTGTCAGAAAGAATGAACTAGAATAACCCCCTTAGAGAGAATACTTACTCACATTCAGTGCAGGAGCAGGACTCTGGGCTGCCCATTGCCGCCATTACCCTCTGATGTCATCCTGAGGAGGTGGGGCCACCGGCACTAAGAAGCACTCTTGGTGCTGCATCAGGCCTTGTGTGGTGGGGAAGAACACCAAATGCACACCCCTAGTTATGGCCTTTTGTCATATGAGCCTGCTGCAGTGGAGCTTACAATATACTGTATACTGTATATTCCTTACAAATGTGGTTTTGTATTGTGAGAGGAAACTGGAGCACCAAGAGGAAATCCATGCAAACTTCACACATAAAGGGCAGGGTTGTCTAACCTCCCGAATAGGGACCTGGAAATCAGGTCCCCCTCCCAGCCCCCAGAAGGGTGAGCAATCTATCCGGATTCCGTATCTCCCCAGTAAAATAGTAACATTTTTGGGGGAGGGGCTAAATACACAATTAGAGTAATTTTAGAACTGCCACCCTCCTCGAGGACCCGCGAATCATGGGATTTGCAGTACTGGGGTGGGGCTTAAAGATGTCCCATGCCGCCATAGTGATGGCGAACGGGGGTGTGGCTTGCAAGTGCAGCATCTGCACAAGGCCACGCCCCTTTCCAAGCGAGAGTCCCAATTCCCTTGACAACAATGTTGGGAGGTGGGCAGTTGTTATGGTGCAAATTAATACATCCCTTTTTGCCAATATATATAGAATTTTTACAGTTAACAAGTGTAGCATTGCGGTGGGCAAAATGAGCTGCCCGGGCCTTTCCAGAGGCCGGGGCCCACGACAGCTGTACCCACAGCACCCCCCAATCGGCAGCCCTGATCACTAGGCTGCAAACATACACAGCCTAGGGAACAGGGCTGAATCAGACCCAGTATTGGAATGATGTTTTGCAGGTGCGTATTTGCCGGAACATTCTTCCAGGGAAAGGTTATTTTTTTTAAATTCTGCATTTAAATGCTTTCTTTCCATGTAAACATTGTAAAACTTGTCATAAAACATTCATTAGAAAACAAAACAAAAAAAAAACAACGTTTCATTCCTGTGTAAATAACATTGAGTATGAAGTTAAATATTTTATGATCTGGATTTCCTACAATGTAATTTATTGGTTACAATGTCCTTGAAACAAACAATATGTTGTAAAACCCATTAGGAAGTTAGAAGTTCACATCTTGGAACATTCTAACAGTATTACAATAGTATTCTGGAGGCAGGAATGATTAAGAAAGGAAAGTGGAAGCGTTTAACTCTTTAAGGCCTTCTCAGGCGTGTCCAAATTCCTGGAGGAGTGGCCGCGCTCCATTCAGAAAATAAAAACAATTAAAATCAGTTTGGGGGGAATATTTTTCAAAGCTTGGAAAAAAATCAAGTGGAGAGATAAAAAAGAACTGTCCATGCAGCCTCTAACTGCCATGTTACAGGCTGTGCCAGAAAAATGACAGTTAGAAGTTTATTAGCTGCTGCTTTATCTCTCTCGACTTTATCTGTTTTCAAGCTTTAACCCTTTGAGTGCTAAAGTCTGTGCGAGCGATGTTCAGAATATCCACTAAAAATGCCGGCCTCGCTCACATTTGTTATATAAATTCAAATAAAAAATGTTGTGTAAAAAAAAAGATTATATTTCCTATATACTGGTCAACATTGCAGGTCATTATGATGAATGAAAATGTTGGCTTGGCAATTTTCACGCCTGTTTTCACCAATTCACTTGGCGCTCACATGGTTAATATTTATTCTGTATTGTTATTGTACTTGTTATATATTACATGTCGTGGTTGAGTTGTATTTTTTTACATGCATGGCTAATTAAGATGTGCACAAATGAGATGAGATAGAAGCTCTGCTTATTGCTTATGTTCCTAATGACAAAGCTAAATGAACCTCAAGCACACAGAGGGACATTACTGTCTATGCAGCACAGAGCTAATGTTTCCTTCATTCCCCAATGAATATGTGCATGTCGCCAATGGTCAACCCAACAATATATAGATATTATTCAGGTGCATAGTCTAGAACAGGGGTAGCCAATTCCAGTCCCCGAGAGCTACCAACAGGTTACGTTTTCCAGGTCTCCTCACAGAATCACAAGTGAAGTATTTAGCTCCACCTGTGGATCTTTAAAATGTGTTTGTCAGTAATGAGTTAATCTGCGTACATGTGAGGTGAGCTGGAAAACATGAACTGTTGGTAGCTCTTGAGGACTGGAGTTGGCTACCCCTGGTCTAGATCCTGAGCCATAGAAGATGGGGTGGGCCCTCAAGCAGTGTGGCCCATCGGGGTTTCCCCTGTGTCCCGGTAAGCCAGTCTGCCCCGTTCAACCCATGATAACAGCATGTGTGTATAATCTGTGTGATACCTGTCGGCAAGTGATGCAGAGACATCGGCCCTTATTCTGGTTCACTCGCAAAGGCAAATCCCTTTCTTAAATGTACAAAACCATGTGCACTGCAGGTGGGGCAGATATAATATGTGCAAATAGAATTAGATTTGGGTGGGGTTTTACTTCAAAGTAAATTGTAGTGTCAAAATAAAGCAGTCAGTATTTTCCCTGCACAGAAACAAAATAACTCACCCAAATCTAAATCTCTCTGCACAAGTTACATCTGCCCCCCCCCCTGCAGTGCACATGGTTTTGTTCATTTTAGAAGGAATTTGCCTTTGCGAGTGAACAAGAATAAGGGCCATTGTCGTGTCTTCGTGAATCAGTGCAGGAACCGGCCAGAAGGGAAGAATTGACAAATGATTGCAATATTTCGCATTTAACTGTACAATAGAGACTAAATGGGGGGGGACTCTATTATATTTGGACTTCTTTCTGTATATCGTGGTAATCTCTTTATTGCCATTTGTTGTGGCATATAAAAGGAAGCTTAGTGAGGAAGCCTCAATTGAAATAGATGATCATATATATATAAAGCTCTGATAAGAGACTTCAAGAGAACTACGGGGACTCACTGGACGTCAGCAAGACAATTGAATCACTATCTATATGGGATGAGATTAGTCAGAGACGTGGGGACTCGGTCTACTGCGGATAGGTCGGTGGTGCACCTAAGAGACGCTTTGCTTATTAGAAATAGTGTAAACAATCACACGGCCGGATTTTAATTATGTGCTGCCTTAATCATTAGTGTGCTGCGACTAATTAACTTTAATGGGAGATGTGCATATAAGTACAGAGAAGGAGCCGGTGGCAGTTGCCTGTGTTTGATAGATTGAAGTGAATGTTACAATCAGCTACAATGGGGGCAATAAGACACTTTGCACCTTGTGAGAGGGAACAGATTTCCCGATAAGGACTATAATATTTATATATAATACGTTCGGATAATATACTGGCAGAGCAGCCTCCTCCATGCGGTACCTGTAGGGCTGCACAATGTAATATTATCTCACCTGCGCACATGTTGTGTTATCTAGTTCCGGAGATAATGTCTCATGCTTAGCAAGTTAGTCAAAACTGCACTGATAGGAAACAATGTTTATTGACTCCGAGAAACGTAAAGATAGAGTTGGGTACAGAATACCTGTAGTAAAGGTGCCCCCACACTAGAAAGACCTGCGCTCTTAAGATGTGCGCATAAATTAGCCTTGAAATCTTTTGTCCGTCCTGGACAAAATCTTTTACCAAAGATTTCTCTTAAGATCCCATGTTCGTTCCGATGGATCGTTTGATAAATCTTCTGATCTTTCATGCAGCACGTAAGATCAGAAGATTTAGCAAAAGATCAGCAGGATTGTGCATCTTACTAGGACGATTTTTCGGTCGATCGGTCGGAAGTCGGCAAATCAGCATAAAAAAAAAAACGTTCTAGTGTGTGGGCACCTTTAGTACGCCAGAGGTCAGAATACCGATACTGGCATCCCAACTGCCAAAATGCCGACAGAATGGAGCAACTAAACTAACCCCAAACTTAACCCTACCTCTAAACTTCCCTCCCCGCAGTCTTTCCCTAACAGTCACCACCCCCCCTGCAGCCCAACCCTGTCTTCCCCCAGTGGAACCTAACCCTCCCTTCCCGCAGCCTACCCCTAACCTCCCCTCACGCAGCCTAACCATCCCTTCCCACAACCTAACCTAACACCTCCCTTCTGCAGCCTAAGCCAACCCTTTTTACCCACAACCTAACCTAAGTCTTCTTCCCACAGCCTAACCCTTCCCGCAGCCTAAGCCTACCTTCCTGCCACAGCCTAACCTAACTCTTGCTTCCCACGGCCTGACCCTTCCTGCAGCCTAGACCCCCCCCCCCCCCCCGCAGTCTATCCCTAACCCTTTCCCCACAGCTGAACCCTCCCTTCCCATAGTTTAACCTAATGCTTCCTTCCTACGGCCTAACCCTAGCCCTTACCACAGCCTAACCTTTACCCTTCAAGAAGCCTATGCCTAACCCTCCCCCCTGCAGCCTAACCCTACCAGATTAAAAGGACAACAGTGTCTAGAGCTATATGTGTCCAGGTCTATATAGGTCATTGGTACAACCTCATCTAGAATACTGTGCCCAGTTCTGTATAGGTCATTGGTACAGCCTGATCTAGAATACAGTGTCCAGTTCTTTATACTGTAGGTCATTGGTACAACCTCATCTAAGTACTGTGTCCAGTTCTGTATAGGTCATTGGTACGACCTCATCTAGAATACTATGTCCAGCTCTGTATAGGTCAGTGGTAGGTCCTCATCTAGAATACTGTGTCCAGCTCTGTATAGGTCAGTGGTAGGTCCTCATCTAGAATACTGTGTCCAGTTCTGGAGGCCATATCTCCAGAAGGATATAAATATGTAGGCTGAATGCGGTTAATTGGTCGACAATAATTAGGTCGACAGTCAATAGGATGACCACTATAAGTTAACAGTCAAAAGGTCAAGACGTAAAAAGGGTTAACATGCATTAAGTTGACGTGGTCAAAAGGTTGACACAAGCAATAGATAGTGGATGTTCTGCTGATGACGTAAATACTATCCACCCTATGACCCATATACAGGCTGAGACAGTAGAACAAGTTAAACATGCATGGGATAGACATAAGGATATCGTTACAGAGAAATAGGGATCAAATAGGGTTTGAGGTAACAATATAGTTTAAAAAGGGGCAGACTAGATGGGCCAAATGGTTCTTATCTGCTGTCACATTCTATTTTTTTATGTAGTAATTTGTGATATCGCAGCTTATTGCAATCGACAATTTGTATTCGGATCACCAGACAAAATTGGAACAGTGAATTGGGTCAAATCAGGATTTTTTGTTGCAATTTTCAATACAGCACACCTCTAAATAAACCTCCCAGTACAGTACATCTTTAAATAAACCTACCAGTACAGTACACCTTGAAATAAACCTCCTAGTACAGTACACCTTGAAATAAACCTTCCAGTACAGCACACCTCAACCTAAAACTCCCAGTACAGTACACCTCCAAATAAACCTCCCAGTACAGTACACCTCCAAATAAACCTCCCAGTACAGTACACCTCAAAATAAACCTCCCAGTATAGCACACCTCCAAATAAACTTCCCAGTACACCACACCTCCAAATAAACCTCTCAGTACAACACACCTCCAAATAAATCTCCCAGTACAGTACACCTCCAAATCAGGGCCGTCTTAACAATCTACTGGGCCCCTGGGCAAAATAATTTTTAGGGCCCCCCTCCACCCACCTATGTGCAGCAGCAGAGGAGGGCTGGGCGGGGATCCTGTGTGGCAGGGATCCGGGCAGCAGCTGTCAGCGGCATCTGTCTAGGCGACTCATCGGTGGCGGCGGTGATCCAGGCAGCGGGGGGGGGGGGGGGGCTGGGAGCTTGATGTAGCGGTGTGTGGTGGGGATCCAGGCAGCTGCTGTCAGCGTTGTCCGTCCAGGCAGCTCGCTCAGAACTTGATGTAGCGCTATTTGATGCCGGGCGGGAAGCGCTGCAGATTTTGAAAAGACTGGCCGGACACTGATTGGCTGAGCGTCCGGCCAATCAGCGTCCGGCCAGAATTTTCAGAATCAGCAGCGCTTCCCGCCCGGTGACAAATAGCGCAACAGCAAGGTCTGAGTCGCCACTGCCTGTATGGACAACGCTGACAGCTGCTGCCCGGAGGATCCCCGACACATGCCGCCCAGATTGCTACATCAAGCCCCCCGCTGCCCGAATCACCGCTGTCCCCGCTGACAGCTGCTGCCTGGATCCCTGCCACACGCCTCACGGATCGCTACATCAAGATCCCAGCCCCCCGCTGCCTGGATCACCGTCGCCGCTGACCGCATCCCCACCACCATTCCCCAGGGCAGTGTAGTGTTCCCAATTGGGCTGGGCCCCTACAATCCTTGGGCCCCTGGGCAACTGCCCATTCAGCCCAATGGGAAAGACGGCCCTGCTCCAAATACATCTCCCAGTAGAGCACACTTTCAAGTTAGCCACCCAGTAGAGTACACCTCCAAATAAACCTCCCAGTACAGTACAGCTCCAAATAGACCTCCTAGTACAGCAGACCAAAAAATAAACCTCCCAGTAGAGTACACCAACAAATAAACCTCCCAGAACAGCACACCTACAAATAAATTTCCCAGTATAGCACACCTCCAAATAAACCTCCCAGCACAGTACACCTCTAATTAAACCTCCCAGTACAGCACAACTCTAAATAAACCTCCCAGTACAGTACACTTAATGTACAAATAAACCCCCAAATAAACCTCCCAGTGCACCACACCTCCAAATAAACCTCCCAGTACAGAACACCTCCAAATAAACCTCCCAGTACAACACACCTCCAAATAGACCTCCCACTACACTACACCTCCAAATAAACCTCCCAGTACAGTACACCTCCAAGTAAACCTCCCAGTACAGTATACCTCCCACAAAAAAACTCCCAGTACAGTACACCTACAAATAAACCTCCCAGTACAGCACACCTATAAATAAACCTCCAAGTACAGCACCACCTACAAATAAACCTCCCAGTACAGTACACCTCCAAATATACCTCCCAGTACAGCACACCTACAAATAAACCTCCCAGTACAGCACACCTCTAAATACACCTCACAGTTTAGCACACCTACAAATAATCCTCCCAGTACAGTCCACCTACAAATAAATCTCCCAGTACAGTACACCTCCAAATAAACTTCCCAGTATAGCACACCTCCAAATAAACTTCCCAGTACACCACACCTCCAAATAAACCTCCCAGTACAACACACCTCCAAATAAATCTCCCAGTACAGTACACCTCAAAATAAATCTCCCAGTAGAGCACACCTTCAAGTTAGCCACCCAGTAGAGTACACCTACAAATAAATCTCCCAGTACAGTACAGCTCCAAATAGACCTCCCAGTACAGCAGACCAACAAATAAACCTCCCAGTACAGTACACCAAAAAATAAACCTCCAAGTAGAGTACACCAACAAATAAACCTCCCAGAACAGCACACCTACAAATACATTTCCTAGTATAGCACACCTCCAAATAAACCTCCCAGTACAGTACACCTCTAATTAAACCTCCCAGTACAGCACACCTCTAAATAAATCTCCCAGTACAGTACACCTACAAATAAACCTCCCAGTACAGCACACCTATAAATAAACCTCCAAGTACAGCACCACCTACAAATAAACCTCCCAGTACAGTACACCTCCAAATATACCTCCCAGTACAGCACACCTACAAATAAACCTCCCAGTACAGCACACCTCCAAATACATCTCACAGTTTAGCACACCTACAAATAATCCTCCCAGTACAGTCCACCTACAAATAAATCTCCCAGTACATTACATCTACAAATAAACATCTCAATACAGCACACTTACAAATAAACTTCCCAGTACAGAACACCTACAAATAGACCTCCCAGTAAAGTACACCTCCAAATAAACCTCCCACTACTGTACACCTCCACATAAACCTCCCAGTACAGCACACCTCAAAATAAACCTCCCATTAAAGTACACCTACAAATAAACCTCCCAGTACAACTCCAAATAAACCACCAAGCACAGCACACCTCCAAATAAACCTCCCAATGCAGCACACCTACAAATAATCCCCGCAGTACAGTATACCTCCAAATAAACCTCCCAGTATAGTACACCTCCAAATAAACCTCCCAGTACAGTATACCTCCAAGTAAACCTCCCAGTACAGCACACCTACAAATAAACCTCCCACTACTGTACACCTGCAAATAAACCTCCCAGTATAGTACACCTCAAAATAAACCTCAGTACACCTACAAATAAACCTCCCAGTACAGCACCACCTACAAATAAACCTCCCAGTAGACCTCCAAAAAAAACTCCTAGTACAGCACACCTCCAAATAAACCTCCCAGTACAGCACACCTCTAAATAAACCTTCCTGTACAGTACACCTCCAAATAAACGGCCAAGCACAGCACACCTCCAAATAAACCTCCCAGTACAGCACACTTCCAAATAAACCTCCCAGTACAGCACACCTACAAATAAACCTCCCAGTACAGCACACCTACAAATAAACCTCCCACTACTGTACACCTGCAAATAAACCTCCCAGTATAGTACACCTCAAAATAAACCTCAGTACACCTACAAATAAACCTCCCAGTACAGCACACCTCCAAATAAACCTCCCAGTACAGCACCACCTACAAATAAACCTCCCAGTAGACCTCCAAAAAAAACTCCTAGTACAGCACACCTCCAAATAAACCTCCCAGTACAGCACACCTCTAAATAAACCTTCCTGTACAGTACACCTCCAAATAAACCTCCCAGTACAGCACCACCTCCAAATAAACCTCCCAGTACAATATACCTCCAAATAAACCTCCCAGTACAGTCCATCTACAAAACCATCCTGGTGGATTTTTCTTAAAGCTAATTTTTTTGCTTTACATCAGGTTGGTCTTTTCAAAGTTATACAAGCGCACATGACAGCTATCGCCTAGCAGAATATACCACTGTAGAGTGTCCACATAATAACATAAGTAGAGATGATGTTTCAGTTGCCTATAGCAATATTCAATAGACACCGGTGAAAGTAGGGCACCTAAACATCCTTCGAAACATCAGTGACAATGGAACATGACTGCAAAAAAGCAGCTTAGGCGATCTAACTGCATAAACACTCAAGAAGTAGATCAGTTATACTCTATATTCTTTACCTTTCATTACGTGTACAGGAAAACAAGTGCGTTCCCCGTGCAAGGTTACAAGGACGAATTAAAATAAGTGCCAATGATTATTCCAGAGACTACTATTACCATGAGATTTTTTTTTTTTTTTTGCGGCATGGTTTGATCTGAGAAGTCACTGGAGTCCCCGCTGCGAGAGAATGAATTGAAAAAGAATTGCAAATTGTGTTTTGTTTCATAGGTAAAACATTGCAGTATTTAGAAAGAGCCGGGGAGGAGGCGGGTCCGGGAGTATAAATCTGGAACTGAATTGTATGCAAATTCCAGCAGGGATTTTAATATCCAGAAGACATGCAGTGGGATTTGCTGTTTCTGTCTGTGAAATTGGCTTACTTAGAAGTGCTTTCAATCCTATTACAAGTTATGCGTGCCAAAAAAGGTGATTTGAAAAAAAAAAAAAAACAGGATGTTTTTCGTATGTGTGTTTTTTTTAAGTGAAATCAATTGGGGCGAGTAAAAGAAAGCTTTGTTTCATTTCTGGTTCATGTGATGTCATTATGTCATCATAATTTGTCTCTTCAAGGAATTGGTATGTCCTACAGGTATGTTCGCACTATAGCCATTGCAGTGTCCCTTCTGGTACGGTTAATCTTGACTTCCCCAGGGTGGACTCAGGTTGTCATTCTAGAAAGCAGTAAACGTGACCCCCATACTCACAGTGAGCTGGATGTTTAAAATGCACATTTTTCTATTCCAGGTTCTTTTGTGTGAGTATGTGAAACCTGTTTAATATAGAGATCAGTTCTACTGTCTATAACAGGCGTTCTGGTTGCATTATCCTATGTCCTTACTCATCTTTCCTCTATGCACCATATGGTATAGTGGGATGCGTGTGGCTTTTCTGTGGCGCTATTTTAGTGTTGAGGTTAGGTTAGTGAGGACACATTTGTTGGCCTGTATTTTAGGGGTGATTCTGGTTGGCAGCTTACTAAGCACCAGAGACACGGTCCTGCCGAATACCCCCCCCCCCCCCCACACACACACACACACCAAATCCACTCAGAATCATGGGGTTTATTCTAGTTCATTCTTTCTGACAAAATCCTTCTTAGATGGACAAAACCATGTGCACTGCAGGGGGGCAGATGTAACATGTGCAGATAGAATTAGATTTGGGTGAGTTATTTTGTTTCTGTGCAGAGAAAATACTGACTGCTTTATTTTACACTGCAATATAGATCTCACTTTGAAGAAAAACCCCATCCAAATCTAATTCTCTCTGCACAAGTTACATCTGCCCCACCCGCAGTGCACATGGTTTTGTCCATCTAAGAAGGATTTTGTCAGAAAGAATGAACTAGAATAACCCCCCATGTGAGGGGATGTGTAATGATAACACAACTCCTAGCATGCCTCCGCTGCGCCTTCGTCTCAACTGACTTTTAATTGCCGCTAGGACGAAGACATGGACGTCATGTGACGTCAGCCGCCCACTCCTGGCAGGCATTGGCCGGCCAGCATACTCGTGGGAACGGCCAACGTTTTCATGGGGACACCAATAAAACGCTGAGTATTCCCATGGCCCAGCACAGCCACCGCCACTGTTCGCCCAATCCCTTCCACCATGCTGCGAACGGACCAGCGAATGTGTAACTCACCGCGGCCATTCGCTGTCGCAATTTGCACATATGCAGAAATGCGCAGGAGCAAACCCGACCATCGGGGCAGGGTCCGATTTTGGTTCACGATGAATGTACCAGAATTGGTCCCATAATCCCAATTGAAATGCACTTGCTGTACATGTACCCCCAGTTGCCCACACCAAGCCTGTTGTATCAGATGCACTGGACCCACCAAGCCTGGAGCTCCACCATTACATTACTTGCTCATGGAGTTTGTAAATCAAGAAACCAGAGAAATACATTGCGCCTGTTTCATACCCGCTTGCTGGACAGCATGCATTTGCTCCTGGGGTCTGCACATGTGCAATTAAGCGCATGCACAGATCCCCCGCCATCGGAACAAGGCCGTATATGGCCCCTTTTCGAGCAAACTTGAATTAGGCCCATTATTTCAAAGAATAATTTTTAAGAGATATACAGGGTGCAATGCATTTTTGTTGCGATGCATGCAGCCACTCTTCGCAAACATAAAGTTTCTTAATGCCGCATGCTTGAGAAAAATGACAAAGGACAGCTCTTGCTGACCTGGGTACCTATGACAGGCCTGGGTCTGGGTATTTAGCACCCCACTTGCCTCTCACCACTCCCATCTCCACTGTACGATGCATGCAACTGTGGTCATTACACTGTGTATATACCTGCAAGGGCGTAACTACCATAGGTGCAAAGGGTGCAACTGCTATGGGGCCCAGAGCTGAAGGGGGCCCATCTTTGCTGTGTAAGTAATATGTTTTACATACATTTATCACCATCAGTTGCTAAATAGGGGGCCCTTACAAACTTTTGCTATGGGGCCTAGGAGTATCTAGGTACGCCTCTGTATACCTGGTCATGATTGGACAACGGGAAAATGGGTGGAATCTAGGAGGCTGATCTATTATGATGTCGTGACTGGTGTAGAGCTCCACCAGTCACGAGTCTTCTGGAAACTGCATTAGATAGGCCGTTTTCATGGGGTAGAAGCAACATGTCTGTCTTGAGAGGTAGTGTGAGGACCGGTAAATCCCCGCCCCCCCCCCCCCCCCCCCCCCTGCATTCGCCTGTGTTCCTAATAACAATGCTTGCTGCTGCTGCAGAGAGATGAAAGAGAGCTTATTATTTGATGTATACCGTATCATTCAGCTCAGTAAATGCGCAGCCATGCACATCTATCAAACCCTTATTTGATCTGAAGCTGAGGGATGTAAACAAGAAATTTCACAAAGATGGAGTTAAAAACTAAAACAAAACAGAACACCTCAGGGAATGTGTTGATACGCTTTGTGGCAATGCAATAGTTTGATGTCTTACTATGCATATTATTTCAGTTGTAAGTTCGGGATCATAAAAGGGAATTCCTCTGTACATTTGAATTGTACTAAATAACTCTCTCCTTCCAATAGTTGTAATCTATAGGGCAGGCATGTCCAAACGATGTCCCTCCAGCTGTTGTGAAACTTCAAGTCCCATCATGCTTTGCCACAGTTTTGCTGTTAGGGAATGCTAAAAGTATGGCAAGGCAAGCTGGAATGTGTAGTTTCACAACAGCTGGAGGGCCACAGTTTGGCCATGCCTGCTATAGGCAGGCTTGCCTACCCTCCCGGAATTGCCGGGAGGCTCCCAAAAATTGGGTCCCTCTCCCGGCCCCCCGGGAAGGTCCGTAATCCTCCCGCTTTTGCCTGAAAGTCCCCCGCACCCCCTTTCTTACCGTACTAATTACCATTTTTTCACGGGTCCGCGACAAGGGGTGGGACTAAAATGACGCAAATGCGTCATTTCGCAACATTTTTGCCCCGCCCCCTACTCGCGGACCCACGAATCGCGACATTTGCCTGGATTGGGGGTGGGGCTTTCAGTCACCAGCCCCGCCCCCTGACCTGAAGAACCGGCTGTCCTCTCCGGGCTTCTCCCGGAGAGGCTTCTCGAAAAAGTCGGCAAGTATGGCTATAGGGGGTCACCCTATGGCATCTAAACCCAGCCCCTAATTTTTCATGTTACAGTAAGAGGTGGAACCCACTTAATCATCCATGCTGCAAAGGTCATATTGCCATTGTGTGCCTCATTCAGGACCATATGCACGAAGCTTCAAAACTGATAAACAGGAGAGTGATAAACAACCAATCAGCTCCTACCTGACATTTTTCAAACAGTCTGTGCCATGACAGGTAAGAGCTGATTGGCTGGCTGTTTATCACTCTTCATTTTATCACTTTTGAAGCTTAGTGCATCTGGCCCACTGTGTGTGATTAAAAGACACGGTGTTGCGCAGTTTCTATTAGGGTTACTTCTGTGGAGTTGTTTCAGTTTATGACTGTGATATTTACATAAAAATAAAATGCTGGGAGGGGGGTGTTATAGGTGGAGATAATTCATGTTTCATTGTCATTCCTGCAAGAGCTGCCATCTGGCGCACCGCGTATAAAAATATGCACAAGCCAGAAATCATCCCGGGTGCCTCTTAGTAACCGGTATGTCATCAAGAGGAATTCTGGGGCTGTTTTATTGGTGGTTTCATTGTTTTATCAAATCCGAGAGGTTTCAGTTTACCTTCAGCAATGCACAGGCTACAGGGTGAGGAAGGAGAGACACAGTGGGGGGGGGGGGGGGGGGCTGAGATGAGTGGGAGAGTGGGAGTGTGTTTGCAAATGAAGTGCCTGATTCTGATGCAGCTGCAGTTTTGTGAATCCTCGCAAAACTGTAACTCCCTGCGGCAGGCGCCAGTTGGGCAAGGCCGCTCTGCTCGACAGGAAGTGTCCTGGACATGCCTGCATTTCTGGGCCGCTCCCAGATAACATTAGGGCCGCCCGTCAACGGTCCGTCACTGCCCCAGTCAGTTCATTGCAGCCCCCCTCCATCGGAACTTAGACTTCAATTGGGAGGTGAATAGCGATTTTCACAGATCTGCGACTGTGGGTAAATCAGGCCCTAAATGCGTAAATTGACATGTATGCTGAGATGGAGGCATCCAGGGCCGGCTCTATCATTTGGCAGCTTGGCACAGCCTCCTAGGGGCTCCTGGGGGAAACCCCTGACTCAGAGAGGCGTCCTTGTTAAACTTAATGCAAACAGCAGGTGTTGAACGTCTAAAAGGTCGCATCCCCACTTTCACCTGAGTTTCTGGAGAGTCGGTATTGGTGTGTGGGTGGTCATGGGAGCAGTTAGCTAAAGTTGTGCCTAGAGGGCCGGAACATCTTGCATCGGCCCTGAACGCATCTATATTATCCGTACGTTCAGTTACATAGCTACAAGTATAAAGTATAGTGGCAGGGACAGCATACTTCCACATAAGGTGAATGTGGAAGATCCAGTCCAGGATTTAGAACAGAAGCAGCAGGGCTTGTGAGATCCAGTCCGGGTCTTCCTTAGATGTATAGTGAATCACTGTCTGCTAATTAACACCTGTTACTTCCTGTTATAGGTTTGTCCACGATCAGTGTTACCAATGCCCTTTATTGGCTGGGCCATAGGCTGGGGGGAATGTGGGGATTACATTAGGGATTCCTTATTATGAAGCCTGTGTGTTGCCTGCTGTAACCTAAAAAATGCATTACTTTAACATAAGAATTGCCAAGCTGTTATCCTGGTCAGTGGCTTAAAGCGCCGCAGACCCTGCGGTGGGGCGGGGGGGGGGCACTGAAACAGTGTATGAGGACCTTTAGATTTGGGTGGGGTGGGTTCAAACTGAAATCTAAATTGCAGTGTGAATATAAAGCTGTTTGACATTTGTAGGCTACATGCAAAAGCAGCCAGTATTTACCCTGCACAGAAATATGTTTGTCCATGTTTGTTAATAAATTACCCACCGTTTCTACATCTACGAAGTGGACGGTTCACCATACCAATCTCAATCTGGTTTCTGTCTGGTTTAATACGCAGAGTAAAGTTAACAAAATAATGAGAGATAAAAATGATCTGTACTGCTCTTTTTAATGCAGTACTATTTAAAACCCGATATTTGTAATATAAATAACATTGTCGGTATCTACAGTACATTGTAACAATGAATTCCACAATGAATAAAACACTCTGTCCTAATATCTCTACCATGAGTAACTGACTTGCGTTATGTATTGGACAAGCAGGAATCTGAGTTAATCAATAGATATCGATATTACACACTTGTACTTCCATTTATAAGCTTAATCACACAGCAATCTCAGTCTTCCCCGCTAATGGGGGAAAAAAAAGACTTCAGTAACTGGAAAGAGTATTTCAAAGTCATCTGTGCAGCCAATCACCTGAGAGCAACAATCTCGGCGCGGTCAGGTGTATGCGCCAAAGGTGCCTGCTGGCTCATCTGCTGTGAAATCTCTACAATGCACAACACTTACTTGCCTTTTAAACGAGTAGGCCTGTCATCGCTAAATGGCATTTCCAAATCATTTGCTACATAACGGGAAGAAGGACAAAACAGACAGGGATCAATGCCTTCTCCAAAATCTCTTTAATTGGCTGGTGGTTCATCCACGGGCCCCTTATTGAGGCAGTGACACAGAAGGAGATGGGAGACGAGGGAATTTAAAGTGTAAAGTCACTGGACTTTAAGTCCTCGCATTTCTCTCCAAAGCGCAGTGATGTGAAACCTGGTAGGGAATAGGGATCAGCGCCTTTTTCCCTTTTTTTTTTTTTTAGCTATCCAAAGCAATCAGATACCTATTCATGTGACAATAATAATTTATTAGTGACACTGAGTAGTATAGCGCTGCATCCAGCTTTTCGCAGGAGCTGCTAAAATATTGCACTTGGGATTTACAAGATAAATAATCCTCTGGCAGAAGAGGAGATGAAGATTTTCCGGGCCCTGGAAGACACTAGCACGAAATCTGTGATTACTTTGTGATTAGCAATGCAGCAATACTCCTTGGGCTGATAGCGTCTGATAGATGTCTCTCTTATATTGTACTGAGTAAAGAATACGCTGTGATTTTGCAGGCTTTGATAAGCTTTCTTGCCTGTCAAAGTAAGGTAAGAGATGCAGTAATAAAGACAAGGCGCGGATAATACATCAGTTCCAGCGCTGGAGTTATCTGCTGCTGATTACATTATTGGGGTCACCCAGGTGTGTTCGTAGTATGTAGGATTTGTAAAGGACAATTCCCCTGCTCGCTGCATCTTACAAGCTGAAGCATGTCGGTATGTTGTCCGGGGAATTCTGCGGTTCTCCTTGAAGGCCTAATTCAGGTTCATTCAGAACAGGGCGAATTTGGCCCGGTTCTGATGTTTGAGGGACGAATTTGGGCCCTTTGTCCCTAGCATCTTAAGTAGAGAAGGGAATTATCCAGTGTAGGATGCAGCGATCATGTTGGACATTATGGCAAAATGTTTTATCGGCACGCCAGTCCTGGTTTTGTACATAGGGAGGGGGTTATTCAAACCTGATCGCATGGCTGTGAATTCGAACGGGGGATGATTATCGGTAGACTGTGCATGCGTACGGCCTAGCTACTTTTTTTGAGCGCTGCCCATACGGAAGGTAATTGAAGGAAGTAGGCGCCTGCGGGTGGTACCCGGACATTCCATGGGAACGTCAGGGAAACCGCAGGGAGTGTCGGGGAAAACACAGGGAGTGTCGAAGAAAACGCAGGGAGTGTCGGGGAAAACGCAGGGAGTGTCGGGGAAAACGCAGGGAGTGTCGGGGAAAATGCAGGGAGTGTCAGGGAAACCGCAGGGAGTGTCGGGGAAAATGCAGGGAGTGTCGGGGAAACCACAGGGAGTGTCGGGAAAAATGCAGGGAGTGTCAGGGAAAATACAGGGAGTGTCGGGGAAAAGGCAGGGAGTGTCGGGGAAAACGCAGGGAGTGTCGGGGAAAACGCAGGGAGTGTCTGGGAAAAGGCAGGGAGTGTCGGGGAAAAGGCAGGGAGTGTCGGGGAAAACGCAGGGAGTGTCCCTTCTAGTGGGTGAGATTGAAGTTGCTGTGGGACTAAGCTTATAAATGGACGTTCAGCTGTGTAATATTGATATCTATTGACCCACTCAGATTCTTGCTTGTTCCATCAAATCTACAAAACAAATCCTACCCACAACCAGCCGTCCAGGGAATTTTTTATTTTCCTGGCATGGACAAAGCCCTTTGTTTAGCTCTGATTTATTGTGACACTGTAGATAATTTATTATTTCTATCCAATGACATTATATTTTAAAATGTGTCACATGGGGAAAAAAAACATTCTTGTGCCATCATTATATTGTTAACCCTGCTCTGTAGATTAACCAGACGCTGTGCTAGAGGGTAGTCAGCCATCCGCTGCATAGATCCATTTAAAAAATCCCTTAATTTAACGGTGTATACAGAGGGGGCGGGGTGAAAATGATGCAAATTGTGTAATTTTAGCCCCTCCGCATACACCTGTGAATCACAGGACTGTACCAGCAGGGTAGGAAGATGCAGGGGAGGCCAGGGGCATGTGGGGGCCTTCTGGGGTGCTGGGGACTCGATTTTCAGGAGCCTCACAGCCATTCCGGGAGTGTGGGCAAATATGGTGATCATGTGATCATGGCCATGCCCCCTGCCATTGCTGCCAGTATTATAGGCATTGCATAGCAGTGGGTGGGGCTATAATGAAGAGAACCACTTCCCCCTGCCCCCCCCCCCACCACCACCGAAGGGGGGGTCACAGGAGACTGGGAGCAATGTGGGGAACTTGCCCCATTTCCGGGGGCCTGAGAGGCAGACCCTTTGGGAGCCTCACAGCCATTCCGAGAGTGTACAGCGAAAGCTTGTTGAATGCATTTGGAACTCCCCTCTAGGAATCCTGCGTTTGCCCTGGATCTAGATGAAAGAAAAGGGTGAGGGAGGTCTGCACTAGGTGGGGTTAAACAATTTTGTGATGATTAAGGAGTGAAGATGGTGGATTGGGGATATAACTGCCCTGGATCTATGCAGCGGATGGCTGACTACCCTCTAGCACAGCGTCTGGTTAATCTACAGAGCAGGGTTAACGATATAATGATGGCACAAGAATGTTTTTTTCCCCGAGTGACACATTTTAAAATATAATGTCATTGGATAGAAATATTATTATTATTATTATTATTTTTTTATTTATAAGGCGCCACAAGTGTTTCGCAGCACTGTACAAAGGAACAATACAGGGAGACAAAGCTTGGCATAACATTGAATAAATAACAAAAATACAGTACAAATAAAGAGTGCCACAGATCAATACACATTACAGCATAAATGTAAGTAGTGAGGACTCAATCAACATACAACTAGAGGCTTGAGGCCAATGATGGAGATGAGTATGCAGACGAAGATGGTCACTGAGTGTTGGAGTATAGGAGAGCTGTGAGTGACATGTGAAGAGAAGTGGGCTTTGACAACAGGAGGGAAGAGGGCCCTGCTCGGAGGAGCTTACAATCTAGTAGGAAGGGGAGACAGACAGATTACAAGAGGTGCAAGCGAGTGGGTGGTTGTTAGATAGCAGGATGTAAACAGGCAAGGGGTCGGAGAACCAGCTGGTTTATGCAGTGGAAGGGTATGCTTTGATGAATAGGTGAGTTTTCAGTGCCCGTTTGAAGCTTTGCAAGGTCGGGGAGAGTCTAATGGAGCGAGGGAGTGCGTTCCACTGAAGGGGTGCAGCACGGGCAAAGTCCTGTACTCTAGCATGGGAAGCAGTGATCAGGGTGGAGGAGAGACGACAGTCGTCAGCCGACCGTAGAGGGCGGGAGGGTGTATGAATGGAGATGAGGTTAGAGATATATGGAGCAATGGAATTCGAGATGGCCCTGTATGCGAGTGTGAGGTGTTTGAAGAGGATTCTGTAGGGGAATGGGAGCCAGTGCAGATTTTGTTGAAGGGGAGTGGCAGAATTAGAGTGGAGGGAGAGGAAGATAAGCCTGGCTGCAGCGTTGAGTACAGATTGGAGAGGAGCCAGTTGGGATCGAGCGAGGCCGGTGAGGAGAGCATTACAGTAGTCAAGCCGTGAGATGACCAATGAGTGGATGATCAGCTTAGTTGCACTCTGTGAGAGAAAGGGCCAGATGCGAGCAATGTTGCATAACTGGAACCGGCAAGAATGGGCCAGGGCTTGGATGTGGGGTGCAAAGGAGAGGGAGGAGTCAAGAGTGACACCCAGGCAGCAGAGTTGGGTAACGGGGGAGATGATGGTGTTGTTAACAGTGATAGAGATATTAGTAGAGGGCATACTGTAGCTCTGGGTGGGGGAAAGATAATAAGTTAGGTTTTGTCCATATTCAGCTTCAGAAATCGCTCAGACATCCAGGAGGAGATGGCAGAGAGGCAGTTGGAAACCTGAGAGAAAACAGTGGGGGACAGATCAGGAGAGGAGAGGTAGATTTGTGTGTCATCAGCATAGAGGTGATATTGGAAGCCAAAGGAGTTAATGAGTGCACCCAGAGAGGAGGTGTACAGAGAGAACAGAAGGGGGCCAAGGGCGGAACCCTGAGGGACCCCGACAGGAAGGATGGAAGGTGGTGAGGTGGAGCCAGAGGCAGAGACTGAGAAGGAACTGTTGAAGAGGTAAGAGGAAAACCAGTTGACGACCCTGCCAGAGAGGCCAATGTTTTGGAGTCTGTGGAGGAGGAGAGGGTGATCCACAGTGTCAAAGGCAGCAGATAGGTCCAAAAGGATAAGCAGGGAGAAGTAACCCTTGGATTTGGCTGACAGCAGGTCATTGGTGATTTTCACTAGGGCAGTCTCAGTGTAATGAAGTGGGCGAAAGCCAGATTGAATGGGATCAAGGATGGCGTGGTCAGACAGGTAGCTGGTGAGATGCCTGTAAACCAGCCGTTCTAGTATTTTAGAGGCAAATGGGAGATGAGAGATAGGGCGGTAGCTTGTGGGAGACAAAGGGTCCAGGTTTGGTTTTTTAAGAATAGGCGAGACCAGAGCATGTTTGAAGGGTGAGGGAAAGATGCCAGTAGAAAGAGATAGGTTAAAGAGGTGAGCAAGGTGGGAGCAGCCAGTGGGGGAGAGGGAACTGAGGAGACGGGAGGGGAGAGGGTCCAAGGGACAGGTAGAGGGGGAGAGGATGAGATGAGGGAGCGGACTTCCTCAGCTGTAGTAGGGCAGAAGGATGACAGAGTGGGCAGCAGAGGGGGTATGGGAGGAGATATCATGTCGGATTATCTCAATTTTAGAGAGGTAGAAGGAGGCAAAGTCAGTGGCAGTGAGGGATGAAGGGAGGAGGGGTGGTGCAGGACGAAGTTGAGTGTTGAAAGTTTCAAAGAGATGGCGGGGATTGGAGGAATGAGAAGAGATGAGAGATTTGAAGAAAGATTGTTTGAGAGCAGATTGTGGTCAGAGAGTGGGAAGGAAGAATTAGAGAAATCAGAGAGATTACAATGGTGGGTGAAGACTAGGTCAAGGGAGTGTCCGAGATTATGAGTGGGGGTGGAGGTCCATTGAGAAAGTCCAAAGGAGGTGGTAAGGTCAAGCAGATTAGAGGAGGCAGCATTATTGATGTCAATAGGAATGTTAAAGTCACCGAGGATGATAGAGGGGAGGTCAGAGGCAAGAAAGTGTGGAAGCCACGCAGCAAAGTTATCAAGGAAAGGGGAGCAGGGGCCAGGGGGGCGGTAGATTACAGCCACAAGGAGGTGAATAGGGTAGAAGAGGCGGATAGTGTGTACCTCAAAGGTGGAGAATGTGAGGGAGGGCTCAGGTGGGATGGCGCGGAAGGTGCAGTTGGGGGAGAGGAGGATGCCCACTCCTCCACCCTGGCGTCCATCCGGTCTGACCGAGTGTGTGGAGAGCCCTCCATAAGATAGGGCCGCAGGGGAGGTAGTGTCAGAGGCAGAGAGCCAGGTTTCAGTGATGGCGAGAAGGTTAAAAAAGTGGGAGGTCATGGATAGTCGGGAGCTTGTTGCAGACTGATCTAGCATTCCAGAGAGCACAGGAGAAAGGAAGGGAGGGGACAGGTGAGATAGTAATTAGGTTGTGTGGGTTGAGGGTGCGTGTGAGAGGTGTGGAAGTTGAGAGGGGGTGAGACCTGACAGCGAGGACTGGTATGGGACTGGATCGAGGAGCCATATTTCTGTGTAAAGTTGTTCAGAGTAGTGATATAGAATGAGGTTGGAGTGGCCTAGAATGAGTAGTGAGAAGGTGATGTACTGGAAGCGTGGAGAGCCTACAGGAAGTATAGTTAATGTATAAGTGAGACAGAAGCAGTGTGTGACAGCACTTAATTCAGTGTGGAGATCAGTGTCCAGGTTGTTCAGAGGGGATGCAGTGTAAATCCCGGCGGTCGGGATCCCGGCGTTCAGAATCCCAACGCTGGAATCCCGATCGCCGAAATCCCAACACTTTCTCCCTCCGGGGGTGTCCACGACACCCCCGGAGGGAGAATAAATTAGTGTGCCGAGCGTAGCGAGGCACCGGGCCCGCTGCGTGGCGAGCGCAACAAGCTCGCAAGGGGGGGCGATCCACGTCCCCCCCTTGTCGGGATTTCGGCGATCAGGATTCCAGTGTCGGGATTCTGAACGCCGGGATCCCGACTGCCGGGATTTAATACTGAATCCGTTCAGACTGTAGGTGATGTTGAGTCAGGTAACTCACTGCAGTATGTTGATTGCTGGGGTTTCAGATGGAGGAAGAAGTGTTCTTTGTCCTCCTGTTTCCCTCCTGTATATCTCCGATGTTATATTAATATAGTCTGCATACTTTACACTATAATACTTCACAAAATAATAAAGTATCTACAGTGTCACAATAAACCAGAGCTAAACAGAGGGCTTTGTCCATGCCAGGAAAATAAATAATTCCCTGGATGACTGGTTGTGGGTAGGATTTGTTTTGTAGATTTGATGGAACAAGCAAGAATCTGAGTGGGTCAATAGATATCAATATTACACAGCTGAACGTCCATTTATAAGCTTAGTCCCACAGCATCTTCAATCTCACCCACTAGAGGGGACATCAGCTAAAACCAGTGTTTCTGGGCTGATGCTGCTAATGTCATTTCTGCAGCAAATAAGGTGTGAGCTGCTGTTACAAGCACAATAGATCTTTAAGATGTAAGCCATAGCTCAGTGTGTGTCCTATATATCCCAGCATCTTAATGCATTGCTTAACTGCAGTCTGTAAGGATTCAGTATGAGTGGCCTGCAGTCAGAAGATCAACAGTGGCTGGGAAAGTATACTAACCCTTCCCCCACCCCCCTAACCCTTCCTACCTGCAGCCCATAGTTGCATTCTGCAGGAGTCTCCCTGATAACAGCAATCTCCCTCTCTCCCTCATTAGTCTAGCAATCTCCCTCATTTTACCTAGCCTACATTACACTGTTACATCATATTTACCTCCCCTCCTGCATTCCGCAGGAGACTCCCTGACATAGCAGCAATCACCTCTCTCCCTCATTAGTCTAGCAATCTCCGTCATGTCACCTAGCGCACATTACACTGTTACATCATAGTTACCTCCCCTCCTGCATGAGACTTCCTGACATAGCAGCAATCTCCCTCTCTCCCTCATTAGTCTAGCAATCTCCCTCATGTCACCTAGCCCACATTACACTGTTACATCATAGTTACCTCCCCTCCTGCATTCTGCAGTAGAATCCCTGACATAGTAGCAATCTCCCTCTCCCCCTCATTAGTCTAGCAATCTCCCTCATGTCACCTAGCCCACATTACACTGTTACATCATAGTTACCTCCCCTCCTGAATTCTGCAGTAGAATCCCTGACATAGTAGCAATCTCCCTCTCCCCCTCATTAGTCTAGCAATCTCCCTCATGTCTCCTAGCCCACATTACACTGTTACATCATAGTTACCTCCCCTCCTGCATTCTGCAGGAGACTCTCTGACATAGCAGCAATCTCCCTCTCTCCCTCATTAGTCTAGCAATCTCCCTCATGTCACCTAGCCTACATTACACTGTTACATTTTTGGGGAATTAGCTCACATCATATGTTGTATATAATACCAGGTCAATAATATTTTTTGCCATATTAAGACCACCGTACACCTGCCTGCCGTTTATCAGATTCCACGACCATCGATGATTGGTGTTCCGCAGGGGAATCCGGCAAATTCTTCATGTTAAAGATCTCTGATTTGCAAATCCCAACAGGTAACAATCCAGATCGAGGAGTCAAGATTTTTTAATTGGTTGAATATTCCCGACCTCCTGACCCAGGTATCAGGAAATTGTCACCTGCTACACCATTGCTCATTGCCAGGGCGGGATTACATGCTCATTGCCAGGGGGTTACTGCTCAGAAGCACACAAGTGCTCTCGGAATCCGCACTTCTGGTCTAGTAGGACCTCCAGCATCTGTCTCATTGGAGGCGGACATTTTTGGGAAGCCTCCTCATGGAATCTGCAGAGACCTTGCTGAACAAACCCCCCCCCCCCCCCCCCCCCCCGGGGGACATAGCATTGACGGTGCTTGCGCAGCGGTCCTCCAGTACCCAGCGCTCCAGGCCTGATCAGCCTATTGGTTGATCAGCGCTTCAGGCCTGATCAGCCTATTGGTTGATCAGGCCCTTCCTGCATCTGCACTACAAAAAAACTGTGGTAGCACAAGAAGTTGTGCAGGAAAAGATGTTACGCTGTGTGAGTGCACACTTATAAGGAAATTTCTATTTTCGTTCAATGTATTGAAATGATGTATTCAGTAAAATTTACCTTTTAATAAACATTTCTTTAAAAAATTCCCCTATGTCTTGATTCCTTTTAATTTTTATGGAAACACAAGAGGATTTAATTCTTTATAGGTGAAATAAAGAGTTTAAAATCATATACATATAGACATGGTGCTTATACAAGGAAATAAGAAAGTGTAAAGAATAAAGTGTTAAAAAGATGTCAGAGCCCGTTGTCTGCTGCGCTATATTTGATTATTTTTCAAGGTGTCTGTTAGGTCTGTTGTGTCCATACACTATTGCCTAAATTGGCTTACAGACCAGATTTCCACCTTTGGGTATACCTTATACAGGGATAGATGCTAGTTAGTAATTTTTAATTTTTTAATTTTCAATTTTCAATAATTGATATCCAACCTAGCGTTATCCTCTTTTTGAGGAGAGGTGTGTTTTGGATTCTAATTTCGGTTTTAGCTCTGCCAGAGCTTGTAATTGTGTTGCCCCTGTTGGTAATTTTTAGGGGAGGAGGTTCTGGGAGTTAATAATTTCTGTGTGTAGTTCTTGTTAACATAGGTCACTCTAAGAATTCCTTTGTGTTTATTTCAAAGGTTTCTTATCAATAGTGATTTGTACTTCCCCGTCTGGGTAGGTGCTGGTGTCAGCCTTTATTTGGGTATTTAGGTTGCAAATTTTATATATGACAACCTATATTATTTTTGGATATTTTCCCTTATTTATTTTTGGGATTATTTCTCCTTTAAGCACCAATCTACACTTTCCTGTCTGGGTATGTAGTGAGTTGTATTTCCCTGTTTGAATAGGCAGGGATTTGTATTTCCCTGTCTGGGCAGGTGCGGACACCAATCTCCTATGTATACACACTGGTTTATACCTTCATCATATTTTAAGGTGTGTTTTTATTTTCACATTTATATGAATTCTGTGTGTAGTTTTTACTAATAGCTTTTATTGCAAGCTGATTTCTATGTGGTTCATATATTCGAACCTGTGCAGCTGGGTATTTTTACCCTGTTAATTTTATTTCACCAGCAAGGGTTAATATTTCAAGGGTTTCATTCCCCCAGCAAGGGTTAACGAAAGCGCTGTCACCAATTCCCAAGCTGATTTCTATGTGGTTCATATATTCGAACCTGTGCAGCTGGGTATTTTTACCCTGTTAATTTTATTTCACCAGCAAGGGTTAATATTTCAAGGGTTTCATTCCCCCAGCAAGGGTTAACGAAAGCGCTGTCACCAATTCCCTTTGTGTTCCCCAGCAAGGGTTAATATTAACCCTTGCTGGGGAACACAAAGGGAATTGGTGACAGCGCTTTCGTTAACCCAAAGCGCTGTCACCAATTCCCTTTGTGTTCCCCAGCAAGGGTTAATATTAACCCTTGCTGGGGAACACAAAGGGAATTGGTGACAGCGCTTTCGTTAACCCTTGCTGGGGGAATGAAACCCTTGAAATATTAACCCTTGCTGGTGAAATAAAATTAACAGGGTAAAAATACCCAGCTGCACAGGTTCGAATATATGAACCACATAGAAATCAGCTTGCAATAAAAGCTATTAGTAAAAACTACACACAGAATTCATATAAATGTGAAAATAAAAACACACCTTAAAATATGATGAAGGTATAAACCAGTGTGTATACATAGGAGATTGGTGTCCGCACCTGCCCAGACAGGGAAATACAAATCCCTGCCTATTCAAACAGGGAAATACAACTCACTACATACCCAGACAGGAAAGTGTAGATTGGTGCTTAAAGGAGAAATAATCCCAAAAATAAATAAGGGAAAATATCCAAAAATAATATAGGTTGTCATATATAAAATTTGCAACCTAAATACCCAAATAAAGGCTGACACCAGCACCTACCCAGACGGGGAAGTACAAATCACTATTGATAAGAAACCTTTGAAATAAACACAAAGGAATTCTTAGAGTGACCTATGTTAACAAGAACTACACACAGAAATTATTAACTCCCAGAACCTCCTCCCCTAAAAATTACCAACAGGGGCAACACAATTACAAGCTCTGGCAGAGCTAAAACCGAAATTAGAATCCAAAACACACCTCTCCTCAAAAAGAGGATAACGCTAGGTTGGATATCAATTATTGAAAATTGAAAATTAAAAAATTAAAAATTACTAACTAGCATCTATCCCTGTATAAGGTATACCCAAAGGTGGAAATCTGGTCTGTAAGCCAATTTAGGCAATAGTGTATGGACACAACAGACCTAACAGACACCTTGAAAAATAATCAAATATAGCGCAGCAGACAACGGGCTCTGACATCTTTTTAACACTTTATTCTTTACACTTTCTTATTTCCTTGTATAAGCACCATGTCTATATGTATATGATTTTAAACTCTTTATTTCACCTATAAAGAATTAAATCCTCTTGTGTTTCCATAAAAATTAAAAGGAATCAAGACATAGGGGAATTTTTTAAAGAAATGTTTATTAAAAGGTAAATTTTACTGAATACATCATTTCAATACATTGAACGAAAATAGAAATTTCCTTATAAGTGTGCACTCACACAGCGTAACATCTTTTCCTGCACAACTTCTTGTGCTACCACAGTTTTTCTGTATATCCAGTTACCTTGAGTGGCACCCCCGCCAGTGATATTTAAATAGCGGGCAATATAGGTCCAAATAACAATAGTGACCTATTTAGAGTGTGCAGACAATTTCCCTACCCGTCCTTTCCTCATTGTTGATGCATCTGCACTACCCCTGGTGAGGCAGGACACTGCACATTGGAACATTGCGTCCTACTTCATACTGCAACTGGTACTGTCCTATTTCCTGAATGCATTTTAAACCTCAAATTGGAGGAGCAATTGTGGTAAACTTAGCATCAGCTTAGTAATGTTTGTCCATTTTCTGTGGGTAATAAAAAATACATCGTTATCTGAGCGCATGCGGAACACGCCGGACTGAACGCGCACAGAGTTAACCCACCACATGCATTATTTACAGAATTTCAAAAAAAAGAAAAAATTTGAAAGTTAAAATCAGCCAATATGTGGGGCCTTAAATGATGACCTTTAATACTAGGCTGCTCCAACACACACACACACACATATCGTCCAATGAGGATAAAGTGAGCGGAACGGAGGCGTTATGCTGATTTTTTTGTTTTGTTTTTAGTAAACCTTTATAAATAAATAAAGCTGTTATTTTATTAAAGGCCAAAACTTTGCCAAAGCCTCCAGTACAGCGCACGTACTTGGCATCTGTAAACGTTAAAATATTGCAGAGTAAAAAGGCGACGTACTGTACCGCATATTGCAAGGATTGACTATTTTTGTTAAAACCGACTAAAGGAAGAATAATATTTTCTATCTTTTTTTATATATTTAGGTTCATTTGCAAAGAATTGTAATAGATAAACTTAGTAAATAAACAGGGGCAATTTGTTTAACTGCAAATTAGCGGCACAATATTTTTCCCCCTTCAAAAACGCGTGGTTACCGAGTCTTCAGTATTTCTCAGTCCAACTTTGCGGCTTTGAAAGAAATACATTTCGGCTTTTTAAAATGTTCTTATTTTAATGTAATAATGGCATAATACAGTACGCACCCATCCAAAGGAATAAAAATGTACATGAAGGTGTTTATATTGGAACATATGGGTACTAAAGACACTTCATTTTTCATGTCATTTTCTATAAAATGCAGAGAAGGGTTTAATGATGTATGTTAAACAAGATGGAGTTTTTTTATAACTTTCAAATGGAGTTGCAAACAGGGCCAAAACTAGGGTGGTAAAATCCTCCTTTATTTAAAGTACACATTTCAAAATACTACCATGCCCAGGACTCAAACCCATCACCTTTAAACATTGTTTCATATTGCAGTCAGACACCTTACTCGTGGAGCTATTTTTCCTTGAATAGGATGCCTGCAAATTCTAACTATAGGTCAAAATTAAAATAGAGATGCAAGATATATATTAAAAGAAAGGCATCAGGACTGAGAAGGGGAATTTCTAGCAGCAAATAACAGCATCTCGTTAGTCTACCATTGGTGCAGCAGGTACAGTGCATCGGGGCCCCTGAGGTTGAAGAAGCCACTGCTGCCCCATCAGGGTGATTCCTGTCACATTCTGTCTCCCCTGCCTCTCCCCGTCACCCACTTGTTTACTTAATCACAGTTTCTTATATAGCGCACACATATTCCTCAGTGCTTCACAGAGAATATTTGAACTCTTACATCAGTCCCTACCCCAGTGGAGCTTACAATCTATATTCTCTACCACATGTACACGCACACACAGACATTCTAGGGTTAATTTTGTTGGGAGCCAATTAACCTACCAGTATCTTTTTGGATTGTGGGAGGAAACTGGAGTACCCAGAGGAAACCCACATAAGCACGGGGAGAATATACAAACTCCGCACAGTTAGGGCGGAGGCAGTAATGCTAACCATTACACCATCCATGCTGCCCCTGTCACCCTCTTCCTGTCGCCTACTTTTTTCCTGTCACATTCTGCCTCCCCCTGCCTCTCCATGTCACCCTCTGCCTTCCCCTGCCTCTCCCTGTCTCCCTCTGCCTCTCCCTCTCACCCACTGCCTTGTTGCATATTTTTGAACCTGGTCTCACCACCTACAAGTTCCTCCACTGGTTAGGACATCTAAAGATGTTCTCTATCTGACAGACGGACATTCTCCAAGTTTTCCCACCCTATGGATCCATTCGTTGGCAATGAGGAAGTTAGTGGACTTCTGCCAGTGTTATGTGTTTTGTCTTCTTCAATTATACATAATATAGAATACTTTTATATCAAAAGAAAGCCCAAACTGTCGTGGAATAAAAAGTATAATTTTCAGAGGTAGAATGAAAGGTAAGAAAGGTATTATCTTCGAAGGACCCCTAAATCAGTAAAGGAGAAAGATTCCCCTAAGGCAGTGGCTCCCAAACTGTGTGCCTAGGCTACACAGTTTGGTACATACACCTGCGCAGGTATATGTAACCATTATCTCTGAATTCTATTATCATGTAGTGTTCAAGTTTGGTTACTGATACCATTCAGTGAGCTGGGGGGAAAAATGTCTTGTTTTACTTACTCAGTATTAACCCCTCCCTTACATGCACCTGAGTGGTATTACTGAACTAATTGAGCATCTACCACTATCCATATGTGTGCCTAGGTTCCCTGGGGTGCCTCGAAGCACTTGCAGGGGTGCCTCAGGTTGGTGGTCCAGAACCAATTCAAAATATTTATGGTCAATGAAATAGGTCAAATCAGTCCTTGTCGCTTCCAATGATAAAATATGTGGGCAAACAGAAGAGAATCATGTTCCTGACCAAATAACTGGACCTATGGATACAATTTAATCAAAACTTGTTTAATTTAATATATTCTTCTGAAATTCTCAGTAACAAACCTTTGGCCTAGGAGGGCCGCAAAAAAATTTCTTATTCTGTAGGGTGCCGTGATTCAAAAAGTTTGGGAACCACTGCCCTAAGGCATACTGTAAGCCCCAGGAAAGAAGGGGTTAATGCGCTGCGTGAGGGACAGGAAGAGGCAGGCTGCTGAAGAGGAGGGGTTCCTGGAGAAGGACAGGAGGAAGAAGCAGGGTGAGCGGGGAGCAGCGCGTGGCACCGAGTGAAGCGGCAGCGTCAGCAGATGACCCCCGCCGACCTGTACAAGCGAGGGGAAGAGGGAGCGTGTCAGCTTACAGCCGCAGCAGCCGGAGAGACAGAGCGGAAGAGGGCAGTGACCCCCGCTGACCCCCCCAGACACACGCCGGGACGCGGCGCGGAGGAGCGCATGACTCCCGCTGACCCCAGCCAACTGCGGGGAGAGAGAAACAGCGCACAGGAGCGAGTGACCCCCGCCGACCCCATTGACACGCTGGGCAGCAGAGAGGCCGCCTGGAGGGTTGTGGCCCCGACTGCCGCAGGGTCCACCAGCCGCGTCCAGGGTGTCACAGGATGAGTGACCCCTATTGAGCCGCCAACGAAGAGAGAGAGAGGGCCAGCTGCCCTGAATCAACTGAGCCAGCCGCAGACAGTGCCTGCCTAACCGTAAGTCTGCCCCTGGGGCAAGTCATACTGCCACCCCCATACATAGAGGAGAGGAACACATGCAGAGAGACCTGTCCCCCTGCAGTACTAACTATGGCACCTGTTAGGCTTTGCAGCCATTCCACCTCACTTGCCAGCGAGCTGTAGTGCAGCTCCACGAGCCTAGCCTGCACACTATTGTAGGAGAGAGACATTGCTAGAGCACCACTACCCACATGTCCCCCTCGCCGGTAAGGAAACTAGTAACTATAAGGGCCTATAGGCCTCCTTACCACCCCTGAGACTGACCTAATCCCTCCGGATCCAAGCGGGTGTTTGGTCACGCCCCCAGACCAGCGACCCCCCCTGCAGATAAGATCACCACCTGGGCCCCATCGAAATCCCAGTGCATGGGTCAGGTTATTAGGACCTGCATCCGGGACTTTAGTTAGGGTAATGGTTACCGGTAACCCTAGGTTATACGCATGCAAAGAATCTATAGTAAATAGAGGTCAGAAGCACTGATTGATTATAGGAGTAATGAGTAATGCCTAGTATTATGGTAAAGCATTTCCTTGTTTGCACTGTTAGTATGCTGGTAAAACGTTTCCTTCTCTGTATTGCCTGACATAATGGTAAAACATTTCCTTTTTCTTGAATGTTTACTGCACTGTAAAACATGTCCGTTTACTTGATTGATATTGCATTTTGTTCACTTCTTGTGATAATATTGTTAAGTTGTTAACTAAAAGAGGTTGACGTCCAGAGTGACTGTTTGAAAATAAAAGGTCAACCTAACCCAGTGGTCGAGTGTTCTGTGTCCATTCCTGTAGCAGGAGAAGACTCCAGACTGAGATCCGTGAGTTTGGGGAGGCACGGCCCCCACCGCATCTATAAGGTAACTCCTACCCCTTTGGGGTGTTTACAATTCTGTGGCGTCACGAACAGGATCTAGTCGACGCGGAGTATAATCTGATCACAGGATGGACGCACCACAGGCCGGGGGTGGGCAACCGCCCGGTGTGCCCCCCAACGGCGACCAACAGGCTGCCCCGCCAGTGGCAGTGCCTGCCCCAGCAGTAGCTCCTCACGCCCCCATCACGCTACCCTATTACTTTGGGGCTCCATGGATGCTGACCTACAGTGGGGATCCCAACAAAGGCGCCACGTTCACGGCATTCAGGAATCAGATGAAGTCCATGGGTCAGCTCTATACCCCAAGTGAAGAGCAGAGAGTGCAGATATTAGTTGGCCAACTCACGGGCTCCGCCCTTAGCGAGGTCGAATCGTGGGAGGACGACCAAAAGAAGAACGCCGACCAGATCTTGACTCGGCTAGCCACGATCTTCGAGACCGCCACCCTCCCGGAGTTGAAGATGCAACTCTACGGTCGGAAACAGCGACCAGGCGAAACCCTCCGGGACTTCGCCATAAGTCTACAAAAGACCCTGAGGCTCATCCAAGCGGCCGACAAGGATGAGGTGCGTAACAGTGATGAGGCGCTCACACTCCAATTCGTGGAAGGGGTGTCGAACTCCAACATTAAGACCCAACTGCGACTCCTAAGGATGCAGATGTCGGGGAAGTCCTTTGCTGATTTTAAGAACGCCGCCATCTTGACCGTCGGGAACCACGTGGACCCCGAGGTGGAATACCCGGAGATGGTGGGGGCCCGAGGAGCCGTAGCCTCGAGTTCGGAACAAGTCGGCCGACTGAAGGGCCCAGCCAGCCGGGGTGGCCAACCACCAGCGGATGATTCAGAGCAGGCCCTCCAACGTCAGGTAGAAGACCTGGCCCTCGGGATGGCAGCTATGCAGCGGGACATACGCCAGCTGGTGCAACAGACCATGTCGGACCACGAGGAAGCCAGATGGAGGGCGGAAAGGCAGCCGTCAAACCGGAGGCAATGGGACCCGCCTCGGGAATATGGGAGGCGAGCCTCGGACCAATTTGACCATCAAGGTCGACCCATCTGCCACCACTGTCGGGAGGCCGGGCACGTTGAGAGAAGCTGCTCCTCGCCCGACCATTTAAACTCCAATGCCCCGAGGGAGAGGGTCGAACCTCGGGGGGAACACCGGGAGTAGACCCAGACCCGGAGGAATGGTGGGCCCAATATGTAGGACAATGTCCGAGGATCCCAGTGGTAATCAACGGAATAGAGGCAGCAGCCACGATCGACACCGGGTCACAGGTCTCCATGATCCAGTTGTCCACTCTCCAAAAGTATTGGGGAAAAGAAGTCCCGCTTAGACAGCCCCCCACGCAAGTGACGGTGGTCGCTGCCAATGGCCGTGAGGTCATCTGCAACGGGTACTGGGAAGCCGATTTGCAAATTGGACGGACACGTTTGCCCAGGCAGGGGTATTTAGTAATCAACTGCGGGGAAGGAAGAGTCGCCCCCATCATCCTGGGCATGAACATCTTAAGGAATTGCCCTGAGGAGCTGATTGCAGCGTTAAAGCAAGAACCAGTCGACCAAGACCAGGTTGGAGAGATCACCCAACAGCATATCGTCTGTGTCCAAGGAAGCCAAGTGGGCGAGAGAGTGCTGGCCCCGCGTACCCAAGGGACGGTCAAGTGGTTTAACGTCCGAAGGGGGTATGGCTTCATCAACCGGAACGACACGAGGGATGACATTTTCGTCCACCGGACAGCCCTTAGGAGGAGCCACTCGCGGAGATCTTCGTACAGTCTCAGAGAAGGCGAGACGGTGGAGTTCGACATGGTAGAGGAGGAAAAGGGTGCCAAGGCGGTGAACGTGACTGGTCCAGGTGGGGTGCCAGAGAGAAGAAACCGGCCGGGCCCCGACAGGCGTCCTTTCCGCAGGCGTGCCCATTGGTGCCAAAGTGGACAGATGGAGGCACCGATTTCCCTTAGCCCAGTCTCACGGCATCTACCCTCAAGAGTGAACCTTGCCCCCGCCAATAGAGGAGAGAAGCCGGTCGCAGAAGAGGAGTGGAATCACCCCACCCCTATCGTTGACGGTCATCCCTGGCGTAGATTTCACCATAGATGGGAGGCAGAGCCCTACATGGTCACCAAGAGCCCGACGGCAGCAATCGAAGCCCACCAAAGCGGAGAACTGGAAGGGACTCGATTGCACTGGGTACATCGCAACCAGCCTAAGTCATACTCTCGACAGACGGAGGCCCCTACCGTCGCCCCCGGGGAGCATGCCCAGAGGCCCGCAGGAACTGCTGTTGAACGAAGGGTGGAGCATACCGTCCATCCCGGCTACACTGACCGCAGAACCTGTAGAAGACTACCCGGCGCCAGAAGAAGAAGAAGCGCCAGCATTACCGGCGAGGCGGTCCTCCCGAAGTACTAAGGGTACAAAAGTGCCTGTCATTATTGTATATAAATGTGTAATACTGTTGTTTATGATGCCGCTCTTAATTTATAGTTGTGTGAGAAAGAGACTTTACTTATTCGAGACTTGAATGGTTCTGATTGGTCCCTTCGGTAACGTGGTGTGAGGACACGACCACGAAAAAGTACGGGCGGATGTAAGCCCCAGGAAAGAAGGGGTTAATGCGCTGCGTGAGGGACAGGAAGAGGCAGGCTGCTGAAGAGGAGGGGTTCCTGGAGAAGGACAGGAGGAAGAAGCAGGGTGAGCGGGGAGCAGCGCGTGGCACCGAGTGAAGCGGCAGCGTCAGCAGATGACCCCCGCCGACCTGTACAAGCGAGGGGAAGAGGGAGCGTGTCAGCTCACAGCCGCAGCAGCCGGAGAGACAGAGCGGAAGAGGGCAGTGACCCCCGCTGACCCCCCCAGACACACGCCGGGACGTGGCGCGGAGGAGCGCATGACTCCCGCTGACCCCAGCCAACTGCGGGGAGAGAGAAACGGCGCACAGGAGCGCGTGACCCCCGCCGACCCCATTGACACGCTGGGCAGCAGAGAGGCCGCCTGGAGGGTTGTGGCCCCGACTGCCGCAGGGTCCACCAGCCGCGTCCAGGGTGTCACAGGATGAGTGACCCCTATTGAGCCGCCAACGAAGAGAGGGAGAGGGCCAGCTGCCCTGAATCAACTGAGCCAGCCGCAGACAGTGCCTGCCTAACCGTAAGTCTGCCCCTGGGGCAAGTCATACTGCCACCCCCATACATAGAGGAGAGGAACACATGCAGAGAGACCTGTCCCCCTGCAGTACTAACTATGGCACCTGTTAGGCTTTGCAGCCATTCCACCTCACTTGCCAGCGAGCTGTAGTGCAGCTCCACGAGCCTAGCCTGCACACTATTGTAGGAGAGAGACATTGCTAGAGCACCACTACCCACATGTCCCCCTCGCCGGTAAGGAAACTAGTAACTATAAGGGCCTATAGGCCTCCTTACCACCCCTGAGACTGACCTAATCCCTCCGGATCCAAGCGGGTGTTTGGTTACGCCCCCAGACCAGCGACCCCCCCTGCAGATAAGATCACCACCTGGGCCCCATCGAAATCCCAGTGCATGGGTCAGGTTATTAGGACCTGCATCCGGGACTTTAGTTAGGGTAATGGTTACCGGTAACCCTAGGTTATACGCATGCAAAGAATCTATAGTAAATAGAGGTCAGAAGCACTGATTGATTATAGGAGTAATGAGTAATGCCTAGTATTATGGTAAAGCATTTCCTTGTTTGCACTGTTAGTATGCTGGTAAAACGTTTCCTTCTCTGTATTGCCTGACATAATGGTAAAACATTTCCTTTTTCTTGAATGTTTACTGCACTGTAAAACATGTCCGTTTACTTGATTGATATTGCATTTTGTTCACTTCTTGTGATAATATTGTTAAGTTGTTAACTAAAAGAGGTTGACGTCCAGAGTGACTGTTTGAAAATAAAAGGTCAACCTAACCCAGTGGTCGAGTGTTCTGTGTCCATTCCTTTAGCAAGAGAAGACTCCAGACTGAGATCCGTGAGTTTGGGGAGGCACGGCCCCCACCGCATCTATAAGGTAACTCCTACCCCTTTGGGGTGTTTACATACCTTCCAAATGTAAAAGTCCGAAATCAGCACTTCCGCCCCCTGCAAAGCCACACCCCCTTGAATAGAGGCCATGCCCTATTGCAGTGCAGCGATCACAATCCACGCCACCATTTTCTGTCTCCAAGGGGGCATGGCCAGCGTTCTGTGAGCTGCTGGCCATGCCCATAGCATCTAGAAGTGAGAGTCTCCCAACTCAGCGGCTCACATTACGCTGAGCAAAACGTGTTCTCGTCCTAGCATTAGAGTCCTGAGTGCTGTCAACGACTGATGATTCAACAAGTTATGGGCATCATTGGCAGTGCCAGGGAGGGGGCGAGTGCTTTCATTAATGCGACGCTCACGCTACACATTTCCAAGTTGTTCTAAGGGAGTTGCATTATAATATACAGCGATATCCAGAAATCCCCTGCCACCTGCACCAGCTGACCTAATCAAGGTGGCCAATATCAGACTAGATCTATTCCTGTAAGACAAACATGTGTATTAAGCTCCACATCTGTTTTCAGAATACCCAGCGGGACCTGGATAGGGATCGTTTGAAATAGATATAGAAAAACAGAAAAAATGTTCCATTTAACAGAAGTAATGTGACCAAACCACAAGATGGAACTTATTCTGGTCCATGCGCTCCCACGAGAATTCGCACGGGAGCGCAATGTTTTATTTTGCACATGAGCATTTCTGCGTATAGAGTGTTCGCTGGGCGCTCCCACGAAAACGCTGGGCGTAATCATGCTAATGCCCCGATGATGCGGGTGCCGGGGGCGGGCAGCTGCCTGACCTGTCCTTGTACAGGACGCACACAAAACGAAGACACGCGAGAGTGTATTAGTTTTGTGTATACTCACCACAACATTTGATGGTCGGCGACCATTGAATGATGTGGGTGTCACCCCATAGGCTGCAAATGCTGGATGTATGCAAAACATCCACTCACTGCTGCGCGGGCGAATTAGCCCTGTGAAGAGGGGCGGGTGGCAAAGCATAAAAAAGCAAACTTTCCAGCGCTGCTTGTCAACCAGAATAAGGACACACACACACACACACACACATATATATATATATATATATATATATATATATATAATGTACCCTCTCCATGGCCCTTATTCTGATCGGTGCGGCCGGATCCGAATATGCGGCCAGGACCGTGCGTGCGAAACCCCGCCTTCCATACGGATCGCCAACTCCGTCCGTACGCGGTAAGAAGCTGGCCGAACGGACCGCACGTGTATTTTTCATGGAATACGCCTCCTCCATCTCAGGGAACCTCCCCCATCATTCGATGGTCGCAGAACATCGAATGCAGGACCGAGTGTTCCACCAGCTCCCGCAACCTCAGACCACACGGACATTTTTCCGTGCAAAAGCAGAGATCTGGGCGGGCAGCTGACATCCGGCGATGTCATATGTCCGCCCCCTACACGTGCGTCACGGCCGCATTACCATACGTACGCCCAGCGTTTGCATGGGAACGCCCATGAAACGCGGGGCGTACGCATATGGTAATGAGCCCAAATAGCCCTTCACGCCCCTCTCCACCCCCTGTTCGGAGTGTTCACATTTCATGCGGGATTTGGCCGTACGCCCCGCTTGCACATGCGCAGAGACGCCTCTGCACATGCGCAGACACAAAACATCGGCGGCCCGAACGCACGCGGATATTACCGCACCGATCAGAATAAGGGCCCATGCCCTTTTGCATTTCTTGGTGGAAAATAGAATAATGACTTGCACTGATTGCCATAATTGATCATAAAGCAGATCCCCAGATATTTAATTCTTCTCATTCGCCAATTAAAATCGTTTGCAGAAGATAGTTGTTTATCTTTATCCGAAATATAGCTGAAGGGGAGGGCTTCCAATTCCGAGCCATTCATCTTATATCCAGAAATAGCCAGATATGAATTCAATACTTTCTATAGATTTGGGAGAGGAGTATAAGGAGAGACTGAAAAGTACTGTATGTCAGACCGTTTATAAACACGCCGTACTTCTAACAATGTTACTCACTGGAAGCCAATTAGAATATGATTGATGTCTTTTAACATGACACTGCTGTATAATAAATTTCTACATGGTGAAAGCTGGCTGTGTGAGACATGTATATGTACTGATTGCAGCTGGAGCACTGGAATGGGGGCAGAGACCGCCCAAGTGGCATTTCAACCATAGAGCCGGTAGTGATCCAATGAGAACTCGTGGACTGACAGCCAATCATACCATAGTAAATAAATACACAAACTGAATAGAACTAGTATTGCACTTTCTAAGCTCGCATGCTCCCACATCATGGTGAGGCTCATGTCTCTTCTTCCTTGCAGCTGCTCTCTTGTCCAGTGCACTGACTAAGGACTCAGATCCACCACTGGGTATGTGCAGCAGTTCCACTCTTCATAACGTGGTGGCTTCTTTTGTAATGGTATTATACTCCATTGTTTATTGGTGTCATAATCTGAGCCACTTGCCAAGTGGAGGGGGATTTCCGGACACTCCTCACCCCCTGTGTTTGTCTATGCCATGGGTCATCAAACTGCGGCCCTCCAGATGTTGTGAAACTACAAATCCAAGCATGCCTTGCCACAGTTTTAACACTCTCTTATAGCAAAACTGTGGCAAGGCATGCTGGGATTTGTAGTTTCACAACATATGGAGGGCCGCAGTTTGAGGACCCATGGTCTATGCACCCGGTGCTCCAGATGCAATCAGCTGCCACCGCTGATCCATCCCAGGCAGTGTAGATTCTTCATACATTTTCTGACCCCCCCCCCAAAAAAAAAAAAAAATTATGTTAATAAAAAAAAATCTGCTGGTAGCACTGGCAGCTACAGCAACTGACAAGCCACTGATGGGGTGAGCACTTGACTTCAACCCCCCTATGTGTTGGGAGTACCCTGGATCAAGGTGCCCATATACTCTCTGCACTGGCTTTAGAGAAACCCTAACATAGGCCCTTATTCTGATCTGTGCGGCCGGAGCCGCATACGTTGCTCCGGCCGCACAAACCAATCCCCGCCTACAATACGGATCGCCACGGCCGTCCGTACGCGGACGGCTGGCGATCCGCATGAAAATGGTGGGGCGTACGCCTCCACCATGGTGGGAGCTGCCCCCTGCATTCGATGGTCGGCGACCATCGAAGGCAGGGCCGCACGCTCCACCAGCTCCCGCAAGCTTAGACCACACGGACAATCGTCCGTGTGAAAGCTTGTATGGGGGCGGAGAGCTGACATCCGGCGATGTCAGCTTTCCGCCCCCATCACTGGCGTCATAGCCTCATTACCATGCATACGCCCCGCGTTTGCATGGGAACGCCCATGAAACGCTGGGCGTATGCATAGGGTAATGAGGCTATTAAGCCCCTCACGCCCCTCTACGCCCCCTTTGCGGCGTATACATTTTTTGTGCGGCGATTTCGCCTGCACATGCGCAGAGTGACCTCTGCGCATGTGCAGAGTGAAAACATCGGCGGTACGGCCGCACGCGGGCCGTACCGCCGAGATCAGAATAAGGGCCATAGTCCTTACACCAGAAAACACTATGCTGTATTAAACTGAATTACTGCAAAATTCTAGCCTTATTATTCAGCATCTCCTCCTTATGTTATAATAATGTGGCATGAGGGTCCCTTTAAACTACTCGTTAAAGCGCAGATTGAAAGTCCTTCAGCCTGTACTTGTGAGCAATGCTAGCTGAGGCATTGCCAGCTGAGTTAAACACCTCAGACGTCTAGGAGGACAGACTTCTATTTGACAGGCGGCATTTCTGCCTGCTAAGTAGCTGCTAATGCAGATCACTCCGCTATCTACATGAGCAGTCACGCCGGTGCATATGCTTAACATTTGGAATTAGCATCGGCAGAATTCAAAATACTTGGAAGATTCGGCAGAGAAAACTGAATAGAAAATAAAACAGGAAATATGACAAGGCAGAGGCTTCTTGTAGGAACTTATTATTAAAGACATATAAAGTAGCTGTTACAAGAAAGCTCATTCTTATTCACTGCCAAAAATTTTACAAAATGGAGCGGTTTGTTCATAACTATTGGCTGTAAATGCGGGTTTCGTTTTGCAACGCCTGAAAACTTTACAAAAATCTGAATAATTGTTACTCGTGAAGTTCTTCTCACCATTGCAAAATGTTAATGTTTAAAACTTTACACTTTGACTCCCCCCCCCCCCCCTTTGTGCAGTCTCATCTCATCCAAGATACAACAACAGGAGGGTGATCAACTAAGGGGGAGGAGTCAATGCTTCATATTTACACAGGGGTGACTCTGAATCAGTCATGCGAAGTTGCAAACAGATTTGCGATTGCGTTTTAGGATTCTGGATGTGGTTGACAATAAGGAGGTGGCAACGTCAATGCAAATAAGCAATTTATGTTTCTTCTGCACATGCGTCTAAGCTGTAGAGTTGCAATTGTAATTGAGCAGCACAGTCTCAGAAATATCTTAAATGTTCCTGCTCAGTGCCTGCTTGGGTGAAAAGAAAGGTGACAGGCGTGCAACCAAGAGATAAGCTGCCATAGATGTAAAGAGTGCAGTTTCTATGGGTTCTGCATTGCATCCAGGGACTGCCTTCCTCCCTGCACCATATAGCGCATCAAGCTGACCACCCTCCTCCCTTCAACACTCTGTGCCGCATCCGCCTAGCATCTCCTCCCAACTCTCCCCAGCCAATCATGCTGCAGAGTCCATCCCAGCTGCCTGCCTTGCTGAGATGGGCAGTCAGTGTAATATAATGTGACCACAGTCTTAAACAAGGTGAGCTCCGAATGGCTGGTAGCATTGAGAGAATCTTGGGGTGGGGTTGGTGAACTGGTGGCATTGCAAAGTTGAGACAGCTGGCGGGGGTTCAGAACAGGGTTGGGGGCTTGCTGTGGGCCCTGGCAGCTTACAGTCAGACATATAATTGCTTACTTAATTGGAGACAGTGGCGGATTCAGGGGGGGGGCACCCGGGCACGTGCCCCCCCTGTCATTCATTTTGTAGATGAGGACCAGAGCTTTCCAACGAGCCCATTCCCTTGTCTCTAGCCCCCCCGGGAACCGGAGATATCGCCTGGTAAAGCTGTAACATTTTTTCCCCATAGGATAATATGGGACCCGTCAATTCCGACCCCCACCTGGTTCCGACTGCTGCCAGTTCCCCCCCTGGCATCACATGTGGTTGATGTCATTCAATTCCAAATCGCTGGGCCTTCAATATGATACCAGGATGGTCCATATCGGTCAATCGGTTCCAGAGATATAGCGTGTAAATCGATTATTTTTTTATGTAATTTCATGTCTGTTCATGTTCTTTGAGGGCAGATTACTCTAGAACCAAACGTTCCAGTTTCACTGGACCAAAATCATTCAAAGCCCACTCAAAAGTTCTTGAATATGATACTTGTCTCATGTAAACGGGTCAGTTAGTTCCGAAGATATAGCCGGTTAAATTAGATAACTGGTTAAAGGGGGGGGGGTGGTTTTCTCTCCCCCTCACACCAGAAAATGCAGGGACCAGGCTGGTGTAAAAGGGGCCAACCTGGGAATGCATTTTCTGGTGTGAAATGGGTATTATTTCAAATAGCTGGGACCTGCAGTGCTCGGAATACAGCCAGGCTCTGCCACTGTCAGAGGCTATCACTTCTGCCTGGCGGCGGCTGTCCCTCATTTGCCATGAGCATGTATTCCCCGTTGGCAATCAGCATGTAATCCCACATGGCAACGAGCATGGAACCTCTGGCAATGAGCATGGAACCCTTGGCAATGAGCATGTAGATAAGCAGCACTTACTGTATGTAGCATAATTTTTAATAGGCATTATGGTATTTGGCATAACACATAATGGACATAATGGCGTGTAAGTTAACGTGTAATGGACATTATGGTGTAAATGTTTAATGCACGCCTTTGGTGGACAATGTTCCTGTTTATGAAACGTATTGTGAATTTTGTCTTAATCTGTGTGGCATTATGTGAATTCTGGCTCAATCCGTGTGGCATTATGTGAATTTTGGCTCAATCTGTGTGGCATTATGTGAATTTTGGCTCAATCCATGTGGCATTATGTGAATTTTGGCTCAATCCATATGGCATCTTATGAATTTGGCTCAATCCGTGTGGCATTATGTGAATTTTGACACAATCCATGTGGCATTATGTGAATTTTGGCTCAATCCATTTGGCATTATGTGAATTTTGGCTCAATCCATTTGGCATTATGTGAATTTTGGCTCAATCCGTGTGGCATTATGTGAATTTTGACACAATCCGTGTGGCATTATGTGAATTTTGGCTCATTCCATTTGGCATCATGTGTAAGGGGCAAGTATAATGGGGTCTAGTATTTTGTTGCATAATGTGTAAAAGTTGTATATGGTGTTGTACACTACACTCAAGGACACGCCCCCTGTTGAATGGTCACACCCCCTTTTCCAGAGCGCGCCTTCGGCGCGCGCACAACTACATCCTTCACTTTTGTTGCCATGGTGGGCTGCGTACTTTAAATGCCAGCGCCTATTTTTAATCCCATTCCCACCCTCTCTCTGCCGCTCTCTTAGCATGTACACTGGCACCACTAACACCGCCCCTCCCCCACCTAAACCCTCTTTTATCAAGGTGCCCCCCCTGTCATTTTATCCTGGATCCGCCCCTGATTGGAGACCATACTTTGATGGACAATCAGCACCCACTGTAAGACTGGTCCAAGTTTCGATTGTGTGCCTGATGTCCGGTTCTAAAAACTCATCAAACGGAATTAGGGCATTTAAAGATGAACAAAGTAGGCATCTTTGTCCTCGCACACTCATACCCAGGGATGTACACGAGGTATGCCCTAGTGTTATTTGCATGTCTTAGAAGCCATAATGGCTAAAGATGCAAACACAGAGGCTGTAGCGACGCACTTAGAAGAACTAGACCCATCATGTAATTTATCCACATTCTACTTACTGCTGAGTTTCTTATCATCCATCTCTCCCTCTCTTATTTACCCGTCTCCTGCATCCAACTGCCTAGTGATTAGTTCCTGCAGTCAGCAGCCCAGGGAGAAATGCACTGTCATCACTTTTTTATGTAGAGATTGGTGATATATATATCTATATGTGGTAGCGCTACACAAACCCAGCAAATACAGTATTCTGTGCCATATGAAATCCGTCGTTGGATACTGTAACTATACCGACAGTTTGGTCCCAGTAAAGTATGCGGTAATTATTCCAACACTAAAACCCCATCGTTAGAGCGCATCCCCTCACCGAAACACATGCTTTTAGACAATTTGAAAACAATAAGGATGGAAATTGTGTTGTTACGAGCCATACTCATTTTTCACGGGCTGGAAAAATAATGAATTGAATTGTATTCTATGGAAACACTAAAGTTTATTTAGCTCATTTGAAAATAAGATCCAACCTGTCAGCACCCCTGCCTGCCAAATGGGAGAAAATTGTATATCAAAGTGATATAATGAACACATAACTTATTACGAGAGAATGCAGTACCATTAGAAAAACAACTACAGTACAACGCCTTTCGGGTATCGTTTAACTCATTATCCAGGCGTGATACAAAGCACAGAGCACACTGGGGAAGCAGCACTTCAGTTAGGGCTGAATAGAAATGTTCTTTTTTTTAATCTATTTGTTCTTATATAGAGTTGTTATTGCTTTCACTTGGGTAGGTAACAAGATTATTCCCTGTTTGTGTAAACATAGGAACAGTGGGCGAAATGTAATATGGTGCGATTTTTGGACATTTTCAGAAATCGCACCAAACCGCACCTTTAAAAATCAAATTTTTTGGTGCGAATTCGCATATGTAATGAGATGCGATTTCGTGGCAAAAAGTGTGATTTTTTTTACTGCGAATCGCACCCTATTACATGTGCGATTTTTGGAAAACGTGCGATTTTGGCCGCTTTTTACCATAAATCGCACATGTCTAAAAAATCGATCCCTATTACATTTCGCCCAGTGAATGCAAACCAACAAGGGGACCCCAATAGATGGAGAACGATTTCAACACAGGGCGCAGATCTTATTCATATTGATCTCATTGTTGTCGCCTTATCTGCTGAAGTGTACAGGCGACTCTCGAATTTGAGACGGCTCATCCAGAATCCTCTGAGACCAAGGAGGTTGTTCTGGATCATTCGCTCGGATGCGAATTCGCATGCTTGTGAGTGAACCAGATCCCGCCTTGCGAATGGTGGTATGCCGGGCCACCATTCGCAAGTCACATTTGTTCACAATCTGGACGTTCCCATGGGCGCGACTATTGTCTGCGGCCACACACAGGCCGGCGACTAGTCAGCCACCCACCCCAAGCAGGCATCTCCATGCCCAGTGTTTTTATGGGGGCACTCTGCTGCTGCCCCCTGTCGGCCACCTTCCCTCCCCGCCTCGAGCGAACGGCTCAGCAAATGTGAAGCTCACTAAAGCTGTTCTCTTCAGGGGTTTGCAACCCCTTCAGGTGCAGTCTGATGCCGCACAGCCCGGCTGTTCCCGACCCGGTGTGAAGGTCAGAGGTCACGCTGCGCAGGCTGCATCTCCACTCCAGACAGCCGTACCGCCTGCTGCTGTCTTCCCCACTCCCGGCCACCCGCTCATGTAAGTAAATGTGCGGGGAGGTCGGTGTGGGTGGACGAGGCATTTTTTTTTATTATTATTATTATTATTAGGGTTGTCAATCTGGGGAAACCCGGATTGAGCATTTTTCAATCCCGAATCGCGGGTTTGAAAAAAATGCCCTGGGATTGGCATTCCGACTCCATGCTTCTGCCAACTAGACAATGATTGCCAGTGAGCGGCTATCCAATGCTAGACCTTATATCCTGTACCTTATTGTACATTCCTAGTAGCATATGACAATATTAACCTCTTATGGTTTATCCTTTGCGAGCAGCGTCCTCCCAGCTGGCGCACCCTCTCAGTGCCAGCGGCTGTTCTTGTAGAATAATAATGGCGAGACAGATTGGTTATTCAGCGGTCACTTATGGCTAGCTACGGGGGAGAGCAATGAGACTGCATTGTTCTAGAATTGGTTACAGTACAGGACCCTTGTTATTTATATTCATTCCCGACGGGATGCAGAATTTTCTGTCGTCATGTTACAGACAGTAAATCCAAAAGTTGTTTCGTGTGAGTGAAAGCCAAGGGCTGTTGCAGAGCGAACCCCCCAGGGGCCAGGTGCCGGTGGCAGCTGACTGCTGTCAGATAAAATCTTGTTTGAAAAGATTCTCACATGTGGTGAAAGGAGATTTTGACAGCTCATATATTTATTTATATATATATATTTTTTTTTTCTTCATTTTTTGTAAAAAAAAGGAAAGAACCTGAAAAGTGAAACGGAGATAGTTACTATTTAATTTCGGTGTTTAGCATATAATGAAAAGGAACTAAACATGAAATGAAATGGATTCTGCGCCAAGGTTAGTTCACGCTCAGCTGCCCCTTTATATCCTGGTTCAAATGCACAATTAGACGAAAGATCTTTCCAGCGAGTGCAGTCATCTGCCTGGAGGCTTCGAATTGTTTGTACATAAAAGGGAAACGTTCGTATTCTAAAAGCAGTTTATAAATGATTTCTGGTGTTGACGTGCGAGTGGCGCAGTGGGGTGCAGCACCAGGTGTACATACTGTACACCTGGAAAATATAAGGTAGACAAGATAGGTGCAGCCTTGGAAACTAAGGTTAAGGAGGGCCCTGCCTGTCCGTAGAGAGCACATCTCAGTAGCAATGGTACAGGTGCGCTAAAGGGGGAAGGACAGGTAGCAGTTATCTTAGCCTGTTGAGAAGTTTGTATTTTTCACACCCAGGCCCCTTGCAAGCCAAATGTGAGAGGGGTAGCGATGAAGCCGGCCCTAAGGGCCATGGGTTCTTGAGGACAGCACAGGTAAACTCTAGAGCAGGGGTGGCCAAGCCGGTTTCTCGAAATCTACCAACGGTCCACTTTTCCCAAATCACCTAGCTGGTGCACAGCTGTAGTCATTACTGTCAAATTTCCCAGACTCCCTAGCTGATGCACAGCTGTAGTCATTACTAACCGTCACATTTCCCACACTCGTAGCTGGTGCACAGCTGTAGTCATTACTAACTGCCACATTCCCCAGACTCCCTAGCTGGTGCACAGGTGCAGTCATTACTAACTGTCACATTTCCCAGATCACCTAGCTGGTGCACAGCTGTAGTCATTACTATCACATTTCCCAGACTCCCTAGCTGGTGCACAGCTGTAATCATTACTAACAGTCACATTTTAAAACCTGCTGCATTCATTCCTGCTATAGATCCACAGGTGGCCTGAGACACATGATCTAGTCGCAGATCACCCCTGTTCTAGAGAGACTCAGGAGAAGTCCTACAGTTACAAGATACCACTGGGCACACCTCTGGTGTGATGCAAATTTAGGCATGACAAGTGGCCATGCCTCATAATACCAAGTCATGCCCTATGCCCCAAAGCCCCGATCACCACCTCCCAAATGTTGGCAGGTATGCCAAAAGACAGTAAACTCTTGTCCCTCTAATGTCAATCATTCTAAACTAATGTTAAACACTGGAATGTGGCATAATGCCTTAGATCCTGATATGGATAAAGAGGATGCTGAAATTAGTTTACCCTATCCATCACTTATACACGACACTGTGAAGAGAAGCGGTCCGCTGCGCAGTGGAGATGGCTACAACAAAGTACTCTGGAACCTTTGGTGGGCTTGTGTAGCTTCTGTAGAGAGTCCAGCTCTTCCCAATGGCAATGTCTCCAACTACTTGGCCACACCCCCTAGTTCCAGGACCCAACAGATTTACAGCAGTTCAAGATAAAGTTTAGAGTAACAAAAGTCTGATGTGACCAGGGTCTATTGTTCTCTCCCCTGGCATTCCTGTTGAGCTATATTAAGAGGTCTGTGTAAATCACCACGGGACTCTGGAGAGCTGTACAAGTATATCTTTACTCACTGCATTCATAATGAATAATGGTTGCAGAGTTACAATCACTATGACAAAGTGGATGGCAATGACGCAAGGTCCTCATACTGCATATATACTGTCTACTCTATAAAATGTGACCTCCTAACGGTCGCTCGGACTTGCCGTCATTTTTCTTGCCCTGATTTGGTTTTTAGATTTTACTGTCAGTTTGTTTATAAATTTTAAGTTTTTTTTTTTTTTTTCACTGTCCCTTTCTTATCTGCTGTCCCGAGGCAGGGTTATCGCTGTTTAGGAATCTGTAGGAAGGTAAATGTTTTGCACTTTATGTACTTTTGGAAAATTTGATCGTGATCATGTCGAATGTGCATTTTATTTTAGAAAGCGCGCACTTGCATAGCTCAATATATGCATTAAATTATTTCCTGGGCAAGTTTCCATCTCACATTTCGCCTATGCCGGTAACATTGGACGTGTCCTTTCAGTTATCTGAATAGTCTAAAAATTATGGAATAAGCAAAAAATGTAATGGATCACCACTATCATTACCCACGATTGTGTGCACCCCGCCGGCGCCCTTCGTTTGTTATGTTTCTTGCACATTAACCACTTCTGTGCCTTTTATTAGGCTTCAATCCTGTATACAAGCTCTTATATTACAAACTAATAGGGGTATTTCTTAAGTGATAAAATCAGGGACCCCCACACGCCGTTTTGTTTAGAAATTTAACAAAAAAAGGAACCACCCCTCTAACTAAAAACATTGCACATTTCTGTGACTTGTGCGGAAAAATCGCACTCTATTACACTTCAGCCTAAGGGGGTTATACCGGTTCACTCGCAAAGGCCAATTCACTCTCTAATGGACAAAACCATGGGTGCTGTACTGTCAATCACTCTCTAATGGACAAAACCATGTGCACTGCAGGTGGGGCTGATGTAACATGTGCAGAGAGAGTTAGATTTGTGGGGGGTGTACTTCAAACTGATATCTATATTGCAGTGTAAAAATAAAGCAACCCATATTTACCCTGCACAGAAACAATAAAACACACAAATCTAACTCTCTCTGCACATGTTACATCAGCCCCACCTGCAGTGCAGCATGGTTTTGTCCATAAGAGAGTGATTGTGCCTTTCCGAGTGAATCAGATTACCCTCCCCCATATGCACTGCAGGTGGGGCAGAAGTAACATGTGCAGAGAGAGTTAGATTTGGGTGGGTTTCGTACTTCAAACTGATATCTATATTGCAGTGGAAAAATAAAGCTGCCAGTATTTACCCTGCACAGAAACAATATAACACCCATATCTAACTCTCTCAGCACATGTTACATCAGCCCCACCTGCAGTGCACATGGTTTTGTCCATTAGAGAGTGAATTTGCCTTTGTGAGTGAACCAGAATAACCCCCTAGGTGTATGATGACACATCTTTATGGGAGAATACATTGTGGCATATTAGGACATAATACGCAATATGTGGGCATATGGGTGTGGATCATAGGTTCAACCCTAAAAGGCTGATATACACAAGGTGGGCATGGGGAAAAGCTCAACACAAGCAAACAGCTGACACGGAACTGGTAGACACATGAAAAAAAATACACCTGTTTTTAAGGGGTTTATTGTATCCATTTGTAGATTGCAGAGTTCATGACCTGCCCTGCTTCAGAGCACATCCTACCATTCTCTGTCATAGTGGATGCTAAAGTATAAAAAAGTAAAAAAAAAGTTTGTGAAAAAGTCAATGTGTCGACCATTACCACATCGACCTAATGAATGTCAACCAATAGCATACCTCCTAACTGTCCCGCTTACCGTGGGAACGTCCCGATATTCGGGGACGTTTCCGCGTCCCGCCCAGGGCCGCCATTGTCCCGCGGTGGGGGGGGACAGTTGGGAGCCCCCCCAGCCTGCCCTGCGTACAGCGTCTATTCAGCGCCGACGAGCAGTGAAAACAGGGGCGTGGCCGGAGTTCACGGCACCCCACAAGGCCACTCCCCCTTTCTCGAGGTCGCGCCCCCTTTTTGCGCGAGCGTCCCGACCTCCCAACTTTTGAAGTATGCAATAGTGGTTGATCTTTTAACTATCGAGCTAGTACATGATGATACAAAGGTCTGTGCCATGTATAAATGTAATAGGACTTTATTTATTCATGATACACAATATAACACCTCACCTAGGGGACAGCTTTTTTTAAATCACGGGGCACAAAATTACATACAGTAGAAACAGATTAAGACTCCCTTTAGGAGAGCATGACTGACCACGGGTAAGTATGGAAGCGGGGAATCGGGAAAAAGCCCCTATGTGTGTGTGGGGAGGAGACAGCAGAAAAGAGGTGGGACCAGGCAGGGACAGGGCGTGGCTGAGTGGGAGCGGACCAGGCATTTTAAACTTATATTTAAATATCTGTAGCTGACCAATCACATATCTGCTAAAACATTTCTGGACATATCAGAAAATTGCCAGACTAAATATAACAATAATAATTTCAAAAACCTGAGATGTTAATACATTTTTGTATGGCAATATTTGTGTTGTTGTAGGTAGAACATTGTGTCCTATACCTTTTGTATAGCACTTGCAGGCTGTCAGTTATAATGTATTCTGGATATTTGCATGGATAGTGCTTTGTTATTTTTAGTTATTGAGCAGGGTGTCTTATACCTGGGTTACTGGCTATACAGTGCTGCAGAACAGCGTGTCACCAGATAATTACACAATAACAGTAACATTGTGATATACAGTGACGTAGTATAAGGCTAGCTCCAAAATACTGTAACATTGGTATATGTGCCCCAGTAAGGGCTAATTAATTGCAGAATATGCAGGCAAATAAACAAGCGAGGTTTCTGTACCAGCTAAATTTTAACTGGTGTGATGGCGTCTACGTATTCCAGATATAGGGGGTTATTCTAGTTCATTCTTTCTGACAAAATCCTTCTTAGATGGACAAAACCATGTGCACTGCGGGTGGGGCAGATGTAACTTGTGCAGAGAGAATTAGATTTGGGTGGGGTTTTTCTTCAAAGTGAGATCTATATTGCAGTGTAAAATCATGCAGTCAGTATTTTCCCTGCACAGAAACAAAAAAACTCACCCAAATCTAATTCTCTCTGCACATGTTACATCTGCCCCCCTGCAGTGCACATGGTTTTGTCCATCTAAGAAGGATTTTGTCAGAAAGAATGAACTAGAATAAACCCCATAGGGACTTATGGGCCCCATACATCAACAATTAATTGTGACAATCCTGAGATCTGGAGATGATTGCCACAATTAATTTTAGATGTGTGGGCTCCCCCTTTTGGCAATCCCAATCAAAAATTAATAGGGATCGCCAATCGATTGCTTAATCAGATTTTTAACATGCTTAATAATCTGGTATTATCTGCGGATCTTTTTTATATGTGTGGGCATTCCCAATTCGTCTTCTTCATCTATTTACATTATGAACAGCTGAAATGACAATCGATTGGGCAATTTCCAGATATGATGATGCAATCTTTAGATGGAAAAATCTGCCGATCACTGAAATAAATCTGTAATGTGTGGGCAAGTCAAATAGATTGTAGAATCCATTTATCTGGCCAAAAAAAAATCACTGGATCTGGAAATCCATTAATTGTGATTGCTGATGTATGGGGCTCATTATTTAACAATAAGTGATAATACTCATTGCTAAAGGAGATTCAGCTAATCAGCTCCTCTTATGTGTTTGAAAAATAACAGTTGGTAACTGATTGGCTGGAGCATCATTTATCAGATGCAACAAGTTTTATCAATCACAATGAGTGATATCACTCGTTGATAAATGGACCCAATAATGTTTTACAGAGTCATATTTGCATACTTCATTCAACTCTCCTCAGGTAGGAGCTGATTGGCTGCTTGTTTATCACTCTCCACTTCATCACCTTTTGAAGCTTGATACATCTGGCCCATAGTGAGGTATGGTGTTGGAGGTGATGGATTCGAGAAGGTGGAATAGTGAGGGATGAAGCTGGAGATGATGGGTTGGAGAGGATAGTATAGTGAGGGATGAAGCTGGAGATGATGTGTTTGAGAGGATAGTATAGTGAGGGAGGAAGCTCGAGATGATGGGTTGGAGAGGATAGTTAGTGAGGAATGAAGCTGGAGATGATGATTTAGAGAAGGTAGGATAGTGAGGGACAAAGCTGGAGATGATGGGTTGAAGAGGATAGTATAGTGAGGGATGAAGCTGGAGATGATGGGTTGGAGAGGATAGTATAGTGAGGGATGAAGCTGGAGATGATGGGTTGGAGAGGATAGTATAGTGAGGGATGAAGCTGGAGATGATGGGTTGGAGAGGATAGTATAGTGAGAGATGAAGCTGTAGATGATGGGTTGGAGAGGATAGTATAGTGAGGGATGAAGCTGGAGATGATGGGTCGGAGAGGATAGTATAGTGAGGGATGAAGCTGGAGATGATGGGTTGGAGAGGATAGAATAGTGAGAGATGAAGCTGGAGTTGATGGGTTGGAGAGGATAGTATAGTGAGGGATGAAGCTGGAGTTGATGGGTTGGAGAGGATAGTATAGTGAGGGATGAAGCTGGAGATGATGAGTTAGAGAAGGTAGGATAGTGAGGAACAAAGCTGGATATGGTGGTTCAGAGAAGTTCAAATTAGGTAAAAGAGTGAGGAATGAAGCTGGAGTTGATGAGTTGGAGAGGATAGGATAGTGAGAGATGACGCTGGAGATGATGAGGGCAGTACGGATGGTGTAGTGGTTAGTATTACTGCCTTACAGCACTGAGGGCATGGGTTCAATTCCCAGCATGGCCCTAACTGTGCGGAGTTTGTATATTCTCCCCGTACTTGCGTGGGTTTCCTCCGGGTACTCCGGTTTCCTCCCACAATCCTAAAATATACTGGTAGGCTAATTGGCTCCCAATAAAATTAACCCTAGAATGTCTGTGTGTGCGTGTACATGTGGTAGGGAATACAGATTGTAAGCTCCCCTGGGGCAGGGACTGATGTGAGTGTTCAAATATTCTCTGTAGAGCGCTGCAGAGTCGGTGAGGATAGGATAGTGAGGGGTGAAGCTAGTGATGATGAGTTAAAGAGGGTAGGATAGAGAGGGAACATGCTGGAGATGATGGGTTAAAGAATGCAGAATAGTGAGGGATGAAGCTGGAGATGATGATTTGGAGAGTATAGGATAGTGAAGGCTGAAGCTGGAGATGATGAGTCTGAGAGGATATTGTGTTGAGGGATAAATCTGGGAATGATGGGTTAGAGAAGATAGAATAGTAAGGGATGAAGCTGGAGATGCTGAGTTGGTGAGGATAGGATAAGAAGAGAAGAAGCTGGAGATAAGTCGGAGAGAATAGAATAGTGAGGGATGAAGCTGGAGATGATGAGTTGGTGAGGATCGAACAAGGAGGGATGAAGCTGGAGATGATGAGTTGCTGAGGAACGGACAAGGACGGATGAAGCTAGAGATGATGAGTTGGTGAGGATAGGATAAGGAGGGATGAAGCTGGAGATGTTAAGTTGGTGAGGATAGAATAAGGAGGGATGAAGCTGGAGATGTTGAGATGTTGAGTTGGTGAGGATAGGATAAGGAGGGATGAAGCTGGAGATAAATTGGAGATAATAGGATAGTTAGGGATGAAGCTGGAGATGATGAGTTGGTAAGGATCGGACAAGGAGGGATGAAGCTGAAGAGGTTGAGTTGGTGAGGATAGGATAAGGAGGGATGAAGCTGGAGATGTTGAGTTGGTGAGGATAAGATAAGGAGAGATGAAGCTGGTGATGAATTGGAGAGAATAGGATAGTGAGGGATGAAGCTGGAGATGATGAATTGGTGAGGATCGGACAAGGAGGGATGAAGCTGGAGATGATGAGTTGGTGAGGATAAGATAAAGAGGGATGAAGCTGGAGATGATGAGTCGCAGAGGAGGGATGAAGCTGGAGATGTTGAGTTGGTAAGGATAGGATAGGGAGGGATGAAGCTGGAGATAATTTGGTGAGTATAGTTTAAGGAGGTATGAAGCTGGAGATGATGAGTCGCAGAGGAGGGATGAAGCTGGAGATGTTGAGTTGGTAAGGATAGGATAAGGAGGGATGAAGCTGGAGATAATTTGGTGAGTATAGTTTAAGGAGGTATGAAGCTGGAGATGATGAGTCGGAGAGGATAGGATAGTGAGGGGTGAAGCTGGAGATGATGAGTCGGAAAGGATTGTGTAGTGAGGGATGAAGCTGGATATGAGGATTTGTGAGGATAGGATAAGGAGGGATGAAGCTGCAGATGATGAGATGGTGACTATAGGATAAGGAGGGATGAAGCTGGAGATGTTGAGTTGGTGAGGATAGAATAAGGAGGGATGAAGCTGGAGATAAATTGGAGAGAATTGGATATTTAGGGATGAAGCTGGAGATGATGAGTTGGTGAGGATCGGACAAGGAGGGATGAAGCTGGAGATGTTGAGTTGGTGAGGATAAGATAAGGAGAGATGAAGCTGGTGATGAATTGGAGAGAATAGGATAGTGAGGGATGAAGCTGGAGATGATGAATTGGTGAGGATCGGACAAGGAGGGATGAAGCTGGAGATGATGAGTTGGTGAGGATAAGATAAAGAGGGATGAAGCTGGAGATGATGAGTCGCAGAGGAGGGATGAAGCTGGAGATGATGAGTTGATGAGGATAGGATAAGGAGGGATGAAGCTGGAGATAATTTGGTGAGTATAGTTTAAGGAGGTATGAAGCTGGAGATGATGAGTCGGAGAGGATAGGATAGTGAGGGGTGAAGCTGGAGATGATGAGTCGGAAAGGATAGTGTAGTGAGGGATGAAGCTGGAGATGATGATTTGTGAGGATGGGATAAGGAGGGATGAAGCTGCAGATGATGAGATGGTGACCATAGGATAAGGAGGGATGAAGCTGGAGATTAGTTGCTGAGGATAGGGTAAGGAGGAATGAAGCTGGAGATTATGAATCAGAGAGGATAGGATAGTGAGGGATGAAGTCAGAAAGGATAGTGTAGTGAGGGATGAGGCTGGAAATGATTATTTGTGAGGATAGGAAAAGAAAGGATGAAGCTGCAGATGATGAGATGGTGAGCATAGGATAAGGAGGGAAGAAGCTGGAGATTAGTTGCTGAGTATAGGATAAGGAGGAATGAAGCTGGAGATGATGAGTCAGAGAGGATAGGATAGTGAGGGACGAAGCTGGAGATGATGATTTTGTGAGGATAGGATAGAAAGGGATGGAGCTGGAGATGATGAGTTAAAGAAGGTGGAATAGTGAGTGATGAAGCCAAATTAAGTGAATTGTAGAAGATAAAATAAAAGTACCAACAGAGAAATACAATAGCAAAGGTAAATTACACACTTTCAGATGTATAGGGGTGGCGCAAGGGTGAACACAATACGTCTGACTTGCGTTCAACGCTGCTTCCATGACATTATGAGAAATACCGCAAACTGTGTAATGGCAAAGTAACACACAATCACAACCACTTACACTCATTGTCACAGTGACAAAAACTGGAAGGGGTGTGTGGGCAATATAAACATAGTACTAGAATGGTTGAGAGCCCCTTATGGTGGCGTTCACTATTTAGGGCCAATCTCAGAAAAACTCAACTTTTTGTAATATAAAATATATATATAGCAGTCTTTATGTGAGACGCTTTCTATGAGTGCAAAGTACACGGGTAATTCCATGAATTGGGAACAATGGAATAATTTGAAATTGATTATACTATTTTACAGCAGACTAGCAAAGCAATTTTCCTTTGCACTTTGCTTCCTGCTGTGTCCTGCTGATGCTCACAAAATGCACTTTTTATTTTGGAGCTACCTTCATTTTATTGAACTATTTTCTTTTATAGGATAGCTAAGCCTAAAATAAAAGTTAAATGACTGCAATGTGGAAAAAAATCTATTATACATTTGCAAATATACAGTGTATATATATAGTCTCCATAGCACAACTGGATTTATTGGAAATGCAATTTATTTGGTTACTTAGCTGAATAAAATTCTAACCAATCTGCTTAAAGTGATTTCAAAATGCTCCCTGCAGTTTTCTTTATTAGTTTCACAAACATGAAATCTGCCATAAATGAAAATTGCTCCCGTTATTTGTTCCAATAATTTCCTGAAACATTGACATTGATATTTTTGAATGTTTTATTAATTGTGTTGTATTTACCTAGGTGTGATTGAGGTTTTGCTTTATCTTACTCAAACCTGACCCCATTTTGGATGCAGGAATCATAGCAGGGGGCATGGTAATGTCACTATGGGGGTTTGGCCACTTAAAGGGGGCATGCCTAGAAGCATTAAACAGACTTTAACCACCTTCTATCTAAACATCCACAAATTGCCACCTACAGAAGTAATGGGTGCACTTCTCTTAATTGCCACTTGTCCATAAATGGGTTGTACCACCAAGAGATTTGGCCCCATTTTTGGAGTCTGATGATGCAATCTTCTGCCCCTATGTTGCCTCCCGGTGTTGTTTATTTAGAATTGGATTGTGGAGACATTTTTGAAACATATGGCCTGATTCAGAGATGTAGGCTAGTCAGTCGCAGCTGTGCGCTTGTAAATGTATGTAAACTCTGCAAGCCAAATGCTGGTGCCAAATTGGGCAGGGACAGTGGTGTCCCCTTGATCTTGCGTTATATCTACACAGTAAACCAGTAACAGCAGGAGTTAAAGTGGGGGGGAATTGGACGGAACTGAGTCACCTCTCATGGTTGGGGGAACTTAGTTCCACCTCCACCACAGCCATGCACAGTGCACAAAGCATTCCCCTGCTGTTTCCTCGTCTGGCATGGTGTTTGTGATGTCATGTCATCACTGCCATTGAAGTGAAAAAGAGAGGAGAGGAAGCTGCTAGAGGACCAGAGACAGATATATGTATAATAAGTGACAAATACTGTGGACATTTTGTGTACGGGTACTACTGTAGGCATTATGGCCCTTATTCTGAACTGAGCGGTACGGCCCGCGTGCGGCCGTACCGCCGATGTTTTCACTCTGCACATGCGCAGAGGTCAATCTGCGCATGTGCAGGCGAAATCGCCGCACATAAAGTTTCTACGCCGCAAAGGGGGCGTATAGGGGCGTGAGGGGCTTCATACCCTCATTTCCCTATGCATACGCCCCGCGTTTCATGGGCGTTCCCATGCAAACGCGGGGCGTATGCATGGTAATGAGGCTATGACGCCAGTGATGGGGGCGGAAAGCTGACATCGCCGGATGTCAGTTCTCCGCCCCCATACAAGCTTTCACACGGACGATTGTCCGTGTGGTCTCAGCTTGCGGGAGCTGGTGGGGCGTGCGGCCCTGCCTTCGATGGTCGCAGACCATCGAATGCAGGGGGCAGCTCCCACCATGGTGGAGGCGTACGCCCCACCATTTTCATGCGGATCGCCAGCCGTCCGTGTACGGACGGCCGTGGCGATCCGTATTGTGGGCGGGGATTGGTTTGTGCGGCCGGAGCACCGTATGCGGCTCCGGCCGCACAGATCTGAATAAGGGCCTATGTGTAAGCAACACTACTGTGTGGCATACATGTATAAGGAGTACTACGGTGTAGTGTAACTTGAATAAGGGGCATTATTGTGTGTTATACTGTGAATAAAGGGCACTGCTTTGTGGTAAAATATGAATCAAGGTCAATACATGGGATGTAATGTCAATATGATTGTGCTACTGTGTGGCATCATTTAAATTGAGGGTACTATTGTGAGACCACTGTCCCTTTATAAAGTATGGGAGGTGGGGAACATACTTGAAAGTCTGCAGGGGGTGCAGAAAACCTTGGCACGATCTCAGGCTTCGCCTATTGGGGGGAAGGGTTATTGACAAGAGAAATTAGTTCTACCACCTCACCAGAACCACTTTAAGCCCTGAGTAACAGTAAACTGTGCTCTCGAAATTTTGGGGGATCTACTTCCCAGATCCATTGGATTTGCAAGCCAACCTCACACTCTGCTGAAGTATAATTTGTGGCATTGTGCAGGAGCGAGATGTCCCAGCGTGTCAGGTATAAAATAAAGGCAAGGATAAAATCGTTTCAGCCTAAGGGTCGGAACCTCGGAAAGTCTTCTAGTATAAAAAGGGACATCACAATTTTATTTTTGCCATTCACCAACCCCTTAACCCTCCAAAGATTAATTTCTGTTTTTAAAGCTATTAACCTAAAGGTATATAATAGAAGTCAGTTTAGAGGCTCATTTCCATTCGTCTTATCTAATAAGAAACCCATAATGTGCACAAAATAAAATCTGCATGCCGGGAAAGTCACAGACTAAAATACGGTGACCCAAATACTTCTTTTTTTTTTCTGTCTAGTAAATACGATCAACTCTCCGCAATGGCCTGTTTTCAAATATCTCATTATTGAGTACATTAATTAAAATGATAAGTAAATATCATCTAATTTTGTAATTAGATGCTTGAATGCAGAGGCACCATCTGTATTTAGAGCCTCAGGCACAATTATTTTTCTGCCGTTTTAAAATAAATAAAACCTATTTTGTTGTTTAAGCTTTTTTCCGTTTTTTTTTTTCCCCATAAGAGAGCGGCTTAAAGGGAGCGGAGATTTATATTAGGTATACATATGTGGGGGGTTTTCTGATTCACTCGGAAAGGCGCAATCACTCTCTAATGGACAAAACCATGTGCACTGCAGGTGGGGCTGATGTAACATGTGAAGAGAGAGTTAGATTTAGGTGTTTTATTGTTTTATTGTTTCTGTGCTCCCCCACCCAAATCTAACTCTCTCTGCACATGTTACATCAGGCCCACCTGCAGTGCATATGGTTTTGTCCATTTGAGAGTGATTGTGCCTTTCCGAGTGAACCAGAATAACCCCCATAGAGTAGTGAGAAAATTGAGTCATAGGACAAATTTCCAAAGCATTAAAAAGAGATGTACAGTATATAACTGTGTAAGTTCTTGAGGTGGGGAAGAGAAGAACCTGCTGGACCACCAGTTATGGGGGGTAAGTATGGAGGAGGGGTGGATCCAGGGCTACTTTAAGAGAGGTGAAGGCCTGTGGGCATCCTCCTTTCACTGGGCACCCTCCTCTTTGCCGGGAGCCGGCTGCTTAGCGCAGTAGAGTCTAAGCACTAGAGGGCTCAAACTCATGTGCAAACAGCAGGATTAGGGCAAAAAGGGGGTGATTCAGATGTGGTAGAGCCCAGGCATCTGACGCAAAGTACCGGATGGATTGTAGGTGACACAGCAGGACCGATCAACAGAGAGAGTAGAAAGTGGTGCAGAAGGAGGAGAGGTGGGCCTGTGCAGGATGGCCGGTTGGTCAGTGACCTGGGTTCACTTACACAGTGGCGGCTCCAAGCTCTGTGTCGGAGGGGGCTGGCACTGGCCACAATGCTGGCCCACCCTTCCGCTGCCACCGCAGCTTATGGTCCCCGCCGCCACCACCGGTCCCACTGCTGCTGGTCCAATGCCAGTCCCCGCCACGGGATGGGTCCATGTGCAGAATCGTCTGGAGCAGCAGCCCATAGAGGCATCCCGGTGGGAGGGAACACCTCCCAATGGGACTGCCCTTGGTGACTGGCAGGTCAGACTTCCAATAGGAAGTCACTGCCAGTTACGGTGAAGCCAGCACTAGCCACTGCTTGTGTGAAAACAGAGCCTTATGAATGTGTCAAAGTGATTCATACTGATCTTTATTATGTATAATAACACAATTCTGCTTCTAGGCCTAAACCTATTATGTCATAATAAACACTTATTATATAATAGACACAGCGAGTTATCTCCATGTATAAGTTGGATAGTACCCTATACAGGGTGTAGGCAGAGGCAGCCATTGGTATCTTGCTACAATCCAGGTTCTTCTGTGTTTTCTGCTTAGCTTCAGGTATCATAAAGCGGAATTAAATCATTTCACAACAAGTTAAATGGAGATCATATGTCGGTGATTAATGCCAGCTGGCTCTCCATTGTTACCTTTTCCAGCACGGTGTTTGGCAGTCGGTCTATGCTGGAGGAAAAGAGGTTTACAAAAAAGAGATACTAGTAGGCGCCTCTTGCACACGAGTATACAATTTATTTAGTAAACATATCATACAACCATTATTTGCATTATTCAAATTAATAAACACAGAATATAAAAATACAAATATAAATAAAAAATATATAGAGAAAATAAAATAAAAAATAAAAAAATAAAGATAAAAATAAAAATAAAAATGAAAAAATAATAAATAAAAATAAAAATGAATTTAGAAAAGCAAATACAGAAATATATATATAAAAACAGTATTCTTAAAAAGCATGTGCAATATTAGCAATTGATTGGAGTGCAGTAGATAATTACCAAGTCCTGGTCATTTGGTTTCCTTTCATATGCGCATATGAAGCCAGGTGACTGTGTCTCGTTTGGGAGGTAAGTTATCCAACACTCCAGGAAGATAAAGGAAAGCTGTAAACTGACCCAACTGGGTATTTGTAATCCACACCGTTGTTTTTCCAAAAGCTTTAAAATAGCAGCAAAACAGAATATTGTGGCACTGTAGTCGACACTGGTGTCGATGAAGGCGGCAGCTTCAGATCTTATGTACCGGTGAATACTCTGCAGCAGATCTTGGTGAGGAAATTCGACCGTGCCAAGTGCCCTGCGTACTGTGTCAGATGTTGACAGAGCGGCTGTGCCGGCCAGACAGCCAAACACGCGCCGCTGGACACTGACGCGGGCAGGGGCTAGTAACAAGTACCGGTCTCCTGCGCTCCAATGTAGACGCGGCAGCTGAGTGCTGCAGAGAGTTCAAATGGCTGCTGTCGTCTTCAGCCAAACGCCGCTGCTGCGCCTATGGATGATTACCAGGGACCGAAGTGGGGTAGATGTAATGAGATTCAGTAATTGAAGTTTACCTCCAGGTCCACTGGTTCAAGAGGCGGCAGCGGGGCTCCTATTCAAGACGCGTTTCGCCGCACTACGGCAGCTTTTTCAATTGAGGATGAGGAAGTACAGCTATGTGGGCTTGTTTTATACCTGGATATTGTACACAGGTGTGTGTGGTCAGGTGTCCAAGGCTATACAATTAGCAGCTTCATTTCAGTGTTTCCCTTTGTGAATCAGCTGCAATAATCATTGCAGCTTTCCTGTTTGTCTATTTTCTGCACACATAGCGGTATATTGTTTTGTCACATGCTTGTATATATGTAAGCATAAAATAATACAGATATAATAAAAATAAAATGAAATAAAATAAAATAAAGTGAAATCAAAAAATAATAAAAAAATAGGAAAATTAAAAATTAAATAATAACTGGGACATAGAAAAAAAGATAAATATAAATACAAATATATTTAGAGCAAAGCGACTTTTTACGCATATATTCTAGCAGATACAATTTGTTGATATATATAGATCTACCATATATGCAGAGATTTCAGAGGAGTGCTTTGCATTTCCTATTGCGTTTTAATGTGTCCATAAAATACGGGCATTTGTTCATATTCAGATTCGAGAGCAGCCACACTGACAGATCAAACAAGCCTGTGTATGGTTAATACTATAAAAGAGAGGTATCCTACACGTAACAGTACAATAAGAGATGGAATAGTGGCGGCTAGCGGCAAGAGGTCGAACACCCCACACAGATAGAACACAGATAATGACACATAAATGCAAGCGAACAGCGAAGATTTCCCTATTGAAGTCGCGATGTATCGCTGAGGTATGCACTCAGCTGACATAGATATTTAAGCATAGGTGTACAGAAAAGGGAAATTAAATTAGATTAAATAATATATAAACATTCAGTGTGTCAAAATATATGATGTATACACATACATCTCCTTCGATATAATAAAATAAATACATACTTTCAAATATAGATATTTGAGATACAGTATTTAATAGTAGTTTTAAATAAATATTAGAACATATGCGCCCCATATATAAGATAACTATATTGCCCAAGGTATTCAAATGCATCCGACATTAAATTAGATCACATAATATAATGAAACATTATACGTCGGTGGGGTGTATTTTGGAGCACACACAAGAGAGAGACAGTGGAGAGAGTCCAAAAATCATCAATTATTTCAATAGAACATTTTCAGTTATGTTCTCTTTGCATATTTGTATACAAGAAGTGAGAAGTTGTTTCTTCTTTAGTAAAGAGACCAATATGATAGTTTTATGTAGTTATTGGACAAATATTTGACATTTTTAATTGTTTTTTCACATTTTTTAGTGATTTTTAGCAGTTTTTAAGCGTTTTTGGCGATCTTTAGCATTTTATGAGGAAAGAAATACATTTTATTAATTTTTTATTAGATTTTTTATTTTTTATTTTTTATTTTTTATTGTTATTTGCTGTTTTATGAAATTTTTTTATAAGTTTTTTATTATTATATATAAACAGATTTATCAGAGGGTTTATAATTAGATTATCTAAATGAATTCCAAATCTATAGTCTCATTCATACCGTGGGGTTTAAGAGTCTGTAACTTCAGTATCCATGCCGCCTCCTGTCGACATAGAGTCCTGAAGCGATCTCCTCCACGGCTAGTATGAGCTATATGTTCCAAACCTATCACTTTGAGACCCACAGGGTCCCCGCCATGATGTTCTGCAAAGTGGCGGGGTACACTGTGGTTCATAAGTTTTTTCACTATATTCCTCCTATGTTCTAAGACTCTCGTCTTGAGTGGGCGGATAGTACGTCCTACATAGTAGGTGTTACATGGACATATTAATAAATAAATTACGTAGTTGGTTGTGCAATTAATAAACGTCTCTATATTATAAATCTTTTCATGATTTGAAGCTGTAATTTTTTGAGTTTTGTTCATTACATGTTTACAGGTCATGCACTGGGCATGATTACACCTGAAGAAACCTGTTATTTTTGGTCCTACTATAGTACTTTGTATGGTCCCTGTTTTCTTCTCTATAGAGCCTTTAAAGAAACTTGGTGCTAAGATGTTTTTTAAGTTGCGTGCACGTTTAAATATAATAGTAGGTTCTTTTTCTAAAGTGGCGCTCAAAATCGGGTCAGTGCTGAGTAATTTATAATTTTTCTTTATTATATTGGAGATTTTATTAGCAGCTACATTGTATTTTGAAATGAAACATAAATTGTTTTTCCCTCCATCTTTGAATTTGTCCACCTTTTTGGTTCTACTGTTGGAGCCTTGTTCATTGCTATTAGCAATGATCTCTTTACGATTTAAGGTGCCAGCGTACTCCAGAGCCTCAGTAAGAACGGGTTGGGGATATTCACGTTTTTTAAATTCCTCCAAAAGACCGTTCATTTGTTCTGCAAATTTAGTGTCCGAGGTACAGTTGCGCCTTATCCTATGTATTTGGCTTTTTGGAACGTTGTTGAGCCAGCTTTTTTTGTGATTGCTGGTGTAGGGGATGAAGCTACAAACGTCAACCGGCTTTTTGTAGCCCGTGACTGCTAAGACTCCCTCTACCACCTCCACCGTGACATCGAGAAAACTCATATGTGTGGGGTGATGTGAGTGGGTGAAAGATAAACCATAAGTGTTGTTATTAAGGTGCATAACAAAATTGTTAACTGATTCAGTGCTACCGTGCCAAATAAAGAACAGGTCGTCGATATAGCGACCATAGAGGACCAGGTTCGCATCCCAGCCCCCCCTTTAAATATACTGATCTTCAAATTGCCCCATGTAGATGTTTGCAAAGCTGGGAGCGAACCTGGTCCCCATCGCTGTACCGAGGACCTGTTGGTAGTGACAGTGATCAAATAAAAAGTGATTATGTGACAAAATAAATCTAATACCTGCCAAAATAAATTCCCTACTCCCCTCTGAGATACCCATATCTTTTTTTAGAGAGTCCTCTACTGCTGTGACCCCATTCAGGTGGGGAATATTGGTATACAGGGCTTGGGCATCACAAGTCACCAATTGGTAACCTGTGTCCCATTTGATGCCTTCCACCATCTTGATGAAATGAGTGGTGTCTTTGATATGGGATCTCAGAGAGGAGGCATGTGGTTGTAAATAACTATCAATAAATTGTGACAAATTAGATCTTATGTACCGGTGAATACTCTGCAGCAGATCTTGGTGAGGAAATTCGACCGTGCCAAGTGCCCTGCGTACTGTGTCAGATGTTGACAGAGCGGCTGTGCCGGCCAGACAGCCAAACACGCGCCGCTGGACACTGACGCGGGCAGGGGCTAGTAACAAGTACCGGTCTCCTGCGCTCCAATGTAGACGCGGCAGCTGAGTGCTGCAGAGAGTTCAAATGGCTGCTGTCGTCTTCAGCCAAACGCCTCTGCTGCGCCTATGGATGATTACCAGACACCAAATTCTATAGAACTCTAAAAAACAACCCAATGACTGACTACCAGCTGGAATTAAAAATACTACTTGAATCAGCGGTAGATGAGTGTGTTATCACAAAAGATGAGTTCGGCTTCCTCTACCCCCTCCACCCTGTCACCCCTATTTTTTATCACCTCCCTAAAATACACAAGACACTGCACAACCCACCTGGGCGTCCTATTATTTCAGGTATTGGGGGACTCACATCTAATTTGTCACAATTTATTGATAGTTATTTACAACCACATGCCTCCTCTCTGAGATCCCATATCAAAGACACCACTCATTTCATCAAGATGGTGGAAGGCATCAAATGGGACACAGGTTACCAATTGGTGACTTGTGATGCCCAAGCCCTGTATACCAATATTCCCCACCTGAATGGGGTCACAGCAGTAGAGGACTCTCTAAAAAAAGATATGGGTATCTCAGAGGGGAGTAGGGAATTTATTTTGGCAGGTATTAGATTTATTTTGTCACATAATCACTTTTTATTTGATCACTGTCACTACCAACAGGTCCTCGGTACAGCGATGGGGACCAGGTTCGCTCCCAGCTTTGCAAACATCTACATGGGGCAATTTGAAGATCAGTATATTTGGAGGGGGGGCTGGGATGCGAACCTGGTCCTCTATGGTCGCTATATCGACGACCTGTTCTTTATTTGGCACGGTAGCACTGAATCAGTTAACAATTTTGTTATGCACCTTAATAACAACACTTATGGTTTATCTTTCACCCACTCACATCACCCCACACATATGAGTTTTCTCGATGTCACGGTGGAGGTGGTAGAGGGAGTCTTAGCAGTCACGGGCTACAAAAAGCCGGTTGACGTTTGTAGCTTCATCCCCTACACCAGCAATCACAAAAAAAGCTGGCTCAACAACGTTCCAAAAAGCCAAATACATAGGATAAGGCGCAACTGTACCTCGGACACTAAATTTGCAGAACAAATGAACGGTCTTTTGGAGGAATTTAAAAAACGTGAATATCCCCAACCCGTTCTTACTGAGGCTCTGGAGTACGCTGGCACCTTAAATCGTAAAGAGATCATTGCTAATAGCAATGAACAAGGCTCCAACAGTAGAACCAAAAAGGTGGACAAATTCAAAGATGGAGGGAAAAACAATTTATGTTTCATTTCAAAATACAATGTAGCTGCTAATAAAATCTCCAATATAATAAAGAAAAATTATAAATTACTCAGCACTGACCCGATTTTGAGCGCCACTTTAGAAAAAGAACCTACTATTATATTTAAACGTGCACGCAACTTAAAAAACATCTTAGCACCAAGTTTCTTTAAAGGCTCTATAGAGAAGAAAACAGGGACCATACAAAGTACTATAGTAGGACCAAAAATAACAGGTTTCTTCAGGTGTAATCATGCCCAGTGCATGACCTGTAAACATGTAATGAACAAAACTCAAAAAATTACAGCTTCAAATCATGAAAAGATTTATAATATAGAGACGTTTATTAATTGCACAACCAACTACGTAATTTATTTATTAATATGTCCATGTAACACCTACTATGTAGGACGTACTATCCGCCCACTCAAGACGAGAGTCTTAGAACATAGGAGGAATATAGTGAAAAAACTTATGAACCACAGTGTACCCCGCCACTTTGCAGAACATCATGGCGGGGACCCTGTGGGTCTCAAAGTGATAGGTTTGGAACATATAGCTCATACTAGCCGTGGAGGAGATCGCTTCAGGACTCTATGTCGACAGGAGGCGGCATGGATACTGAAGGTACAGACTCTTAAACCCCACGGTATGAATGAGACTATAGATTTGGAATTCATTTAGATAATCTAATTATAAACCCTCTGATAAATCTGTTTATATATAATAATAAAAAACTTATAAAAAAAATTCATAAAACAGCAAATAACAATAAAAAATAAAAAATAAAAAATCTAATAAAAAATTAATAAAATGTATTTCTTTCCTCATAAAATGCTAAAGATCGCCAAAAACGCTTAAAAACTGCTAAAAATCACTAAAAAATGTGAAAAAACAATTAAAAATGTCAAATATTTGTCCAATAACTACATAAAACTATCATATTGGTCTCTTTACTAAAGAAGAAACAACTTCTCACTTCTTGTATACAAATATGCAAAGAGAACATAACTGAAAATGTTCTATTGAAATAATTGATGATTTTCGGACTCTCTCCACTGTCTCTCTATTGTGTGTGCTCCAAAATACACCCCACCGACGTATAATGTTTCATTATATTATGTGATCTAATTTAATGTCGGATGCATTTGAATACCTTGGGCAATATAGTTATCTTATATATGGGGCGCATATGTTCTAATATTTATTTAAAACTACTATTAAATACTGTATCTCAAATATCTATATTTGAAAGTATGTATTTATTTTATTATATCGAAGGAGATGTATGTGTATACATCATATATTTTGACACACTGAATGTTTATATATTATTTAATCTAATTTAATTTCCCTTTTCTGTACACCTATGCTCAAATATCTATGTAAGCTGAGTGCATACCTCAGCGATACATCGCGACTTCAATAGGGAAATCTTCGCTGTTCGCTTGCATTTATGTGTCATTATCTGTGTTCTATCTGTGTGGGGTGTTCGACCTCTTGCCGCTAGCCGCCACTATTCCATCTCTTATTGTACTGTTACGTGTAGGATACCTCTCTTTTATAGTATTAACCATACACAGGCTTGTTTGATCTGTCAGTGTGGCTGCTCTCGAATCTGAATATGAACAAATGCCCGTATTTTATGGACACATTAAAACGCAATAGGAAATGCAAAGCACTCCTCTGAAATCTCTGCATATATGGTAGATCTATATATATCAACAAATTGTATCTGCTAGAATATATGCGTAAAAAGTCGCTTTGCTCTAAATATATTTGTATTTATATTTATCTTTTTTTCTATGTCCCAGTTATTATTTAATTTTTAATTTTCCTATTTTTTTATTATTTTTTGATTTCACTTTATTTTATTTTATTTCATTTTATTTTTATTATATCTGTATTATTTTATGCTTACATATATACAAGCATGTGACAAAACAATATACCGCTATGTGTGCAGAAAATAGACAAACAGGAAAGCTGCAATGATTATTGCAGCTGATTCACAAAGGGAAACACTGAAATGAAGCTGCTAATTGTATAGCCTTGGACACCTGACCACACACACCTGTGTACAATATCCAGGTATAAAACAAGCCCACATAGCTGTACTTCCTCATCCTCAATTGAAAAAGCTGCCGTAGTGCGGCGAAACGCGTCTTGAATAGGAGCCCCGCTGCCGCCTCTTGAACCAGTGGACCTGGAGGTAAACTTCAATTACTGAATCTCATTACATCTACCCCACCTCGGTCCCTGGTAATCATCCATAGGCGCAGCAGCGGCGTTTGGCTGAAGACGACAGCAGCCATTTGAACTCTCTGCAGCACTCAGCTGCCGCGTCTACATTGGAGCGCAGGAGACCGGTACTTGTTACTAGCCCCTGCCCGCGTCAGTGTCCAGCGGCGCGTGTTTGGCTGTCTGGCCGGCACAGCCGCTCTGTCAACATCTGACACAGTACGCAGGGCACTTGGCACGGTCGAATTTCCTCACCAAGATCTGCTGCAGAGTATTCACCGGTACATAAGATCTGAAGCTGCCGCCTTCATCGACACCAGTGTCGACTACAGTGCCACAATATTCTGTTTTGCTGCTATTTTAAAGCTTTTGGAAAAACAACGGTGTGGATTACAAATACCCAGTTGGGTCAGTTTACAGCTTTCCTTTATCTTCCTGGAGTGTTGGATAACTTACCTCCCAAACGAGACACAGTCACCTGGCTTCATATGCGCATATGAAAGGAAACCAAATGACCAGGACTTGGTAATTATCTACTGCACTCCAATCAATTGCTAATATTGCACATGCTTTTTAAGAATACTGTTTTTATATATATATTTCTGTATTTGCTTTTCTAAATTCATTTTTATTTTTATTTATTATTTTTTCATTTTTATTTTTATTTTTATTTTTATCTTTATTTTTGTATTTTTTATTTTATTTTCTCTATATATTTTTTATTTATATTTGTATTTTTATATTCTGTGTTTATTAATTTGAATAATGCAAATAATGGTTGTATGATATGTTTACTAAATAAATTGTATACTCGTGTGCAAGAGGCGCCTACTAGTATCTCTTTTTTGTAAACTTCTGTCTTTTGGGGGCGGCAACCCCCTCCTAGAGGGCAGCCATTTGCACACAGCACACACACACTAACCCATAGCGCTCAGAATCTTTTTCTGGAGGAAAAGAGGTGCCTACTATTGTTTCAATTACCAGCCAGCAGAATATAATTCACTAATCAATATACACAGCGGTTACATTGTTACAGCTTGTGAGTGGCAGCGGCCTTCATAACACATCAGACTCACTGGCCAGCAGGGGGCATACACAGTGGCACTGGCATGGTTTTACAATAGACTTTGTGATCTGTACTCTGTCTGTATTAACCTCACAATCTAATGTACATTCTAATAGCTGTTACAAACTAGGACACTGACTCTCCCTCACTGACACTGACCCTCACTCACTAACACTGACCCTACCTCAATGACATTGACCATCCCTCTCTAACACGGACCCTGCCACACTGACACTGACCTTGTCTCACTGAAATTGACCCTCCCTCACTAACACTCCCTCACTGACACTGACCCTGTCTCACTGACTCTTTACCCTGCCTCAATGACACTGATCCTGCCTCACTGACAATGACCCTGCCTCACTGACACTGACCCTGCCTCACTGACACTGACTCTCCCTCACTGACAATGACCTTCCCTCACTGACACTGACCCTCCCTCACTGACACTAACCCGGCCTCACTGCTGACACTGACCCTGCTTCACTGACACTGACCCAGGCTCACTGACACTGACTCTCCCTCACTGACACTGACCTTCCCTCACTGACACTGACCCTCCCTCACTGACACTAACCCGGCCTCACTGCTGACAATGACCATGCTTCACTGACACTGACCAAGGGTCACTGACTCTAACGTCCCTCAATAACACTCCCTCACTGACACTGACCCTACCTCATTGACACTGACGCTGAATATCTCAAATAATTGGATTGTTTTATAGTTAGATCCATATTTGCTGATAAATGCCCATTCTAGACTGTTAGTTATTTATTTGATCACATTCTTTTCTTTTAGGAGATCCACTATTTCAATTTCATTTAATATTAGTTTGGCTTCACTTAGTAAATCGCCAGAGAACCGTTTTTGATGAAATCTCATCTTCTAAAATATTGGGCTCAGTATAATTCCTCTTGAGCCATTTATACATGCCCGGTGGAATATTTCCAACCCTCTTTGATGATATCCCCTCGAACTATCAATATACAAGTTCAATTCAGTTGGTTTCTTATATGTTGTTAGTGCAGATAATCCCGTCTTTAATGAATACTGTTAAGTCTAGAAAAGTGATTTCCTTAGGGCTGATGTTTTATGTTCGAGTCGTTCTTATTGAGGTAATTACAAAAAGCATCTAGGAAATATTGTTTTCCTTTCCAGATAAAGAAAATATCATCAATGACCCTCCACAGGCATACCAGGCTTGCCCGTTCTCATGATAGCTAGCCAAAGTCAAGGTCTACCAATGAGCCATGTACAAATTGGCATAACTCAGGGCAAACCTGGTGCCTCACTGACACTGACTCTCCCTCACTGACACTGTCCCTTCCTCACTAACACTCCCTCACTGACACTGACCCTCCCTCACTGACACTGACCCTACCTCACTAACACTCCCTCACTGACACTACCTCACAAACACTCCCTCACTGACACTACCTCACGAACACTCCCTCACTGACACTGACCCTACCTCACTAACACGCCCTGACTGACACTGACCCTCCCTCACTGACACTGACCCTCCCTCACTAACACTCCCTCACTGACACTGACCCTCCCTCACTGACACTGACCCTACCTCACTAACACTCCCTGACTGACACTGACCCTCCCTCACTAACACACCCTCACTGACACTGACCCTCCCTCACTAACACTCCCTCACTGACACTGACCCTCCCTCACTGACCCTACCTCACTAACACTCCCTGACTGACACTGACCCTCCCTCACTGACACTGACCCTCCCTCACTAACACTACCTGACTGACACTGACCCTCCCTCACTAACACTCCCTCACTGACACTGACCCTACCTCACTAACACTCCCTGACTGACACTGACCCTCCCTCACTAACACTCCCTCACAGACACTGACCCTCCCTCACTGACACTGATCCTACCTCACTAACACTCCCTGACTGACACTGACCCTCCCTCACTAACACACCCTCACTGACACTACCTCACTAACACTCCCTCACTGACACTAACCCTGCCTCACTAACACTCCCTGACTGACACTGACCCTCCCTCACTAACTCTCCCTCACTGACACTACCTCACTAACACTCCCTCATTGACACTAACCCTGCCTCACTAACACTCCCTCACTAACACTCCCTCACTGACACTAACCCTGCCTTAATTACACTGACCCTCACTAATACTTCCTCAATGACACTGACCCCTCCCTCACTGACACTACCTCTCGAACACTCCCTTACTGACACTACCTCACGAACACTCCCTCACTGACACTGACCCTACCTCACTAACACACCCTGACTGACACTGACCCTCCCTCACTAACACTCCCTCACTGACCCTCCCTCACTAACACTCCCTCACTGACCCTCCCTCACTGACACTGACCCTACCTCACTAACACTCCCTGACTGACACTGACCCTCCCTCACTAACACACCCTCACTGACACTGACCCTCCCTCACTAACACTCCCTCACTGACACTGACCCTACCTCACTGACACTGACCTTACCTCACTAACACTCCCTGACTGACACTGACCCTCCCTCACTAACACTCCCTGACTGACACTGACCCTCCCTCACTAACACTACCTGACTGACACTGACCCTCCCTCACTAACACTCCCTCAATGACACTGACCCTACCTCACTAACACTCCCTGACTGACACTGACCCTCCCTCACTAACACTCCCTCACTGACACTGACCCTCCCTCACTGACACTAACCCTGTCTTACTGACACTGACCCTCCCCCACTGACTCTCCCTCACCAACACTGACCCTGCCTTACTGACACTGACCCTATGGGATTTTTCTACGAAGCAACCTGGCATTTTTCTGATCACTTTAATGCCCAATATGTAAAAGGGCAGCAATTGTATTAGCGTTATGGGCCTGGTGAGAGCATTCCCCTTTTACATATTGGGTATAAACACAATGAGTTGTAAGTAAACCGCAGAGTTTCTGAAATAATACCAGCAGTGTCTAAATATTATTTCCTGTGATTTTGCCCCTGAAGTGCGGTTTTCTGTATCAGCCAATGAATAATACTCAATGTTACCTCTGCCAGGCGACGCCTCCACTTTTCTCATAGATCCAGAAATGCAGAGTGACATATGCTCGGGTGTTCTAACAGAGATTTGTATGAAAATTCTGTGAATATCACTGTTACTTTATGATTGGGAATATTTTACCCTGAAGCCAAAAATGTTCTGTGTAGCTTGCAGATATTGCAGGTGTCAGTTATGTTATCCAATCAGTTTATTGAGGGGAGAGGGAAGGGGTTTATGGGGGATCCGCACACAGATTAATAATACCCTTGTTTTTGTTAATATAGGGTTTTATTTAATGGAAAGAGAGCCGCCATTTAATTTTGATAGTAAGGCGGGGGTGCTATCCGGGCAATATGGTTAGTAGACTGATTTGAAGGAGAAAGAGAAGAAAATTGCGCGGTGGATGCACATCAGAAAGGATGATTTATTTCATCATTTAAAACTTAGCCTTTATTATTTGGTTTATTTAAAATATTTAAAGAGGAACCAGGTGTCTGTGTTCTTATATATGGAACTACAGGTCTGGGTCCACTCCGCTTTTTTGTGAAATTGATAAGAGGTTAAAATTGGACATACAGGTCACACATACATATAAGGTGAAGTGCTTGTGCACTCTTGAAGTAAGAAAGTGTGTTGTTATAGTTTAAAAGTGTTCGCTAGACGTGTTACTATGTTCTAGCGAACACTTTTAAATTATAACAACACACTTTCTTACTTCAAGAGTGCACAAGCACTTCACCTTATATGTATGTGTGACCTGTATGTCCAATTTTAACCTCTTATCAATTTCACAAAAAAGCGGAGTGGACCCAGACCTGTAGTTCCATATATAAGAACACAGATACCTGGTTCCTCTTTAAATATTTTAAATAAACCAAATAATAAAGGCTAAGTTTTAAATGATGAAATAAATCATCCTTTCTGGTTTGCATCCACCGCACAATTGTCTTCTCTTTCTCCTTCAAATCAGTATGTTATCCAATCATCCTGTATATCTGTATTTACAAAGGCAATGTAGAGAATGCAACATATAAGGCACGTGGACCAATCATGCTGGCAACACTTTGTGTAGATTTAACATAGCTTGTAAGGAGATAAAGTACCAACCAATCAGCGCTGGAATCACTACAAATGCTGAAGCCAGAATCCCAATAGCCGGCATCCCGATCATAAGCATATCAGGGACTCTTAGCGTTAGACCACTGGTCTGCAGCCTAAAAGGGGCGGGGTTAGGCACTAAGGGGGTGGCTTAGAGTAGGGTTAAGTCTCAGAGGTGGGGTTAGGCACCACCGGGAGGGATAGGCTACGGGGAAAAGGGTTAGCTACAGGTTAAGGTGGTATGTTAAGTATTCTTACCTAGCTGTTGGGATATTTATCATTGCTATGATGCTGTCGGTCTATTGACTGCTGACATCCTGACCGTTGGCCATCCGCATGTGATGTACCTCAAATCCCCCTACCTCCCCTTCCCCGTGACTGATCCCGCTCTGTGCTTTGTACCACCTTGTCCTAACTTTCCCCTGTTCCCCCCTCTCCACACTACATCATGCCCCTCCACCTGCAGAGCTCTGCCCTGCCCCCTACTGTTGCATTGAGGATAAATATAAATGCATTTTTTTTTTTTTATCATTATTTATTTCTTACCAGTTATCTATAACTATAACCCACGTATTCTGCCACACTTTCCAGGGAATATTTGTCCATTCACATCAGTCGCTGCCCAGTGGAGCTTATACTCTCCGTACCATGTTTTCCCAGCATGCATATTCATGCTTGGGTCATTTTGGGAGCCACCTCTAACGGTAGGGGGAACTAGTTCCACCTCCACTAAAGCCCTGCACAATAATATCAACAGAAAAGACTCTCCTAGCAGCTTCCTTTTCGGACACTGCACATGTGATGTCAAGCTGTCACAATGTACTATTGCTGTAAGCATTATAAGTGGCACTACTACTGTGGGCATTGTGTATAAGCAACAACATTGCCGCATACATGTATAAGGAGTACTACAGTGTAGCGTAACATGAATAAGGGGCACTACTGAGTGACATTTTGTGAATAAGGGGCACTCATGTGTGTCATAACGTGAGTAAGGGGCTTTACTATGTGGTGTAATATGAATCAGGGGCACTACATGTGGTTTAATGTGAATGAGATTGTGCTACTGTGTGGAGTAATTTAAATTGAGGGTACTATTGAGTGACCACTGTCAACTTTATAATGTATATGAGGTAGGGCACAAATTTGGTGGGAGGTCACCAAAAACCCTGGCACTTGGTGGGGTCTCGTGGCAGGGGAAATGAGTTCCATCACCATATCAGGACCACTTTAAAATCTGTAGAACACAGAGGAAACCCAAGCATGCATGGGGAGAATATACAAACTCCACACAGATTGGGCCATAGTGGGAATTAAAAAAACTGCGTGTACTGTATGTATGTGTGTGTGTGTGTGTGTGTGTGTGTGTGTGTGTGTGTGTATATATATATATTGGAGATCAAAAAAATAAAAACCTTGCACTTTAAATATGCTCTGGTCTGTCAGAATGTACTTTTCCATGACATATTTGTTAAAGCTTTTTTTGGCCTTTTACCTGTGGTTGTCTGATTGTCGGAGCTTTTTATTTTATTTATTTTTCTCTTCTTTTTTTTCAGATATAATGGACCCAATCTTGTGCTGAAATACATCAAAGAGAAAGGTCGCCTGGTGAATATAGCACTGGATGAGCGTAGTTCTCCCTTTTATCCGCTTCGAGATCGCCAGGGCAATGCCATTGGGGTCACCGCCTGTGATATAGACGGTGACGGACGAGAGGAGATTTATTTCCTGAACACGAACAATGCTTTTTCAGGTAGGAGGAATCCTGGGGACATGTGTGACTGACATGCGGCTGCTGTACACTTCACTTGTGCCCCATGCTGGATCCTGCATCAGGCACAGAGGTGGCTCTTGTTTGCACTGACAGATAGTGTCTTTTATTTCCTAAGAAAAAGAAATATAAAGAATGAGAAAAGGTTTGGGAAACAGAACTGTGTGGTAGATGTATGAAGCGGTGATAAGGGAGGTGAAGTGAGCCAGATGTGAAGTAGCCTATGGCAACCAATCAGCACTGAAGTAACATCTGTAATTTGCATAATATAAAATTAAACAGAGCAGCTGATTGGTTGCCATGAGCCACTTCTCCTCTGACTCACTTATCCTCCCTTATCACTGATTCATTCATCTACCCCTGAGTACTATGTCACGATGGGGTTGACGTTACTACCAAGTTCTCTCCATGCTCCCAGGGTGTCGCTGTTGGTGGGAGATGGTGTATTGTCTTGTAGGGGTATTTAGCTTGGGGAGAGATAAAATTGTGAGAGGTAAAGGGCAGAATTTATTAAGGTGCTGGGAGGAATCCGTCCGACTCTGCCGCACTTTATGTCGGCAGGAATCTCTCTCAAATGTGCTCACTGCCCCGTAGGATGCTGTGGCATTTGTGGCACTCAGTCCGTCCCTGATAGAAGATGATTATCTCTCGGCAACGTTTGATAAATACCCCCCCAAAGTCCCGGAGGTTGCTATACCGCCATGCTTCAAAGATGTAAGGGGTTTATTTACTAAGATGGGAGTTCTGTTGAAAATGGGAAGTTGCCAATAGCAACCAATCAGAATTGACTGCTTATTTATTTAGCACCTTTTAGGAGATAATAGATAGAATCTGAATGGTTGCTATGGGCAACATCCCATCTGCAATAGTACTCCCATCTTTGTAAATTCCCCCAATGAGCGCAGGTTGCACGATAAGTTTTATATGGTGCTTGGTGGGGTGATAGACGCACGTGCACCGAAAAGGGGACATGTCCTATACAAACAGGGGCATGGCCTATGCAAATGAGGGTGCTGTCTGGCCATGCCCCTATTTTCGCCCTCTGCGCCGCTGAACAGATGCTGTGCGCATGTGTCTATTCCCCCCTGCCGGGACACTGCCGGCCGCAGGGCTGCCATCTTTGTGGGGAAAAGTTTGTGAGTTATCAATCATATTCTCTGACAAATGGCCAAATCACAAATTCTGCTAAGGTATTTAAACTTATGAGCACAACTGTATGTATGTATGTATATATATATATATATATATATGCACACACACATACTGACAAAGTCCTTAGGTGACGAAACGCGTTGACAGCGTGTCTGCAGTGACGCTGGAGATCTGTCTGGTCTGCTCCGCAAGCCGAGGAGATACCCCGCTGCTGTCCCGCTGTGAAGCTGTTGAACAGCCGTCTTGTGTCTGCCTGGTTGCCGGTGTACTAACGCTGGTGACGATACTGCCTTGTTCATATTTTAAAACTTAAGTGTACGTGAGCTTTTATTTTCCAGTAAAGTGTTGTATGATATATGCTTATGGTGTGCGCCTCCTCCATTTGCTTTTTGGTCTTTGAAGAGCACACATGCACTGGTCCTATAAGGAGTGATCTCCTCCATATTTTGTCATTGATCTAACCTTAAAAGGTGCAACTATACACCTACTTTTTGAGGAATAATAAAAGATTATATTCCAAATTGAGTGATATACATATCTCTGGAATCATATATATGTACAGGAGTGAATAACAATAGAGTCTTGAACGGTTTGTTCAGAAAAATTTACATTTCAAGCTTCCAATAACAGGATGGAACTAAGGGGCTTCCAATAACAGAGAAAAACAAAAAAATCTCCTGAAATACCACAACAAATTGAGAAGACATATCCAGTCTATATCATGATAAACATTTTTCCAGATTGTTACAAAATAATTGGCACACCCCTGATGAAGTCTCTTGATGAGACGAAACGCGTCAGGTTTTTTATATCATCCATAATCAAAGGATAACACTACTAAAGACAAGAATTAACTACGAAAAGTTTGTTTTACTGTTTATATACTTGTATTTATAAATGTTTTATACATGAATGAAAATTCCTATTGTGTACAAATTGGTTAAATAAGGATTGGGGAAAGACAGGAATTACTCCATTTTAAAATATTCAAGGGCGCCATATAACACTATTGTGAGGAGATTTGGATTGTGGGGGTCTTGCTAGTAGAAGACTGAGTGTCAGGGCCGGTGCTAGGGTGTTCGGCGCCCTCCTACAAACTAAAAATTTGCGCCCTCAGCACTTGCCGAAGGCAGACTATGAAAAAAAACATATAATGGGCTTAGCAGCAGCAGTGCCATGTCTAGACATTTTGGTGCCCTGTGTCAGAAAAGGAATTGGTGTCCCTGTCCCCCACTTACCCCTCCCCCCCCCCCCCCCACACACATACCAAAACCAGTGATAGTGTGTGCTTTATGCATGTGGCAAAATGTACACCATAAAGCCTATTACACATTACGCCACACACCATAGTGCCCATAACACATTGTCATACACCATAATTCCTACTACATGTTATAGCCCACTATAATGCCTACTACATTTTATACCACACACCGTAATGCCTATTACATATTACCTACATGCTTATTGCCAGGAGTTACATGCTCGTTGCCAGGGGTTGCTTGCTTCTTACCAACGAGTTCCCATTAAATGCTTAAAAGTAAAAGGTAGGTAGCAGTTTTGACAGTACTGAGGCAAGGAGGGGGTTAGGGTCAGGTAATACTTTATCTATCTATCTATCTATCTATCTATCTATCTATCTATCTATCTATCTATCTATCTATCATGATGAACTACATTTAATTTGTGTGCTTTTAGATAAGCATATTAATATTAAAATATTGCTTTTAAAAGAAGCAGTTTATCTATTATAACTCTGCTTTCCCTGGTGATCTAGGGTGAAAGGACTCAGCAAGTGTTAATTACCACACAACCTACCCCTCCCCCCTTTCCCAGCAGTTTTGGGGTTGGTGGCAGCCAGCACAGTACACCTACCCCAGGCAGTGAAGAGAAAGCAGGGCTGGTCCATGCAGTAGCTACAGCTCCAGGCATGTGCTGAAAATGTCACTCAGGCAGCACAAAGCACAGCCACAATGCAGCTGCCCCAGCGGTGTCCTGGCTATTGCTAACAATCCTGGAACCTGGGTGGACTCGCGATGGGGAACAATTAAGAGATACTGTAGCTGATGTGGTAGAGTCAGCTCAGCATTGTTGTTGTGCTTCCCCCGGCCCTGCTGAGTGTTATAGGTGACCATAAGTCCACCACATACCTCCCAACAGTCCCGATTTTATCGGGACAGTCCCGATTGTCAGGGCCTGTCCCGCTGTCCCACCCGCGGGCGGCAGTGTCCCGCGGTGTGGGGGGGGCTGTTGGGAGTCCCCCCTGTCGGCTGCTAAGCATCGGGGAATAAACGCTGTGCGCATGCGCACAGCGTCTATTCCCGCAGCCAGGGGCTGGGGGCATGGCTAGAGGCTCACAGAGCCTCTGGGTCATGCCCCCATAGCGGCAAAATGGGGGCGTGGCCTCACGGGGGGGAGCCGCGAGTATAGGCCACGCCCCCGAAATTAGGCCACACCCCCGAAATTTCTGGCGCGCCTCCGGCGCGCAGGAGATGCGTCCCGAGTCGCTGTCGGCAAATGTTGGGAGGTATGCCACCAGCATTTCTAGAGATTTTGTTTATATATATATTTTTGTATTGATTTTTCACCTTGACAAAGGGGCGTGTAATCCCCGAAACGTAGGTCCGTTTTGCTGTAACAAATATATGGTTTAAAAAGTTCCCGTTTGAGTGCCGCTGTTGTCTTCTTCCAATTCGACTATATATATATATATATATATATATATATATATATATATATATATATATATATATACACATTGAATATTTATGCATTGCACAGTATTACATATCACATTTTTATGACAGGTCTACTTTAAGACGTCTCATTTGTGTCCTGGTTTACTCTGTACTGTAAAAAATATCACTAATTACCTGAGCAAAGCAGATGTCTGTGGCGAGCCTTCGTACCCAATTAACACAGGTTGTCTGCTTTTTTCTTTTTAAAAAATACAATCCGCCAGAGATGTTTATATTCTCATAGATCATTCTAAAATATATAAAGTCTCATTTTAGTTATTGCTCAGGAAACATGATTTGTACCTGAGGTCCGCTGACGTGCAAGGGTTCAGGGAATTGTCTAATTTACATTTAATTAACCGGTTAATGTTTTTTTTATTTATAATACTAAACATCTACTGAGTAGAAACCTGGACGACTTATATTCATTTCCACACAGTATATTTATAGCATATTTAAGCATATGGCAGAGATTTTGGTGCCTCTCAGATGATTAATTACTTGCTGTTATTCCAAGTAATAGTATTGTGGTAATGCAGTTTTATGCAAAGGTGAGCAGATTATTCTGTCTGAATTACCAGTATGAGGACACTTTGCAGATTGGAACAGGCCATTCAGGATTTTAAATTGTCGTCACCTTAATCAATGCGATTTCAGTCAGTCTTACATATGGGACATAGAACTGTTCAAAGGCAAGTACAAGGTTTCGATAGATTAATTCAAACTTTGTTTTCTTAAAATATACATGTACCGAACTGAGTGCCCTGTGCCCGTAGAGGAGACAGCAATTTTCCCCAGGTCACGGCACCTGCACAATAGATCTGGCAGGTGTCGGGACCGGAACATACGCAACTTTTTGTCTTCTATGGACTGCATCAGCTGCAGACCATAGAGGTCGGATTGGGCTGAGTCAAAGGAAGGGAGTGGCTTCCTCTAGGAAACCAGTTCTCTGCTTATCACAACCGGTCTGGGGGACTACCTTGTGTGTCTGACTGACAGGAAGAACTTCCAATAGGAAGTCACTACTTTTCACAATGAAGCCAGTACAGTCGTGGACTGCATCTGGCTTCACTGTCACTGAGCACTGTACGGTATGGTACATAGGGGTCAGCAGCGTAGCTACGTTTTGGGCGCCCCCCCACCGTTAGGGGGGGGCGCCCCCCGCCGCCCATTCAAACCCCCCCCCCCCAATCCCCCGCAGCCTTACCTTTCGCGCTGGTCCCGGCGGCTCCGTTCTTCTGCTGAGGACCACCACAAAATGGCCGCCCCCATACAGCAGACAGTTTAAAAAAATTGTGTGCTATATGGGGGCGGCCATTTTGTGGTGGTCCTCAGCAGAAGAACGGAGCCGACGGGACCAGCGAAATAGATAAGCCTGCGGGGGATTGGGGGGGAGGTGTAACTATAGCACCGCAGCCCCCGGCGCCCCCATATGCACAGCGCCCCCCCGCGGTGGCGGGGGCTGCGGTGCTATAGTTACGCCAGTGATAGGGGTGCTTAGTGGCTTATAGGGCTGATTCCCAGATGGACGATTGTGTATGCAGTGAAATAATTATTTACCACTTCCAAGGCATATATTTTTCAAACTAATTGCGAATATTGCCAAGCAAACATTTTTATTCATCATAATGAGTTTATCGTTTATAGGAAATATATATATATATATTTTTTTTACACATTTATTATTTGAACTAATATAACAAATGTGAGCGACGATTGCATTTTTAGCAGATATTTTGCATTTCACTCACAAAGATTTTGGCACTAAAAGGGTTCAAATTCTCTTATGGGTTTATTTAATAAAATAGGCGTTTTATTGGAAAAAAAAATTGTGCTGCACCAACTAGAGATGTGCAGAGTCGGAGCCCCCACCGACGTCATCTTTCCGAGCCCGGTTCCGAGCAGCGCTCCGAGATTCCCACCTGACTCGGATCCGTCCACGTGGGCAGAACGTCATCGCCCGGCGCCGGATTTCGCGAGGCTTTAAATGGCGGCTGCCGCGCCTGCCATCTTCACTCCAGTCTAGTAGTGGGTTGGGAGAGGGTGTGTTGGTGCTGCTGCTGGGGCTTAAACTTGAGCTTGACCTTGAACGCAATATTTTATTTGCTGGGGCTGACTCTCAGTGCTGCTGTGTAGTCTAACTGTGTACTTGTAGTACTACTGTCTCCTCTGTGCAGTCTACCTCTGGTGTGCTGTGCTGTAATTATTTTATTCACTGGGGCTGTCTCCCTCAGTGCTGCTGTGTACTCTGTATTCCTCTCTGCTTAGGGTGGGCTCTCCCTAGCAAGGAGGACAGTCTAACTGTGTACTTGTAGTACTACTGTCTCCTCTGTGCTGGGGCCTTCCTCTGGTGCTGTGCTGTAATAGTATATATATTATATTAATAATTAATTATATTATATATACAGTGGCGTAACTATAGCACCGCAGCCCCCGCGACCGCGGGGGGGGCGCTATGCATGTGCCAACCCCCGCATCCCCAGTCTTTACCTGTGTTCAGTACGTACGCGCTGGTCACGGCTCCCTTCTTCTTCTATGAGGACCACCACAAAATGTCCGCCCCCATTTAGCAGCCAGTTCTCTGAAACTGTCTGCTGTATGGGGGCGGACATTTGTGGTTGTCCTCATAGCAGAAGAAGGGAGCCGGGACCAGCGCGTACGTACTGAACACAGGTAAAGACTGGGGATGCGAGGGTTGGTGCGGCGGGCGGCAGGCGGCGGGCGGAGGGGCGGGTGGGTGGCTGGGCGCCCTCCCTTTAACGGCGGGGGGGCGCCCAAAATGTAGTTACGCCGCTATATATATATATATATATATATATATATATATAGTCCACTGGTGCTGCCTGCACTGAATCTGACAGTGTTATTTACTCAGTCCACTGTTGCCACTGGCAGTGTTACTGCCTAAGTGTACCTACCTAGTACATACTAGGCTGCTATATATAATTTAATTAAAAAATAATACCTGTGCTGCATGGGACTGTAAAAAATACAGGTGGTGCACTGACGTGTGTCACTGAGTGCCACTGCCAAGCAGTACCTAATAATAAAATTCATTATTATAAATTCTGCTGGTGCATAATAGTCTGCTACTGGTGGTGTGTAACTACCTTTTGTGGTGGTCACTGGCAGTGCTACTGCCTACCTACCTAGTAGTTTAGTTTCTCTACCTACTAGGCTGCTATATTATTAATATTTAATTAATTTAATTATATATTAACATAGTTATCCAGCTACCTCCGTGCAACCTTTTGCCCAAAAAACAATATTGTGAGGTGTTCAGAATAGACTGGAAATGAGTGGAAATGAATGTTATTGGGATTAATATAGCGTATAAAAAAAAAAAAAAATCCAAACACAAAACGTTTAGGAGGTGTTTTGGCAAAACCCATTAGAACCCAAAACCTCAATGTAATCAGAACCCAAAACATGAAAAGTGTCCGGTGCACATCCCTAGCACCAACTCTGTGGAATGAGCTCCCTCACAACAACATGCCTCTCAACTTTCATTGGAGGTCTGAAATTTTGGGGGCATGGCCTACAAATTGCATCACATGTGCAAGGCCACGCCCCCTTTTGCCGCTGCTGCCCCTTTGCCTGTGGCGAATAGATGCTGTGTGCATTCTCCCCGCTGCAAGTGGGTGGCAGCGGGGACTCCCAACTGCCCCCCACCGCGGAACACTGCTGTCCCCAAGCGGGCCGTGGGAACGTCCCCAAAAACCAGGATGTTCCCACGGTAAACGGGACAGTTCGGAGGTATGTAACAAGACTTTCCTCTAGTCTCCAGAACTTGTGCATTCCTTGAAAGTTTCAGACAAGCTTATCGAATTTCTGGGACCAAAGTCGAATCTAATACAGACCTCCCATCCAGAGGCGGATTTAGACCTCATGGGCCCTAGGCAAGATACCGGTTTGGGGCCCTCCTCCCTTAAATAATTCATAACACTATATTTTTGCAGATGATCGCAGGAGACATTGATAGAGAACCTAGTGCACAGTCTATCGATAAATGCTTAGCTGCGTGAACATCGACACTGTGTACAAATCTGAATCACGCTCTAGGTTTTTTGGAAGTAGGCTTACCACCAGTGTCAGATTTCAAGTAAATTGACTGTAAACATACAGAGGGTGAAACCATTTCTATTCTATCAGAGACTTTGGGGGTTATTTTGGTTCACTCTTGGGTGTGGTTTTACTTCAAAGTGAGATCTATATTGCAGTGTAAAAATAAAGCAGTCAGTATTTACCCTGCACATAAACAAAATAACACACCTAAATCTAATTCTCTCTGCACATTTTACATCTGCCCCCCTGCAGTGCACATGGTTTTGTCCATCTAAAGCCCCATACACACGGGGGAGATATATTGCTCAGCAATATATTGCTAGTAATATATTGCTGAGCAATATATTGCCCAGTGTCTCCTTTTCATCAGCGACCAGAGAAAAGGAACCTCTGCTGGAGGTGCCGCAGAGGTAATTAGCTGGTCGCAGGAGCAAGCTCCTGCGACCAGCGATTAGAAAGGGGCTGAAAAAGGGAGCGCGCACCCGGCGATTTATCGCCGGGGCACACTCCCAATCACTGGCAATATGGTCGCCAGCGACAATATTTCCAGCGATTTCAGCCCCTATCGCCCCCGTGTGTACACAGCTTAAGAAGGATTTTGTCAGAAAGAGTGAACCAAAATAACCCCCTTTGAGAGTGTGAGCAGGTCCCTGTGATGTCATGATGTTACTAGCTAGCCGCTCAATGCTCCTCTGGGAAAGTTTTGGATGGTCAGGATATCTTTTAGGGGCCCCTTAGGACCTAGGGGCCGACTCTGGATCACACATAGGGATCCAAATGCGGCCCCTGCCCGATGGTTTCAGAATTGCGCATACGCATTTCTGTTCATGTGCAAACCCCAACAGCGAAGGGCTGTGATGTGTTGCTCACTCAGGGGAGGGACGAGGGCGGTGGTGGCGCTAGGCCATAGGAACGAGTGAGCAAATGTGCACTAGCGAACTCACGGGGTAATTCAGACCTGATCGCTTTTGTGTGAATTTGCAATCATCAAACGACTGCGACTTCTTCCAGGGGAGTAATCGCAGTAGTGTATGTGGGGCTATACTGTGATAAATAGCAAAATACATTATGAAGTGTATTTGTTACCATCACAAGAACATCATGTGTCTCTCTTGACTGAAGATAGCAACAGCGTAAATTGTTGTGAATTTTCTCTACATTACAAATGTCTTGGTCTATTTACCAATCCTTGGAGAGAGAGAAAAAGTGGAGAAAGATAAACAACCAACCTACCAACTCCTAACTGTTATTTTTCAAACACGTGGCAGTTAGGAGCTGATTGGCTGATTCTTTCCAAGTATTTGTAAATAGACCCTCACATTTTAAAGATCGGTCCAGTTAAACGCGACAATACGTTTTTTTCTAATACTTTTTTTATTTTGCTTGAAAGAGAACCCTTGTATTTATTTCTTGTGTGGACAAGGTGCGGGGGGAGGGGGGGGACTGTGATTTTCCAGCAATTATATGTTCACAATAACCGATTACGGTCATAAAGGTTTCCTAGAGACCGAAATATCTGCCAGGTGCCGCGCCGCTCTCTGCATGACCTTCCCCAGTGCGAAGAATCTCTCCGTTCTGGAGCTAATTTTTCAGTTGAGTGATTGAATTGATTCATTGACAGCCCGATGCAGTAGTGAATCTGATTCACATCTGCCCTGTCAGCAGTTTTTTTCCTGGCCCGTCAGCAGGCAGTTTAGAAGTAGGTACCGGAGAAATACTATCCGCACATTTTAAAAGCAAAAGAAGGAGGGGGTCTTTGTTTTAGGGACTGATCTGTTCATTCCGCTGTAATATCTCTACTTATGATTCTAGTGTTACAGCCCCATTCAAAGTGGTGTATGAGACTGCTCATCTGTTTCCCCCTTGTTCACTTAAGTAGACGTTGGCAGCAAAAGCGACAAGCAACTTCAAAGAGCACTCTCGCCAAACAGGAAACCTATTAATCAAATCTCATGTTGCGAGAATGCATTTGAAGTTACCTTCCCTGTCCGCTAGTGTTGGGTACTATTTTTATTTCAGTTCAGAAGATAATGATAAAGGATAAGTTTTTAGCAGTACTTGGCTCTGATCATAGTCTACGGCCGTTATTCTGGTTCACTCGCAAAGTCAAATTCCTTCTCAAATGGACAAAACCATGCGCACTGCAGCGGGGGCAGATGTAACTTGTGCAGAGAGATTTAGATTTGGGTGAGTTATTTTGTTTTTGTGCAGGGAAAATACTGGCTGCTTTATTTTTACACTGCAATATAGATCTCACTTTTAAGTAAAACCCCACCCAAATCTAACGCTCTATGCACAAGTTACATCTGCCCCCGCTGCAGTGCACATGGGCCCTTATTCTGATTCGGACGGTACGGCCCGCGTGCGGCCGTACCGCCGATGTTTTTATTCTGCACATGCGCAGAGGTCAATCTGCGCATGTGCAGCCCCCTTCGCCGCAGACGTATTTCGTCCGCCGCAAAGGGGGCGTATAGGGGCGTGAGGGGCTTCATACCCTCATTTCCCTATGTGTACGCCCCGCGTTTCATGGGCGTTCCCATGCAAACGCGGGGCGTATGCATGGTAATGAGGGTATGACGCAACTCATGGGGGCGGAAAGCTGACGTCGCCGGATGTCAGCTCTCAGCCCCCATACAAGCTATCACACGGACGATTGTCCGTGTGGTCTCAGCTTGCGGGAGCTGCTGGGGCGTGCGGACCTGCCTTCGATGGTCGACGACCATCGAATGCAGGGGGCAGCTCCCACCATGGTGGAGGCGTACGCCTCCACCATTTTTATGCGGATCGCCAGCCGTCCGTGTACGGACGGCCGTGGCGATCCGTCTCGTGGGCGGGGATTGGTTTGTGCGGCCGGAGCACCGTGTGCGGCTCCGGCCGCACCAACCAGAATAAGGGCCATGGTCTTGTCCGTTTGAAAAGGAATTTGCCTTTGTGAGTGAACCAGAATAAGGGCCTATGTCTTCCCGCATTAGAATTTCACCACCGTAAGTTAGCTTTCTGTACCAGCTTGCTTACCTGGTATATTCTGTATGACAGACTGTTGGTGCCTACGGGTCCAAGTATTTAATAAAGCTGTTCAAAGAAAAATAGTATCCAGCGCTTCCCCACTAATGAGACATGTAACATGAGGGTAACAAGATATAAATAATCATTTAGAACATTAATAATAATAATAATAACAACCAATAATTAAAATTTAGGATTTTCGGGGAATGCTGTTGAAGGTTATTATAAACAATGAGGTTTCTTAACAGTCACTTAGATGAGAAAAAAAGATCTACAGAATATCGACCTCCATTATTTATTTATCAGTAGTTTTTTTTATATATTTATTTATTTACACGTTTTTTTTTTATATAGCGCAGCAGAGTCCTTTACAATTGCAAAACTGGGTAATAACAGACAATCACAGAGGTAGGAGGGCCCTGCTCGCAAGCTTACAGTCTTCTATAGGGAAGTAGCCAATGATATACAAGGATAGGCGATATCTATTGTATAATAGTCCAGCAGATTGCAGAGGTTATTGTTGGGCTGTATGATACGGTGACCAGGCAATGTTGGCCTGGGGTGAGGAGGATGGGAAAGTGAAGAGAGAGACAATTTGCCTGTCCAAAGCATTCTGGAGTGCCCCCCTCATTACCCCCGTGTACATACGGACTCATTTTTCTGGGAGGGCACGGCAGCAAGTAACCTTGCCTACCTTTTGTTAGTGTTCCAGGCGCAGTGACCACTTTTTTCTATTTTGTTGTCTGTATGATTGAATTTTGACTAAATCCCATGAGCCGCTTGCAGCAGGTAATAATACTGTATGTACTTCATAATCTTTAACCTTGTTGAATTCATCTCAGAACAACTATCCTTAAGCACCAGGAGTCATAGCGCTCCCTCAGACACTGTCATAGTTGCTGTATATACATTCCAGCATGCAGTTCATCCCGCCATGCCACCCCTGGCGTCCCCCTGGCAGTCATTTCTGTGCGGTCATCCGGAGTGGGGGCGTGGTCATCACGATTGCGTCATCGTGGCCACGCCCCCCACCATGCAATGCCAGTATTTCAGGCATTGCACAGTGGGGGCAGGGCTACAAAGATGTGATTCACGTCATTTGCTCCCACGGACCCCCCTGCCAAGAGGCCACGAGGGAGGACACATTCTGTGAGGCTTGCCCCCCTTTCTGACCCGATTTCTGGGACCCTCCGTTCCGGGAGGATAGACAACCCTGATATATGCATGCAGTATCAGAAAAACCCATGTCGACCTTTTGACTCTTGACCTTCCCCATGTCAACCTAATGCTTGTGTCGACCTAATGACCCTGTCGAATTAACTCCATGTCGACCTTCATGCATGTCGACCTAGTGGTGTCAACTTAATGCTTGTCGACCTAGTTGTTGTCTATTCAATGATCCGTAGCTGACATGAAAAAGGGTGACATATACATGCGCAGACCCCGCCACCCAACATCGGAATGGGCTTAATTCGGCCCCTCCAATCAGTATTGAATCACCCCCTAAATTTCAGTTATAATAAAGAAGAAATGTAGACAAAATATATATATATACTAGGTGATTCATCGCGGCCTACGGGCGCTCTTCACACAGTTGTAAGGGGCTGCGTCCCCCTTAATTTGTGAACGTTTGTATTGTGAGACATATGGTTAGAATTGTATGTAAGATGCCTGTATTGCAACTTGAGTTATAGGTGAAATGTGTTAAATAGAGAGCATATGATTTGGAAGGGGGGGTGTATTGTTTTGTTTAATTAAAAAACGGATGTTTGTGTGTGTGCAATAGTATAGTAGGGTGTTTTTGGGTCAGCGGCTCCCCACTGGCGGAGGTCTCGACACAGGAAAACAGGAGGCTGGGTAGTGATAGGGGTGTGTGGGCATAAGGGGGACTAAAGAGGAGGGTGGGGGACACTGCATACCTCCCAACTGTCCCGCTAAACGCGGGAACGTCCCGATTTTTGGGGACGTTCCCGCGTCCCTCCCGCCGGCAGTGTCCCGCTGCGGGGGGGGGGGGCAGTTGGGAGACCCCCCCAATCTCACAGAATAGACGCTGTGCGCATGCGCACAGCGTCTATTCATGGCCGAAACCTTTTCGGGCGCTCGCGCGACTACGCTGCGCGAGTGTCCCTATTCTAATATGCAGAAAGTTGGGAGGTATACACTGTGCAGCTTCTGCCAGTGGGTGAGGGTACAGCGTGGCAGCACAGGAGTACAGGACGGTGCCCCTGAGTCAGTGTCTCCTCCTACAGGGTGCATGAGAGCAGATGCTGGGTGGTAAAGCATGATAGGGGAATGTGATCAACACAGGGTGAGCGGGTCCCCACTGGCGGAAGTTACGGGGCAGGAGAACAGGAGGCAGGACAGTGATAGAGGTGTGTGGGCATGAGGGGTAGTACAGGTTTTTGGCTGTTGCAGAGTAGGGATGGGTATTGGTGCAGACGCCATCGATGGTTGGCATTGATGGCGATTTTGCACCCTGCCATCGATAGTAGTAACCTATTACTTGGATAACCATTGATTGTTGTAGCTATCGATGGTCATCCATTATATCTGACTGAATAGACCGTGGGTCAATCAGAACTCGGTGGCAGGACTTCAGGGTGTGGGGGGGCGGAGCTATGCTCCGTGTCCCGGCACCTTAAAAAAATTTGAAACTTGATTGGTTCTCCTTTGCCATTGATTTAGGGAAACCATCTGGTCCTCTCACATCAATGGCAAAAGTATTCAACATCGGCCATAAACCATCGATGATTTGAAATCATTGATGGTCGATGGGCATCCCTAGAACTGGAGAAGGGTGAGGGACAGTATGCAGCTCCCGGCAGTGGGTGAGCGTCTCCTCCCACTGGGAGGGAGTGAGGGTGCATGAGAGCGGGAGGCTGTATAATAGTGGTAAGTGGGCAAGGCATTGATAAAAGTTGAGGTGCGAGTGCAGAGGACCGTGGGGACACTTCTGGTAGTGGGGGAACCTGCAGCGTGGCAGCTAGGCATGATCCCCCATTTTCACGGGGGTATGTGAAATGCGGGAGCGGGGTCGCGGGGGTCCGCTGGGGGGGGGAATTGCCAGAAGGGGGTCAGGGGGGTCTGCCAATTCCAGGAGGGGGGTGCGGGGATCTGCGATTAACAGGAGGGGGTGGGGCCCGCAAATCACGGGAGGGGGCGTGGGAAGGGGGGGTACGCAAATTGTGGGAGGGGGGTTGTGGGGGTCAGGGAATTGCGGGAGGGGGGCGTGAGGGGTGGGGGGGCATGAATCGTGGGAGAGGGGGTTATGGGGGGCCCCAAATCGCAGGGGGGTGTGTGGGGGGTGCCGTGAATCGCGGGGGGGGGCGTGAATCGTGGGAGGGGGTCTGCAAATCGTGGGAGGGGGGTGTGAATCGCGGGAGGGGGGCGCAGGAGGTGCCGTGGGGGTCCGTGAATCACGGGAGGGGGTCCGCAAATTGCGGGAGGGGGGGGCGCGGGGGGTGCCACGGGGGTTGCCGTGAATCGCGGGAGGGGGCGGGGGTCCGCAAATCACGGGGGAGCCGAGAATCGCAGGGGGGGGGGCCTAGAATCATGAGAGGGGGGCGCGAATCGCGGGCGGGGAGGTCGCAGGGGGCCGCAAATCACAGGAGGGGGCGCGGTAAATCGTGGGAGGGGGCCCGGTGAATCGCGGGAGGGGTCCGCGGGGGGTGCTGTGATTCGCGGGAGGGGGCTTGTGTACGCAAATCGCGGGAGGGGGGCGCGGGGGGGGCGCAAATCGCGGGAGGGGGGGGCATGAATCGCGGGAGGGGTGCGGAGGCCCGTGAATCGCGGAAGGGGAGTTGCGGGGGGCCCGCGAATAGCAGGAGGTCATGGGGGGGCCCGCGAATCGCGGGAGGGGGGGTCGCGGGGGTCCCCCGAATCGCGAGAGGGGGGGTCGCGGGAGTCCCGCGGGGCGCGGGTGTCTGGGGGGTGGTGCGGGAGTAATGGTGGATGGTGGCTGTGGAAAAATGGTGGATGGTGGGTGTGTACTGTAGCCCTGGCTGGGCGGGGGGAGGTGATGTCAAGGGATTGGGGTGAGTAGAACACTGGTCTTTTCCTTAGGGGAGGGGGCGGGTTTGTGTATAACGCTGGCCGGGACCGTTATACACATAGAACACTGGTCTTTTCCCCAAGGGGGCGGGTTTGTGTATCCCGCTGGGCGGGAACGTTATATACACAGGGGATGAGTGACAGATCTGGCTAAGTATACTGTATACAATAGCCAAGTAGAATGCAGTAGGAATCTTTGTACAAATGCATTTAGAACTCTCTCAGGCATCACAGACATGACGGATTGCTGCAAGACATAAAGAGGATACATTTGTATTATTGTGAAATACTTGGCAGCAGTTAAAGTATAAGTCTTAGGCAACTGTCAGGAACCACACTGCTAATATTCTTATATAGTGACTTCTAAATGTGACTTTTTTTCTTTTTTTGCATAATAATCACCTACCAAAATATCCCATTGAGGGAACAACTGTGAGGGAAATGTCACCCCATGCTGTTGGGAGCGGTTGGTAAGAGGAAGCCCGTTGTTCTTAATCATACTGTGACAATGGCGTAGCACGGACACTGGGAGCACATCGCCTGTTCTATGAAATACACAGGACCAGCATCGACAACTCTTGTCTGTTAGAACGAGTAGGTAGTCCATTAATTGATCTTTATAATGTGTCTGAGACCTAAGATATTATCATCACGCGCTAAAAATAAAAGTCACTAGAGGTAAATGAGATGAACGTAGTTTAAATGAACAACACATCTCAGCATGCTCTGCTACAATTTTGCTATTTGATCATGCTAAAACTTTTGCAGGGCATGCTGGGATGTATAATTCAATAATCTCTGGAGGGGTTGAATATCCACCATTCCTGCGGTAAGGGTGCACATTACCAAAAATAAAGTTTGCCGACATTGGCACATCTAAGTATCCAGAGTAGATTGTCTGGTTATTCTGCATTGAGTTGTGTTATTGGGTCTATTAGATGCATAGCAGATGGGTACAGTGGGCAGACATGTTGCTTCCGCAAGCTACTCTACCTGGAAATGCCTAAGCCGGCTGCCTCCTTCATTTGAGTTCCTATACACCCACCTACCTATTTTCAGTGAACAGTCCAAGAGCCTTTTAAAGATAAAGTCCCAACTTCATAGGACCACACATTATCCCAGGTTTCAACCACCATTGGTCTACTGTTGATGTTCAATAGTTTTACCATCATTGGTAAAGTTTGACTTTAGTGGGGGGGGGGGGGGGGGGGTTTCAAGGGGCGATGTTTGCACTCAAAACATTAAAAGTTTTACCACAATGGCTATTAACCATCGATGATAGAACCTTTGGTGCACAATCCTAGCCTCAAGTCCGGGCTTGGCCACTTTGCTCGTCAAGGTTCAACTGAAGAGCAGTTCCTATCTCTGCTGAACTGGTGCATATTCCCAATTTCTCTCCGAGACGTATGAGGAAATTTTTATGCATTAAATTTCAAAACTGAAAATTGAAAAGGTCCCAGTTCAAGTACAACTAAAGAATATATTTTGGGCATTCCAAAGTACAGCATCTTCCCATCAAGACTTAGTTGTGCTCCATTATCAAGTAATTATTTACATTTCTTAGGGCATCATTTTGGATGTCTTAGGACTTCTTCAAGTTCCCCTTTACCTGTTACTTGCAATGCACATTTTAGTCATTGTCGCATGAGTCCACTCATCTGTCAGTTGCAGCAATGTGGTCAGTATTTGGCGAGACATAGGCAAAACAGGTTTCGGAAAGGTCTTTTCTTACCAAGTCAATTTTGTATATTAAGTAGCAAAGGCAGTAATATATCATCAGATTTATATCTCCATTAATCCATAAGGAATTTACCTTAGCCTGTGTGACTGACGTAGTTACATCATTTATTTCTCATCGTGAGATATCTTAGTATAGATCTTCTCAATCATAAATGGTATTGTGCCCTTTGCCTTTTAATGGTCCTTTTTATTATTATGACCTCCAGTAGCACAGAGTCTTATATTAAGGAGTAGTGTGTGGTCTGTAATACGGTCCCACTGTGTCTAGCCGCTGGCTGTGTACGGTCTCCGGGGTTCCCGCTAACGCCTGTTGTATTAATGCTGCTGCTTCCTCCACCTGTGTCAGCACGGGGCAAATGCTGATGTCTGAGGGCACTGTGGGTAGCTCACAATGGATTGCTGGTCAGGCAAAAGCACGAGGAGATGCCAATTACGCTGCATATGAAACCGTAAGTAATGCAACATGGTTTGTCTCCATGGCGATGGAAGACTTCTTCTAGCATCGGGAGACTTCTTCTTCCACCATTGCCAATATTATTTTCAAGTTCCCCCAACCGCACCCCAGGTTGGGACCATTGTATTAGGATAAAGCTCTGTTGCCCTCCTGTCATTCTGATCCCTAGAGGAGGTGTAGCCCCATGCAGATGGGCCACAGAGGGGTTCCCTTGTTCCCCAGTGGGCCAGTCTAAGTCTGTATGTAAAAATAAACTATCTGATAACCTTTCCCCCAACTCCAAAAATAACTGTGTCAGTGGTTGCTGGATAAGTCAAATGTCTCATTACGTTCCCGGGCAATTAGAGAGCTGTTGATTCACCAAATTCAACAGTGTTCATATCTCTTCATTTCATTTTCAGCGATGACCTTCTCCTCTTATTGCAGAGAAAAGAAATTACAGTATTTAGATTTGAAGCTAATTATTTAGTTTACATTTGCTGAATCGTTCTCTGTGATATTTTGTTGACCTTGATCTCAGATGATAAGTTTTCAGGCGATGCCGGTGATGGCCTGCCTTAATCACTGATTCCTGATCACCTTGCTACAGACCTCCCCTTATTGGCTGCAACGACAATACACAAAGATTAATGTGTCTCATATGTGGCTGCCTTGGGGAAAAAAATCATCCGATGGTCACTGACCATCGAATGATTTCTGCACCCTTCGGTCTGAAAAGTAAGATACTTTTTCCAATGGCAGCTGCAGTCTGATTTCGCATGCATATTTGCGCATGCGCAAACCTCCCAACCTCGAAAACAGGGCCGAAATCGGATGGCCCCCAAGTAAGGCAGGAAATAATATCATTAAGTACTGGGAATCTCTCTTTAATGCAAACTATTCTCCACTTGAGAATTGTTATTCAGGACCTGTTCATTTCCCGGATTGGCCATATCACTTCCGTGATAGTTTTTGTCCTCCCATACATTCTCTGTAAGTATTCCCTTCCTAAACATATGTCAAACAGTTCTATCAGCATATACGAAGGCACTCTTCCCCGGCATCATGGTCTACAGTGGATTTGTAGAACTCAATAACCGTCATCATCACTTGCCCTCTTCTGATGGCTACATTGTACCTGAAGACCTGAAGTGGTCAGCTTCTCCTTTTCAAGCTTATCACATTACAATAAATGCTCTGGCTCTTCAGTCTCCACTTAAACCCAACTGGCACAATCTAGATTTCACGCCACATCCATGCTTCCAAACAGGACAAGAACCAGTGTTTATAGTCTTGAATGACTTGACCTTTGCTGGAATATTTCCAGTTATTTCAACCCAACAGGGCAGCTGAGATCTTCCCTACACAGCGTTCCACCAATATTTCCCAAATTGCCTTGAGGCCTGTTGGAGAAAGTGCGCTATATAAATAAAATTATTATCATTAATAATATTATTATTAATACGTACAAACTTCAAACTCTTCTAAAAGTCTCCTATTATGACCCGTGATGGTTCGTTCTAATATGAATGAAGAAGACATAATCAGGAGTCTAATGGGAATAAAGACTTGGATTCAGGAGATTCTTCTGTTGGGTGGATTTCCAAAACCTAATGTGTGCATACAAGCTCCTTTTGATTGAATAAGTTATTTCCAAGTGCTTCTCCCCCAGAGGTTGCCAGGAACCAGGTTTCGTTCTTTATGATAAACACGTCTACCGTACTACAGAAATTCTGGTTGGAGGTTAGGAATCAGTGTTACAGCTATAGATGTTTCAGCCCATACATTTTACTCCTCACTAAACACTTGAATACATGTTTTGTGCTATCACCTGTTTGATACCGTAAAAAGACTGAACTCAATAATATCCCTTTCAGACCACACTCTCAACCCAGTTTATTGCCGGGTTGTTAATTCACTAACCTGAGTGTGGTCTGAAAGGGCAACCCAGGGTCGAACAACCTGGGATTTCAACCCTGGTCATGACCAAGGCTGAACACGGCTCTGAAGGTGTCAAGGTGTTGTGTGTATGGGTAACCCAGGTCGAGCGATCCGGGGCCCGTTCACAGTATGGAGCAGGCAGCGCTGTCAGCTCCAAGTGCTGCCCACTCCTCCCCTCCCCCGACGACGTGCCGCCAAGCCCCGCTCCCGTGTGACATCACTGACCAGGCATTAAGCCAGGTAAGAAGTGGAGGTCAAATTCAGGGTCGCTCCTGGAATGGACCCGTGTCCCTACCCCTGGTGGGACCCGGCATTTGCAGTCTGAAAGCATACATACGGAAGCCAGGTGAACGGTTTTATCCGGTGAACCAGTGTCACCACAAAGATACCATCTGACACGCCCGATATCTACGTCTTCCTGGTAAACCCTCCACCCATACATTTTATATCATATATCCAGTATATGGGAACACAGAAATTGTAAGTATTGTGAATTTTTTCAATTCTTCTGTTTTTTCTATATTGTGACTTAAATTCACGGCTAAAGCCTTGTACAGGTGGAGATATAAGGGAAGTACCTTTCTATTACTTTGCATTATTGTGTATATATAAAATACACCTCGGTACATCAATTATCCAGCCTTGAACCAGTAGCGCAAAACACAGGGCTCCCGGCACATCTCTACCAATTACATTATCACACGAAGCTTGGTTCCTACATGTTCCTGTTAATGCGTAGCCTTGTCACAGCGGAATTCTCCATTACACCCACCAACACTCACACCTTTAGCCTACTGTTTTCTCTTTATTATCTTCACCTTATTCAGAAAAAAAACCTGGCAATGTCACTTTTTTCCTTTATTGTACGTTTGAATTCAGTTACAAACATTGGGCCTGATTCAAACCCACACACTAAGCAGCGTTCTTTCACTGCTTAGAGAGCAGCTAAATGCCACCCACCAGGGGAGCGAACATTAAATAAAAGTTAATGTAGACTGACTTTTATTTGACACGGACATGGCCCAATTCAGGACGGGCGCTGACGTCATGTCATGTGGCGCCAGCCGCCCACCCCGTACAGGCTTCAACACGCCTGCGTTCTCATGGGGAGACCCGTTGTTTTTCTGGGCGCACCCAGCATGCGTAGTGATGGCCATACCCATGCGCAGACCCACAACATCGGTCCCCGACCGAACTCGCTAAATAGTGGGTTAACCTGAATCACCCCCATTGTCTGTTTTTTTGATCTACTCTTAAATGTCTCTATACTCAGTGCGGGAGTTTTGCTTTTTCCTTGATTGTATGTATTCAATGCTGTTAATAATCCGTTCATTGAAAGAAAAAAAGAGGAGTGCTGCAGATTGTGATTGAAGACTACACAAGATCGCATTTATTTCCCCGTTAATGCAACACTCATTGTCCTAACACTTAGCTTTATTCATATGCAGGTGCATGATGGAAAATGCATTATGATAAACTCAAGGTATCGCATAATAGTCCGTCTTAAGCAGTCACTTTGCAGTAGACAATGCACAGCAAACGTGAAAGCCGCCAAACGCGGATATAGTTTTATTTTCTTTCTACTTCCCGGTTTTGTTAAGTGTCAACATCCAGTTCCACAAGCAGAAAATAAAAACTATCTGTGCAGCGGCCAAACTCTGCCTTGCAGTCATAAACATTCAGCATTTGGCAAGTGTGTTTGGACTACTCCTTGTCTCCTTTCTCGGATGTATATATTTGCTGTGGCCTCTCTGCACACACTTGCACCCCCCCCCTGAATGGGCCTATTCATTGCCTCCCTTTCTCAATGCGCAGAAATGTTTTACAGCGGCAAACGTTCAATCTTCTGGCAGTATTATCCCCAAGCCTCTCTATGAATATTAATCCTGTCCTTTGTCCCCGGGTATCTCAATCACCATTTTTTCCTCTTCTGCTGTATAGACCTTTACAGTTATAATTATAGGAGTGTAGATACAGTCCAATAGCCACCCTGTTCTGCAGAATGCTGATATATCACAGAGCGTGCGAGGAACATAAGGATGGAGGAGTGACCAGGACAAAGAGAATGGAAGGAGCACGCGGGGACAGTCCAACCCAACACACACACACAGGCAGCAGACTAAGCAGGTTTGAGCATCCGCTAGAATTGTATACAAAGCCGGCACTGCAGCGCTGAACAAAAGTTAATGAGTTTTATACACTTATTCAGGAATTGCAGCTTTGTTCCCCCTTTTGTGCGTTCCCAGCTGCCTTCGCCTCTCTCAGCCAAAGAAGGAAAAAGCAAAACACTATTTTCTTAAAAAAAAAAAAATGTCTTCATTTTATTTTTGTTACTTTTGGTTATAATGGGGGATCTAATTTTCCATGCTCATCTCTTCCCAAGTTTAATCGTTTTCATTAAAATCAATAGACAGGATAACAATGTTAATATTTTTTTCCTTAGCATCTCCATGCGATGTGCCAGAAAGCAATGATGTTTTATTGAAACCTGTGGGTGGAATAGATATTCTGGTGCCTTCATTGTAATTGCGCCGGTGAAACGCCGCTACATAACAATGCGAAGAGAGAGAACGATACGGATAAGTGCACACTGGGGTCTTCTTATCCAGATCTCACCAAGTAGATTGTTGCTAAACACTGCTTCAGCTGTTTCGGGTCTGTAATTAGGCTAGGACGGTTCAGTTGGGTTCAGGTAACAGTTCTGGCAGTTGCTGACCCTTCGTCTGCCTGGCTAACTGAAGGTAATAGGGAGCGGGGATAAGAATGAAGAAGTGTGCCATGGCAACCAAATGGCTGCAACATATTTTATAGAATGCACTTCTTCATACACACATCTACCCAGTGGCGGATCCAGGGGTGGAGCTTGTGCACAGTTCTAAATATAAATAGTGGAGTCACACTAACTGCCAGTGAGTTTGGAATGGCAGTTGGTGGCAGTCGGTGTGACTTTCCTATTTAAATTTTGAAATGTGTTGCAATGCAATGCAATACCGGGCACTATTACTGTACACAGGACAGCGCCATGTCTATGGGCAAATTTAGGAATTTTATAGGGAGGTTTCCAAATTGCATAATAAATAGTCATAACGGCTTATTCCAAGGTCCAGTGCAAGAAGCTTTGTACCTTGGCAAAACCCTATTGCACTGCAGTGGGAGAGAGAACATTTGGAGAGAGATTTAAATTTGAGAGGGGTATGGAAAATCTAAATTGCAGTGTACTGTATCTACCCTGTGTGCAAACTGATACCCCTTTTAGACCGCCGCAAAATCCTGTGTTTTTCTCTCATGGACCCGGGTCAGCGGCGGTGTAATAGGGGTTAACCTGTGTCCATTTACACAGGACTTCTGACCAGGGTAGAACACAGGCAGGACCTGGGTAGAGGGCAGTGTAAATGGGTAAGCCAGGTCATCTGACCCGGATCCCATTTACAGCAATGGGGGAAGCCCAACCTCCGGACCGCTGCGTCCTGCGGTCAACATGGAAGTTGGGCGGTGGACGCACTGTACTCTGCAGGCAGGGAGGAGGTGAATGGATGCCTGTGTGCGGCATCCATTCACCTTACAGACGGGGGGGCGCCCTAGTGCAACGATCAGCGGTCCTGGTGCCGCCCACATTCACACTGCAGATAGGCACCGCAGTGTAAACGGTGCAAATCCCGGAAGCGACCTGGCTTGGATCCGTGTTCCAAATGCCGGGTCGGATCTAGGATTTGGGTTTAAAAGCAGTATGAGTAAATGTATCCACACATGCCACATACTAGGTAAGAGAAGCCGTTGCTAGTGGAAATTCCGTCTTTTATACTACTAATAGGTTGCAGTCGCAGCCATAGTTAAAATACTGTTTCCAATGTGATCATGATTGGTTTCAGGGAACACTGGACTGGAAGTGGACATCCCAGAACCCCCCCCCCCCCACACACACACACACACACACACACACATCCTTCCTTACACACCTACCTCTACCAGACCAGCCCCCTTCTACCTTCTTTTGCTTGATCTCAGCCCACATCTTGTTCCAGCCCACAAAGATCTCTGTGCTGAGCACCAACCAAGAATAGGGGAGAGGAGAAAAAATAAAACGGTTGATGGGAGTGTGAGTATAGTGGGGGAGAGAGAGAGTACATAGGGGAAAACTGGTGAGAGCGAATATAGTGGGGGAGAGAATATACTGGGGTTGGGAAATATACTTGGGAGAGAAAGAGAAAATATACTGGGAGGGAGAATGAAGTACGGGGACCAACAGAGACAGTCAACGGTACCGTTTCGGTGTTAGAGCACCTCCATCTTGCACTGCTCCATATATATATACATATATATATATATTTATACACACACAGTACATGGAGAGATTGAGAGAGAGAGAGAGAGAGAGAGAGAGAGAGAGAGAGAGAGAGAGAGAGAGATAATATAGGGTGAGGTAAGGGAAAGAGTCCGGACAGGAGTATACCCCTTTCACATCGCAAAAATAACTGTGCGATGTGAAAGGGCCTTTTTAAATTTCCCAGGTCCAGAAACCCAACATTCCAACCCGGGTTAAAAGGAGGGTTAATGTCTGGACGGACCCGGTTTGTTGTGCAGTGTGAACGGGTAACCCGGGTCTCGTTCACACTATGGAGGAGGCAGCGCTTAGAGACAGCGGCAGCTCCAAGTCCTCCCCTGTCCCCGATTGCCGGGTCGCTAAACGTCACAAATGCTGGGACAGACCCAATACCCAATTCAACCCGGCATATGCGATGTGCAAGGGGTAGGAATGGAGGAGACAAAAAAAAAAATGCATTTCATTGTCCCAATTGTCCCACATTTCTAATGCAGGCTTCCACTATAGGACACATTCCTCCCACTTACAGGCTTATGGTACAGTATGCAATCTCTCTTCCCTTCAGGTACCTTCAGGTGACACAGTTGGGGACACTTAGAAAAAGTGATGTAACAGAAATGGTTCTGTAAAGTTTATTCTCTGACTAATGTGCCCCATTTGCCATCTATAACCTCCCACGGTGTTCCTCCCCAGAACCCTCCATACATTTCATTGCTGTGCATATTGGCATGAACTAAATAATATGTGTCTACTACAGTATATTACATAGAAACGTGTTTTTCTGTATCGCCCCGTAGCGGCTTGCTTCCTGTTATTTGCTTGCAGATCCTCACACAGTGCACATTGATTAGTCAAGGTGCTCTTAAATCAGCTACTACAGGTTTTTAAACTCTTTGAAGATAACGGTCAGTGGAATATTACAATGAATAACACATTTAATGACAGAAATAAACCTTTGTTGAGAATCGTAAAACATCTTGCTAGAAAATAAAAAGAAGCGATTAAACTATAGGAAAGCATATTTCCGGCGCGTTTATTCCTTACAAAGTCAGTTCATAACCAATTATTTTACATAATGTAAGGTGGTGAATACAGAAGGCAATTTATTATGTGCAGGGCAGGCTGGCAACTGTATCAACCGGCATTTGGGAACATGACTGACTTCCTGCCAGATTTCTGATCAAATACCTTTGATTTGTCTGGAATGAGTCGGGAATCCTGCTGTTCCGTCAGTTCTAGGCTTTATCTGAGGCTGCCTGAACTCTGGTCAACCTGCAGCATCTGTGTGTAGTATAAATTGTCCAACACGTATAGGAATCTATGATTGCTGTGATATTAATTAGTTTTATCAGGCTGGAGCGAACTGTTGCTGAAGCCAGCAGCCGATGGCGTAATGGGGCGCACACACGGGGAGATGTGATAGAGTGATGCTAGATTACTCAGCAAGATCACTCAGCACACATCGATGTACTGCTGAGTGATGTCAGGGACAGTGTTCTCCGGTGAAGACACTGGCCCTGAATCCGGCGATTACTAGATTTATCCAGCATGCTGGATATTATACGCCGGGCGATAGCGACATGCGGGGCCGTGCATCGCTATCGCTATGGCCCCTACACACGGAGCGATGGAGTGGCATTTTCTAAGCAATCTAGTTCGAGCACTTAGAAATTGCCCCCAAATTGCCCCATGTGTAGGCACATGGGGCATAAGATCAAGGCAGGTGACGACCTAGAGTGCAGTAATGTCCTGGAACAGCACTGGGATGTATCATTATTGCACTGTAGCGTTAGTGTAAAGGTGCCCATAGACGTGCCGATCCGGCATCTCACCGCACAGTACAAAAAGTGCTGTGCTGCACATACTTTTGTACTTGATTTTTATCGCATTGCATTGCATTGCATGCACAACGCATGCACAAGGCATGCAATGCAATGCAATGCTATTTTAGCCCAAAACGCATGGCCGAATCGGCACGTGTATGGGCACCTTAAGAAATATATTCTCTATACAGTATGTACATTAGGAGTAATTAGTTATACAGAAAATGTCATTACGGTTAAGGTCATGATAGGCATGGAAACATCAGTTGAGGAGCAAGTAACAAACGTGATATAGCACGAGGACATCATTTTCCCAATAAAGTCCAAGTACTGTAACCAAATACACAACGGAATCAAAGGATAGTCAAGGTTGCAGCATGATTAGTGCAGTGGTTAGTATTACTGCCTCACAGCACTGAGGCCATAGGTTCAATCCCTACCACAACGGTACCTGTGTGGCGTTTGTATATTTTCCCGCACCTGCGTGGGTTTCCTCTGAGTACTCCGGATTTCTCCCACAATCCAAAAATATACCGATAGCTTTATTGACTCCCAACATGAGCCCTAGTCTGAATAATTGGGCATGCAATGGTGACTATAGATTGTAAGCTCCGTTGGTGAAGGGGAATGGCCATTTATTCTCTCTCTGTAAAAACTAGAGATGAGTGTGGAACCCATGGTTATACTGTACTTCATTATCGTGTTTCGGCTTTGGAAAAACCACCGTCAAGTGTTTTGGTTTGGATTAGGTTTTTCTAGATAAAAATCTATAAAAAGAGCAAAAAAATTAAATTTTTGCAATCCAAAACCCTAAATTCAGAATTACACAATCTAAACTTTGGGAAGTTTTTGACCAGGGCTACGGGCCCGATTCAGACCTGGCTGCGAGTTTTTTGGGGACCAGTGATCAGGTAAACGTCGCCCCGCACAAGCAAATTCCTGCCCATGTGCATGGCTGCGAATTTGTTCGTAGCCGTGCACATGTTTGTAGTGGCCAATAATCCAGGACTTACTTGGCGCTGCGATGGCCTTCGGGAGAAGGAATCCACTGCCGACGTCAGCGGCCCTCCCTTCCAACAGCCTGGGAATGCCTGCGTTTTCTGGGAATGCTGGTTTACCACCCCCATGCAGCCGCAGGTTGTCAATCACCCTACGAGCCACCAGCAGTGGCTAGCCATCGCTGGCTGCCTTCGCACGATTGGCTCGCAAATGCGCACAATGTACCGTGTGCATACATAGCTGTCTGATCATCGGCAGGGCTTCTAATTCGGTCCAAATCTCTTTTTGTGGCTCTGGACTGGGTTTTGCTTTGCTTCGGATGCATAAAATTCAGGTGGATTCGAATTTCTGGAGATCCGAACCGCACATCTCCAGTAAACCCGCTGCAGAATATGTGTGTGCCCTATAAATATCTGGTAATAATATGAATAATAATTAAAAAGCTGGTGATACAATATTACAGTACCTACAATTACAAAAAAGTATTCCGATTTGTAGTCTGAGTTGTTTAACATTTTTATGGCCTTTTTTAAATTTATTCCTACCATGTGGCTTGAGTAAAGGGTAAAACTTGATAAATGGCCCCTTGGTCCAAGTAAGATATAAATCTACAAGCTGCCAACGACCAATGAATTTGCTCCATTTAAGCAGGCAAGGAACATTTAACACTGTATGCCTGATGGATCTCACACCCCTGCAACAGAAAATCAGGTCAAATATAAGACAAGATATTTTCATTAAACAGCTTGCAGATGTTATACCGGTCACGTAAAGCCTGGGAGGATTGCCTTAACAAAAAATAAATAAATACGTGTTTTGTAGAATAAGAAAGATATTTCCTACTGGCAGTGCAATCTTCACATTGTAAACTGGTAAAGGACAAACCTTAAAATATACTGTAGATGGATCTAAAGGTTCTTAACCTGTTCGGTCAAGAGCCAGAGCAAATCTCTGGGAGAAGTTTGCAACCTGTGGTTCCGAAGGGCACTTCTGTTCCAATCATTTTTTTACTGTGAGTTCATTTTATTGAAATATCAGAAATATTAGGGAATTATGCACAATGATGGCTACATTAGTGCAGTTGAATAAGCACATTTTAATCTTTCATGCACCTACAGATACATAATTGTGTAGGAGACAATTTGCATGTATTAGACAATCATGGCCGCCTACTCTAAGTGTCATGGAAACTCTTAAGTAGGGAAGAGAGAGGTGTACAGGTGAGATTGCCACGCTTTGTGAGGTCGTATTGTGTCACCAGCCTTCGTGATTCAGTTCTGATGAATATTCAACGATACAGAGGCCGACGTGCGTCGCTTGGTGGTTGGGATAAATATTGCAATGATATCGTGAGTCACCATCATTTGAAAACAAGGTTTTAAAAAAAAGGAAGTTCCTTTTCAGAGTAGCGAAAGGATGTTGAACAATCGGAATAGTTCTCTATAATACACCATCTCATTAGCGCCTACCTGCACCCAGGGCTGGATTTAACCTATAGATAGAAAATACCACATGAAAAGCCTGTGTTTATCCCTCTGTACCTTACTCTGTAGGAGCATTGAAAGGCTCAGCTCTGCCTCTGATGAAAAACCCTCCCATGACGAGGCCGCTGCTGCTGAGAAGCATATTCATCATATCCACCAAGCAGAGCTGAGCACAAGCCTCTCAGCCTCTGTCCTCTTGTGCAAAGACTCATAAGACTTAGTCAACTCCCAGTAATGCACTGCACACTTGTGCAGTCAGTATACCTTGGTTCCCAATGCTCAGCACCATTAATCATTGTCACATTGGCAGATAGGTGAAGCTGCAGCACTACCCCACTCCCATGCACAAAACCTGGGCCCTCTTTCCTCTCATTATCTTTGTATCAGTATTCACGCCAATTCTGCTCATAAGTCCATCAGCGACTGTGATACCAAATGCTTGGCCTAACCTTTTTTAGGGCCAGATGTACTAAGCCTTGAAACATGATAAAATGGAGAGTGATAAACCACCAACCAATAAGCTCCAACTTGTCATTTTTCAAAACAGCCTGTGACATGACAGATTGAGTTGATTGACTGGTGGTTTATCACTCTCCATTTTATCACTTTTCAAGCTTAGTGCATCTGGACCCCATGTTGCTGGGACAGCAATTACAGCTATGGACATGGGCCCTTATTCTGGTTCACTCACAAAGGCAAATTCCTTCTCAAATTGACAAAACCATGATGCACTGCAGGTGGGGCAGATGTAACATGTTCAGAGAGAATTATATTTGGGTGGGGTTTTACTTCAAAGTGAGATTCTATATTGCAGTGTAAAAATAAAGCAGTCAGTATTTTCCCTGCACAGAAACAAAATAACTCACCAAATCTAAATCTCTCTGCACATTTATTATTTATTACCAGTCTCTTATATAACGCACACCAGTGGCGTAACTATAGCACCGCAGCCCCCCGCGGGGGGGGGGGGCGCTGTGCATATGGGGGCGCCGGGGGGGCTGCGGTGCTATAGTAATCCCCCTGCCCCCCATCCCCCGCAGGCTTACCTGTCCGCGCGTCCCGGCTCCCCTACTGGCTTCAATCAATGCTATGGAGACGGACCACGATAAAATGGCTGCCCCATAAAGCAGACTGTTCTCTGAAACTGTTTGCGGTATGGGGGCGGCCATTTTATCCTGGTCCGTCTGCATAGAATTAATTGAAGCCAGGAGGGGAGCCGGGACACGCGGACAGGTAAGCATGCGGCAATGGGGGGAGGGGGCACGGCCGGATGGGCGGGGAGGGGGGGTGCCCCCCCCATTAACGGCGGGGGCGCCCCAAACAAAGCTACGCCACTGGCGCACACATATTCCGCAGCACTTTACAGAGGATATTTGAGCATTCACATCAGTCCCTGCCCCAGTGGAGCTTACAATCTATATTCCCTACCACATTTACACGCACACACAGACATACCAGGGTTAATTTTTTTTGGGAGCAAATTAGCCTACCAGTATATTTTTTGTACTCATCTGCCCCCCCTGCAGTGCATATGGTTTTGTCCATTTGAGATGGAATTTGCATTTGCGAGTGAACCAGAATAAGGGCCATGATCCATGATTCTAGTAGAAAAATTTATTTTTTAAATATAGTATTTCCCATTGAATGTCAATTGCTTTCACCATCCTGAGAGGGGGCGTCACCACCATAGGGACTGCGGCTTACTTACAACCCCGCAATGCTTGTTACTTGGTCTTTCCCACATTTTATATGAAGAAGCTTTCACTGTAGAAAGTCTTTGATACAGAGGGAGCTTATGATAGATAGGGACAAGTCATATATATATATATATATATATATATATATATATCTGACAAAAGCTGCCTTTTTGCTGAACTGCTAGACACGGCTTTTCTTTAGTTAATAAATAGGCTCCTCTATCTCACTGTAATATCTGTTCCAAAGCTTAAACTTATAGGATGCAATAATAATATCCGCTCTTGGCAGTTGAGCACATTATCATTATGACATTACAATTAACACTCGCCATTAATTAAGCGCTAATAAAAATGCCATATTTAGCCGTGCGGTATTTATTTAACTTTTAATCTGGCCAGGGAACATAATTCAGGCTAACATTCTGGAATAGAATATTATTAATCAATAGACTGTAGTTTCATTTAAGTTCATATATTTTTCAGAGCATTCAGTATTATGCTGCACTACTAAAATATTTATTTATTACCAGTTTCTTATATAGCGCACACAGATTCCGCAGCGCTTTACAGAGAACATTAGAACAGTCACATCAGTCCCTGCCCCAGTGGAGCTTACAATCTATATTCCCTACCACATGTATACGCACACAGACATTCTGGGGTTAATTTAGTTGGGAGCCAATTAGCCTACCAGTATATATTTTTGGATTGTGGGAGGAAACCGGAGTACCCGGAGGAAACCCACGCAAGCATGGGGAGAATATACAAAGTCCGCACAGTTAGAGCCATGGTGGGGATTGAACCCATGACCTCAGCGCTGTGAGGCAGTAATGCTAACCATTACACCGTACATGATATTATAACACATCTTGTAGAAATCCCATAATGCCTTTCATTTAGGGGCTGACGATTGTGGCCAGTGGCGTAACTATAGACGGTGCAGCTAGTATGGAGCCCGGCATCTTGTGGGGGGGGGGGGGGGGGGTAGAGTTAATGGGGGGGGGGGGGTTTAAAATGTAATCATTGGCTAGGTTTGGTTCCGGTTGATACTGTAGGTTGACCGTTTATTTTTTAACCGATCTGTACTCACTTCGTGATCCAAATTGGGCATAGAGGGAGAATATAATAAAGTGCAGAGTACAGCGAGGAACATGCCCGAGCGAGCCATGCAAGGGGACGCAGTACACTTATATGGTGTCCGTGTCGACATAGACACCAAAAATGTGACAAACTCACGTCTTCCTTTTTCCTGTCTCGGCCATGTTTATGTCAACCTTTTGCTGGTGTCGACCTCACTGCGCTCAGCACACTATTATATTATCTCTCTCTATGCCCACTTGGATTGTGAAACAGCCACAGTTTGCTATTCGGAAGTGCTAAAACTGTGGCACGGCATGCTGGGACTTGTAGTTTCACAACAGCTGTAGAGTCACTGGTTGCCTACGCCTGACCTAGACCATGTCCACCTTCTTATGACTGAATAATCCACACCTGGCAGTTTAATTCCCGGAAGGGAGGCGGAGTTGCCCTCAATGTGTTCCCAGAGCCACTTGTTGTAGAGAACCTGTAGGTGTAGCGCAGTAGAGCTGCTGGCGGTGCGCGGCTGATGGATGTGGACTAATTGTGCTTGGACAATGCCACATCCATGTTTAGAATAACATAATTGTTACATTGTGCAGTGTGTATGCTCAGTCATGATGCTAATGCGCGTTCCCAATGGTCATTTATCGCTTCTGCTGATCCTTTGAACATTCAAGAAGATCTGTATGTATTTTTATGATCACTTACTCCTGGATGTGGCCACTGATGGTATCTTTTGCAAAATCACTCAGTGTGTATGCAATATATTGTTTGGGAGTTCAAGGGAAATCACTATCATTAGCAAGTTGTCAGGTGTGTACGCACCTTATGTTGACACGACTCTGGAATCATTCTTCAGCCGCTATGGAGTAAATTTGCTAAAAATCGAATGGCTACGAATGAGTCAATCTTGGCCGGGAATCCCATTTTTAAAGTTTTCGAAGACACAAAAATTGTCCGATTGAAACTTATGGTAGAACACGCATGTATGAATCAATAGACCATTGTCAAATCTCGACACGACTTCCATAGGCACCAGGACAATATGGAAAATTGCTATCATTCATAAGAGAAAACTCTGTCGATAATTCAGCTCAAAATACAAATTTCAAATAGCCAACCAGTTGTCAGCTGAATTTCAGTTTAAAAAAAAAAACTGTGTGCAGTCTCCCTACTGAGCATCTGTAATGAGACGGTTTTAGCGGCTCTGGTAAAGCCACTCAAAATTGGGCGTTAGACTATCCGCCTTGTTTCTGGAATTCGACTAATGTGGTGGTTGTTTGCGACTATAGCGCTTCATTTGCAAATTGGATGCAACCTTTTGATTTATTTAATCCAGGAAGCGTCCAATTTATTAAGACCAACTGTAATGTGATGTATTCCAGATCCGATCCCGTTCGTAATCAGCCGAATCACGACATGGCAGCGTAGTCAATTTTGCCCTATATCTCTGTCTTTCTACCCTGTGGCTTGCTACATTTGACACCAAATAATTTTTCCAGACCTGTTGAAACTGTATGTAGGCCCTTCCTCATGTTAATCGAGTATTATCTCAGGTACTGCTAACAAGCTATTACCGCAGTGCTCCCCAGATGGGCATGTAGTGGACGGATGGAATGCTCCAGAATCCGGACACCCGTCAGAATCCAGATGCTGGTATCCCGACAGCCGTCATCCCAAATGTAATAATCCCGGGAAGTTAGAACTGAATAAAGGGCTCAAATACATTGTAATGTCGTTCACCCTTATTTTTTTTCCAGTCATTTATTTTGTCTGAAGAGTCGAATATGTGGCCCACCAAATCTCCGTAACTCCCTAGGGACCCATGGAAATTAATAGTTGTACGCCCCTGATGTAGAGGGAACTTGATCCATGGCTGTCTTAGGCCCCCTTTACATCATACTTCTACATGACTTTAATTACAATTCTGCCACCTTCACAGCGAAGTGGGAAAAATTTGACAAATCAGTTTCCAATTCTCAGTGATGTAAATTATTCATGCTAACACGTTTGTTCCATTACCTGTAAAGCGATAGTATGACATTTCATCGAGAGGGTGCATTGTATGTTCCATTTCCAACTGTTAAAGAACCGCTAAACCTCAAAGTGGAAGTTTTCAAATATAAACTCTGAAGGTAAAATACATTGTTCAGTTATAAACTAACATTCTACTGCACCTCAGCTAAAAACTACATAAAGACGCCGTTACAGACATCTAAAACTCCATCCACAACATTTAACATGCTTTACTAACGGAGTTTAATACATTAAAAAAATTAAAAGCTGAGGCTGCAGTCATTTGAGGTGCTGTGACATCACTGGGTATTAATCCACTGGCCTATCCAGAACATTTATATGCATATAGGGCCTTATTCGGATTCACTCTCTCTGGCAAATTCCTTCTTAGATGGACAAAACCATGTGCACTGCAGGGGCGGGCAGATCTAAAATTTGCAGAGAGAATTCGATTTGGGTGAGTTATTTTGTTTCTGTGCAGGGAAAATACTGACTGCTTAATTTGTACACTGCAATATAGATCTCACTTTGAAGTAAAACCCCACCCAAATGTAATTCTCTCTGCACAAGTTACATCTGCCCCACCTGCAGTGCACATGGTTTTATCCATCTAAGCAGGAATTTGCCAGAAAGAGTGAACCAGAATAAGGCCCCTAGTCTCTGTTTGAGAAGCATTTATATGGTGAATACAGCAAAGCTCTGGGGAAGAATAAGGGGTGAAAAAAAGTGGAAGAAGGAAAAAAAAAGGGGGGGGGGGCAGTGGGGCTAGAGTGTCTGGACCTGGAGAATTACCCATCAGCACTTACCGGCACGCTTGTGTAAAGCTTTCCTGAGTTCTTTAAGATCATTCAGAGTTATTCCGGTATCACGCAATCCTTACTGCCAACTCCAAGGACTAGGCACCACTATTAGTATTATTATTATAATTTTATTTATAATGTGCCACAAGTGTTTCGCAGCGCCGTACAAAGGAACAGTACAGGGAGACAAAACTTGGCATAACATAGAATAAATAACAAAAATAGAGTACAAATAAAGAGCGCCACAGTTCAATACACATTACAGCTTAAATGTAAGTAGTGAGGACCCAATCAACATACAACTAGAGGCTTGAGGCCAATGATGGAGATGAGTATGAAGACGAAGATGGTCAATGAGTGTTGGAGTAAAGGAGAGCTGTGAGTGACATGTGAAGAGAAGTGGGCTTTGACAACAGGAGGGAAGAGGGCCCTGCTCGGAGGAGCTTACAATCTAGTAGGAAGGGGAGACAGACAGATTACAAGAGGTGCAAGCGAGTGGGTGGTGGTTAGATAGCAGGATGTAAACAGGCAAGGGGTCGGAGAACCAGCTGGTTTATGCAGTGGAGGGGTACACTTTGATGAATAGGTGAGTTTTCAGTGCCCGTTTGAAGCTTTACAAGGTCGGGGAGAGTCTAATGGAGCGAGGGAGTGTGTTCCACTGAAGGGGTGCAGCACGGGCAAAGTCCTGTACTCTAGCATGGGAAGCAGTGATCAGGGTGGAGGAGAGACGACAGTCGTCAGCCGACCGTAGAGGGCGGGAGGGTGTATGAATGGAGATGAGGTTAGAGATATATGGAGCAATGGAATTAGAGATGGCCCTGTATGTGAGTGTGAGGTGCTTGAAGAGGATTCTGTAGGGGAATGGAAGCCAGTGCAGAATTTGTTGAAGGGGAGTGGCAGAATTAGAGCGGCGGGAGAGGAAGATAAGCCCGGCTGCAGCATTGAGGACAGATTGGAGAGGAGCCAGTTGGGATTGAGCGAGGCCGGTGAGGAGAGCATTGCAGTAGTCGAGCCGTGAGATGACCAGTGAGTGGATGATAAGCTATGTTGATTACGATCAGCTGACTGCAGTTCTACCAACCACAAACACTGTTCCTGTCAGTTGATTCATTCTTCCAATCATCGCTCAGCAGGAGAGATAAAAGGTCTTAGCTGCTATTCAGGAAATGGCCAGGACAATGTCGCTCTTCCTTGCTACAGTCCTTATCTTCAGGATCATGCGCTAAGTTACCTCTTCTCAGGGCTGCCATTAGGAATTTTGGGGCCCGGAAATAATTTCCAGTCTGGGCCCCCCACCCCCCCTCCTCACTTGACTTACCGTAACCAGGCTCCTGCTCCCCATCTTCTCTTCCGCTGAGCTGCAGCCTGGAGGTACCAGAGCACAGGCTTCTTCAACTCAGGATGACGGCGGTCAATTAAAATGCAGCACTGCCTGGTGAGCCAATCAGAGCTTGCATACCGGAGACGCTCTGATTGGCTGCTGGTATGTGAGCTCTGATTTGCTCAAGAGCCAGTGCAGCATTTTAATTGCCTTCTGGCATCCTGGTTTGAATAAGCCTGCGCTCCAGGACCTGCTTTGTTCAGCGCACTGAGCACAGCGCAGCGGAGGCAGTCGGGGGGTTGCAGTGGGCAAAATGAGTTGCACGGGCCCTTCCAGAGGCCGGGGCCTGGGACAGCTTTACCCACAGCACCCCCCTATTGGCGGCCCTGCCTGTTCTCTACTACTCTGTTCCTGAGTGGTCTACCATCTCTGTGCCTCTGGTAACCTGATCTCTGCTATTAAACTGTACCTGCCTGCCTCGACATATCACTTCATCCTGAGTGCAACTTATACCCCATTCATACCGCAAATACCGGGGACGCTCCTGGGATAAGGACCATTCCAGGAGTGACCACGGCATTTGCGGTCTGCAAGCTCCCCGTGTGACCTGGCTTAATGCCGGGTCGGTGATGTCACACTGGGGCGGGGTGGAGCAATGGCGAATCGTCAAGGGGCAGGGAGGATGCAGCACTTGAGCTGATAACGCTGCCTCCTCCATACTTTGAATGGGACCCGGGTCGTTCGACAAGGTTACCCGTTCACACCGCACCATACCCTGGGAAGATCCCGGGAGCAGAACTGGTAGCTAGCAGTGATTCCAGAGATTAAGACTATTTCTCCTGAGGCTGTTCCCTGTGTATTCTGTTCCAGTTCAGTCCACCAGATCCAGTCTGCCCGTAGTGTTTCCAAGTTCTGCCCAATACACTTCAAGTTAATCAGTTCCATTCCAGTTCTCCAGATCCATTCTCACTCTGGTCTTAAGGTGAGTACACATTAGATGATAAAAATATATACGATATGCACGATAACAACCATTGTTATCGATATTTCTGTGCATATTGTCTAATTTATACATACTATATCAGCGGTTCTCAGACTGTGGGCCCTGATCCTAAAGTGGGTCCCGACCTTCTCAGCATGGGGTTGCGACATGTTGCTGACCATCAGGTTGATGACTTTTCTAATCTCAGTCAGGGCCAGATGTACTAAGCTTGAAAAGTGTTAAAATAGAGAGTGATAAACAGCCAGCCAATCAGATCCTACCTGCCATGTCACAGACTGTGTTTGAAAAATGGCAAGTGGGAGCTGATTGGTTGGCTGTTTATTACTCTCCATTTTTTCACTTTTGAAGCTTATTACATCTGGCCCTCAGTGAAAACAGAAACATCTGTTGAATTGTCTGTTATTTTAGACTCCTCCCATCACTCTGTGCCTCCACAATGCTGCCATGTATGTGCTGTCTGCTGACTACATGTGTGATGTGATGGGTTATGGCATATTAGACTCCTCCCATCACTCTGTACCTCCACAATGCTGCCATGTATGTGCTGTCTGCTGACTACACGTGTGATGTGATGGGTTATGGTATATTAGACTCCTCCCATCACTCTGTGCCTCCACAATGCTGCTGTGTATGTGCTGTCTGCTGACTACACGTGTGATGTGATGACCTTCTGCAGTAACTTGCTGGGGTCCTGTAAAAATAGTTTGAGGGGATGCAGTCAAAATCCTGACCGCCAAAATCCCGAATGGGTCATAATACCGACAAGGACAAAATCCCGACAAGGACAAAATCCCATCATTTAAAATCCCGACAAGGTCAAAATACCGACATATAGAATGTACAGGTGAAACAGTCAACATGACTTTCCGTCTACAGGTCGCGAGGTCGACATAGGTTTTTTCACTGTTTTTTGACCCGACATGTGCTGACAGGCGGTATTTCATGCCCTAACATCCACTAGGGCATGGTGGGAGAATAAAATAGTGTGCAAGCGCAGCGAGCGATGCGAGGGGCTGCGGTTCACTTCCAACTGTGTCCATGTCGACTGTATCGACATTCAGGTAAAAAAACTGTGAAAAAACCCATGTTGCCCTCGTGACCTGTCGACGGAAAGTCATGTTGACTGTTTCACCTGTACATTCTATACGTCAGTATTTTGACCATGTCAGGATTTTAAATGTCGGGATTTTGTTCTTGGCGGTATTATGACCCATTCAGAATTTTGACCCTGTCGGGATTTCATACCGAATCCGGCACCTCTGTACTATATCATTAACAAAGCTTGATCCTGCATGTCAGGAGCGACTCTATCGCCGATACGTGGAGCTCAGTCCTTACTATATCATCAACAACAGCATGTTCCTACATGTGGCCACAGAACGATATCGTTTGTAACAATGTTTATCGTGTACGCACTACATTGTTTGTTAGGGACGTCCATGAAGTTCAAGGGAAATGGTTGATGACATTGCAGAGTGTGCAGTGTCATCTATTGTGTAACCGGCTTTAGGGCCAGATGCAATAAGCTTCAAAAGTTAAAAAAGGGAGAGTGATAAACAACCAACCAATCAGCTCCTGCCTGACATTTTTCAAATACAGTCTGTAACATGGCAGGTAGGAGCTGATTGGCTGGCTGTTTATCACTCTCCATTTTAGCACTTTAAGTGCTGTCTGATACTTTACGATCCAGTTCTTCAGTTCCAGCTTGGCTCATGTGCTTCCACCTTCATATCCAGTCTATAGCAAGGTCCATATGCCTAAGGTCGACATGGTTGGAATGTCGACACAAGCATTAGGTTATCAATGGCAAGATCGGCAGTCAAAAAGGTCGACAGGGGATTTCTTTTTTTTTATTGTCCCGAACGTTAACATGGTCTACATGACCACTGTCTCACATGCCTCGCTGTGCTCGCTGTGCTACTTTATTCAACCCCCACGCCGTAGAGGATGGTAGGGCATGAAATACTGCCTGTCGGCACATGTCGGCTGAAAAAAAAAAATGAAAAACCCATCCACTACTGTCAATCAAATGCTTTTGTTGACCTTCCAACCATGTTGCCCTATTTCAGGTGTCGACCTCAGCTATGTCGACCTACAGTGGTCGACACAATGTATGACGACATCAGATGACTTATACCATTTAATTCCCAGTTTTAAGCCCCATACACACTACACAATTTCTTTAAATATATTTATCAGAAGGGCACTGCCCAAGGAGACTCCCCGTTTGTATACCTTCCCTGATGGCATTTTTCCACCAGCGGCGTAATTTTTGTGACCCGTCTGCTCAAAAATTCTGGCAACCCGCCCCCATACATTTATTATGATTTTTGTTTCCTAAAAGCTCATGCCAGGGGTTACATGCTCAATGCCAGGAGTTACATGCTTGTTACCAGGGGTTTCATGCTCCTTGTCAGAGGTTTCATGCTCATTGCCAGGGTTTTCATGCTCATTGCCAGGGGATTACAGGCTCGTCACCAGGGAGTTTCATGCCCATTGCCATGGGCAATATATATTGTTACCCGGAATCTGTAACGTCCGGTTAGCGATGTACGCTACCCAGTAGGATCTATAGCATCTATCCATCTGTTCAGAAGGACCTCTAGCATCTGTCTTCTCTAAGGTGGCAGACATTTTTGGAGAGACATATTCATCAGATTACTTATGAAGGTCCAGACCCATTGAAATCTGCAGAAATCATGCACCTCTCAATGCCAGCTCCCCCAAGCCACCGCTTGGGCAGCAGTGCTATTGTTATGCCACTGTCCCCCACTATGATGGAGGACCCTACTAGAAGTAAGGTTCCAGACTGATCGTTAAAAATACCTTTTGGCATAATTACACTCCAGTGGAGCCACACGTTAGGATTTCTGCATTACTAAAGAGAACAATGGCAATGACATGGAAGACAAACACCTATAAAGTAGATGAATGGCCGGCACTTGTGCCAATGAGTGTTTGCAGGCAGGATGCCGGAGCGCTGTGATAGAATGAGACCTCTCTGGGTCCGGTGGGAGATGGTGCACAGATCAGCGGAGTAATGCACACAGCATGCCTCCCATCTGCGGGACATGCCGGGGAAATAACACCGCTCACAGTTACCATTCATTCCGTCTTTGCCTATTACCGTCCCTTCAAAACACGGCTCATAGTGATAATAGAGAACACACCTAATACATCATCCATGCGAGAGCATTCATTATAATTACCCTCCGGGGGCTGTATTTCCATTTGGCAAGGCCACATATCTCTGCCCCAAGTAAATATCCAACATTCCTTGTTTTAGAGTTTGTCCCCTGGGTGCTTTTTGGATGAAACTTGTGTAGAGAGGAAGCCATTGTCCGCCCAGCGCTGAGATTGGATGTCGTAACTCGGTGGATCCTTATTTTCTGTTGAGATTTCATTTTTGTTTTCTATTTAAAATATACGGTGAAGCGGCTGTTTTATGTTTTTGTTTTGTTCTCTTTAAATATTACCTGCCCATAGATGCTGTAAGGCTGTCTTTGTACTGTATATAAGGCGTGCCCGAATGAAAAGGAGACTACTGTTGTATGTACAGATGGAACCATGCTTATCTGTGCTCCCGGCACACCGCAGCGTCCCACCTCTGTGCGCCGATCGTCGAGAATGGGAGACGCGTGTGTGTGAGGGGCCCCATCCTCTCACCCCCTGTCCTCTCCTCTCACCCCCCCTACCAGAGTAGTTATTCTCGCTGCCCATCGGAGTCGGAGCTGCTGCACAGGCACGGCCGCTTCATGGCGCCTGGTACACGGGGTGATCAAGCGGGGAGAGTGGGGTAGGTCCCCCCAGAGACAGTGTGACAAGAGAGCAGGTCGCTGACTGTCCAGGCGCCACAGGGACCCCCTGGGCGCCCTGCGTTGCCCGGACCCCAGGGATGCACTGCCCTGACCCCACTGCCTGCCACCCACCCACCTGGAGTGTGGGGGCCTTTGATGTGTGGGGGCCCTGGGGCGACCACCCCTAGTCATCCCTTGGTGGATCCGCCACTGCCTGGATGACTTCAGTGTAGAAACTCCTGTGTTGCTGACGGATCCAGTTTTCCATAGCACGTCCTTGTCACAGGAGAGCCGTTGACCTTTCAGTGATATTATTAAGGGGCCAAATATATGGGAGTCACATGGGGAGATATCGGGGCTGTATGGGGTATGATTCAGGATCTCCCATTGAAATTTTGCAAGCAGGTTTCCTACCCATAAATACTGTAATGCTGTCTTTATATATAATACCTACCCACAGGTATTGTAATGGTGTCTTTATATATTACCTACCCATATTTACTGTAACGCTGTCTTTAAACTAAAGGCATCGGAAATTTGTATCAAAAGGGTTAGGAAAAACACAAGAAAGTGAATCCAGTTTACAATAGAAGTAGCAAGTATTGTGAAAGCAAAAAAATGGCTTTTAGGAAATACAGTATAAGCAGACGCAAAATAATGAAGACAAAGCGATGTACCTTGCAAGACAGAAGGAAACTAAGAAGGTAATCAGATGTGCAAAGGCTCACACTGAGGAGTAAATGGCCCAGTCAGTGGGTAAAGGAGGCAAACCTTTTTTTTTTTTTTTTTGTATATAAGTGAAAGAAGAAATCCAAAAGGTGGAATAATAAGAATAAAGACAGAGAGTGGGAGTCTTGCTGAGGGAGACAATGTGATAGCAGTTCATCTTAATAATTAATTTAGCTAAGTATTCACTCCAGAAGGAGAGGGGGAAGGGCCACATTTAAGTTGCAGAGATATTCAGAAAAAAAGAAACATTTACAGAGGAAAAGGTCCTACCAGAGCTCACAAAATTTTAAGTAGATAAATCAATGGGGCCAGATGGGATACATCCAAAGACACTTGAAGAGCTTAAAGGTTTGCTAGTAGCACCATTAACAGAATTATTCAACCAATCTCTAACTACAGAAATAATTTCAGCGAACGTACTGTAGTACCACTGCACAAAAGTGGAAGCAAGGAAAATGAAAGCAACTACCAAACAGCCTTAGATCATTAGTAGGGAACTTAATGAAAACACTCTTAAAAGTTTTTCTAAAATACAGCAATTTATAGGATCCCATAGAGCATGGCTTTTGACACTGGCCCACATTGCAGACTGGTAAATAAAATCAAAACCATGCTATTGGATACTAAGATGGTTGTATGGATAAGATCTTGGTTACAGGACAGAAAACACAGTTGTAATGAATGGCGTGCTTTGACAGAAGGGAAATCTTACCAGTGAATTACTCCAGGGATCTGTACCTGGACCAGTGTTTTTAATATCTTTATTGCTGACATTGCAGATGGTATTGAAGGGAAAGTATGCCTTTTCGCAGATGACACAAAGGTATATGTCTACACAAACAGGGTAGACACATCAGGAGGGGTAAAACAAATGGTGGATGACCAAGATAGACTAGAGGTATTGTCAAGAATGTGGTAAATTAAAATAAAAAAAAAAGCAAAATATGCACTTGGGTCTCAAAAATCCAAAGACTAAATATAGCATAAATGGCACTATAATGGAAACGACCAAGAAGTAGAGGAATCTACAGTAGGTGTCACTATTTCAGGTGACTTAAAGGCAAGTAGGCAATGTAACAAAGCAATGAAGAAGGCAAGTCATATGCTTGGTGCATATGGAGAGGTATCAGCAGTAGAAAAAAGTAATAACGCCACTGTAGAGGTCATTGGTACAGCCTCATCTAGATACTGTGTCCAGTTCTGTATAGATCATTGGTGCGGCCTCACCTAGATACTGTGCCCAGTTCTGTACAGGTCATTGGTGTGGCCTCATCTAGATACTGTGTCCAGTTCTGTATAGGTCATTGGTATGGCCTCATCTAGAATACTGTGTACAGTTCTGTATAGGTCACTGGTACGGCCTCATCTTGATACTGTGCTCAGTTCTGTATAGGTCATTGGTGCGGCCTCATTTAGAATACTGTGTCCAGTTCTGTATAGGTCATTGATACAGCCTCATCTAGAATACTGTATCCAGTTCTGGAGGACATATCTCCAGAAATATATAAATACATTAGAGATGGTACAAAGAAGGGCAACTAAAAGGGTACATGGCCTACATCAGTCTTTAATTGGAAAGACTAAAAATATCAATACTGTATGTATAGTTTGGAGCAGAAAAGAGAAATAGATAACATGATCGAAACTTTCACCTATAACAAGGTCCAGGGAAACATTCTTCAAATGAAGGGAAGTATTAGAACACGATGACATGCACTCACACTGAGGGGAGGTTCAGGGGACATTTCAGGAAAAATGTATTCACAAAAAAGGTAGTGGACAAGTGAAATAGCTCCCATTAGAGGTGGTAGAGGCACAAGGGCAAATGTATTAATCCTGGAGAAGTGATAAAGTGAAATGTGATAGTACAGCAGCCAATCAGCTTCTGTCATTTTCCAAACATAGCCTGTAACTTGACAGTTAGGAGCTGATTGGCTGGTGCAGGGGCATCTAAAGATAGCAGGCACATGCGCAGCCTCCTCCGGCCTACTCTCTGCTCAGACCTCCGGAAAAATGGCGCAATTCTGGCGATTTTTGCAGCGCTGCGTGGAGTCTGAGCAATAGAGCGCTCAGACTCCACTGCAAATGCGCAGATCACAGGAAAAATGGCGCTGCGCCATTTTTCTGGTGATTTCGGAGGAGGCCCATTGTTGTTCATCCTTAGGTGTGATGATAGAATCAGCTGTCTACAAGCCGAATGTTTAGGATTCGTCATGACCCCCGGGACACATGACTTTGCCATTTGCCTGCCTTTCTGATATAATTACCCAGGTTGAGCTATCAAGGGGACCCAGCTGATCCTAAGCCAGCCTATTACATTACACCTGCAAAGGAACTAGCATTGATCTCCTCTTGTATGATCTACAAGACCCAGGCTGACTGTTGCACAGCCCACCCTAATGAGGCTTCATTCGCACACTCCCTGGCCAGCCCCAGCTGTTACATCCCTCTGCGCCGGGCTGCGTTCCACTGGAGTTAATGAGTTTTGCCAGCCCTCTTTGAAAGTCTGACTAGCACTAACTTAGCCTAATGAATATGTATACTTTATTTTTTTTCCCCCAACAAATTACAATTACTGTTATCTGTGCTCATCAGATAATTTATTCCCTCTGAAATACTTCATTAGTTTTCTACTCGATGGGAGGGGATGTGAAAACCTGGCTGTTACAATGCATCACTTTAAAAGCTACAGACGCTACTGTCTGTTTTTATTTGTCATGCCAACGAGATGATGAGAATTTTCTGATACCCTAACTAAGTGATGAAGTAATTATATTATGTGATCTTATTATTACCCCCCCCCCCTCCCCTCATGTGATAAAAGCAGCCAAATTTGATGCTGAAACGCAAACTTTATTTTTCTGGATTCGTTCTGTGCTATTCAGCCACAACTATATATCATTAGGCAGAATTGTATCTGCATTAAATACTGTTGTATTTAGAATTCAGTTCAGATCCGGGTTGCCTACCTGACCCTCTCCTTTAGGGAGAAAATGCTCTGTTCCTGGACTTCCCTGGTAATGTATGATTGCTATCACCTGTGGTGACACCTTTCTTATCAATGACATAACTCCGCACAGGTGCTGGCAATCCTACATTACCAGGGAAGTCCAGGAACAGAGCATTTTCTCCCTCATGGAGAGGGTCAGGTAGGCAACCATAATTTAAACCAGGTGTGGCCAAACTGGTCCTCGAGACCTACTAACGGTCCACGTTTTCCACATCACCTAGCTGCTGCACAGCTGTAGTCATTACCTACTTCAGTTCTCAGCCCGGCTGCCTACCCCTCTCTCACCCTGCCTGGCTTCACCTCACATTCCCCCCCGTCAACAAGCACCTCACATTCCCCCCCGGCAACAACCTGGCACAGAGCATGCAATCACTGACGTCAAGCATAAACTATTGAAATCCTTGGCATCAAAAATGAAACCTGCAGCAACGAGCATGTAGGTAAGCAGCACATACTGTATGTAATAGGCTTTACGTCAGGCATGTCCAAACTGTGGCCCTCCAGCTGTGGTGAAACTACACATCCCAGCATGCATTGCCACAGTCTTAGCATTCCCTAATAGCAAAACTGTGGCAAGGCATGATGGGACTTGTAGTTTCACAACAGGTGGAGGGCCATAGTTTGGACATGCCTTGGTATTATATATAATGGGCATTGCAGTGTGTAATATAGCATGTTATGGGCATCACAGTGTTTGGTATAACGTGTAATGGGCATTACGGTGTTTGGTATAATGTGTAATGGGCATTACGGTGTGTGGTATAATGTGTAATGGGCATTATGGCGTGTGGCATAATGTGTAATATGTGTGTGACGTGTAAAAGGCATTATGGTGTAATGCCATCGGCATGCACTATACCTATTTTTAGTTTGTTTGTCTCCTACGGTACATTTTTAAAAACATTTGCCAAGCCCTGGCATAACATGTAATGGGAATGTGTGGCGTAACGTGTAATGGGCATCATGGGGTGTGGCATAATGCGTAATGGACATCGCAGTATGTGGCAAAACATGTAATCTATTAATTACCTCCTGGCCTGCAAATCTGCAGCCATGCAATCAGAACTGAATTAGGCCCCATGGCAGCAGCTTACGGAAAACACCTGTATGCAGTATATAAAATATAATTCCGCATGATAGACAATCCAGTCATGTCTAACAGGAGATGCAGCATTCTGGGTAAGTGCTCTGGTTTTATGACACTATTGACCCGCTTTCTGGAGAGCCTGTTTTCCCTTCATTAGGTGTACAGTATGACAAGGCCGAGGTTAGTAAACCGCATGGCTTGTCTTTTCATTGCTCCTCTAATAAATGCATCTTACTAAAAAGCGTGGCCCATTTGTATGCACTGGCACACAGCACTACGTGAGATGCTGGTGGATGCTTTAGTATCCCTCACTAGTGTTGTCTGCTCTTTTCCTTTACGATTACAGAGATTTCTAAACCCTGTCCGATGGTTTCATATTGGTTTGTGAAATACTGGCACAATGCCTGTAAAATCGTGTTCGCCGGGCAAACCCTGGGACTGTGAGAGAGAAGTAAATCAGAACATGCTTCTTTATATAGAGAGAATCATCAAGGATTTGTCATATAGCGTCCAGCGGTTCGGTTTTCCTGTGCAGCATGTGCAGGGTCTTGTAGGTGCGTGTCCCCTGCGACTGGCCCAGCGACTCAGTAAGGTATGCCTTAACACGCCAGGCCAGTATCGATATACAGTAGGTGTAGGGGAATAACTAGAGCGTTGGTCACACTGTATGCCTCATACTGTAGCAGTATCCTGATTAATTTATGCCATATATTAGTGCCCTACTCCATTTTATGGCAAATACTGTAGTAATGTCCTAGTTCACCTAGTTCACCACAACGTAGTGTTCTAGGTTCACATTATGCCACACAGTGCCCTTTTGTCACATTAAGGCCAAATAGTGCCCCCTTGTCACATTATGCCACACAGTGCCCCCTTGTCACATTATGCCTCTCTCTCTCTGACTCTCTATCTCTCTCTCTGACTCTCGCTTCCGCTCGCTCTCTCTCTGACTCTCGCTCGCTCTCTCTCTGACTCTCGCTCTCTCTCTCTCTGACTCTCGCTCTCTCTCTCTCTGACTCTCGCTCTCTCTCTCTCTCTCTCTGACTCTCTCTGTCTCTAAACCTCTCTCACAAATGATTAAGACCACCCCATAAAGTGGACTCTGTTTTCCGACTATTAGGCCTACTGTAAATAGAGGGATTAACGGTAATGGTTAATATCGACAGAAACATGCCTATGGCGGCTATGTACTTGCAGTGATCTGCCACTTTGCAGATTAGCGTTCCATGTGCTTACTACTGGCACTCCTATATTTCTGCTTCTCTTCAGTGTGCTACACCAGTGCTACAGTTAGTGTAGATGTAGAACAGAAGGATGACAGAATTCTGCTTGGTATGCAATTAACATACAGTCAGCACCTTCTAAATGTACCTCTATCTGACAAGCCAAGGGGAGAAAATGTAATTTATATACTGTATTTGGTTTTAGTTCACCGTGACAGCAGTACGAGATCTGTTCTCCGCCTCCCACATAATAATCGTCCAACAAATAATAAAACTTCAGAAATTTGTGCTAACAGTTGGAAATTGCTGTAGTGGCACCAAGGAATGCCATCCTGCCGATGGCAAGGAGTGTCCTCGCAACAATGAGAAGTAGAATTATTAAACCAAGGGTAACAAGCGTCATCCAACCAAGGGCAAGGAGCCTCTTCCCAGATCCGGCATCTGCCTAGGGCGCCGGCCACTGGAGGGCGGTAGTGAGCAGCAGCCTGCAGAGAAAGCTACCGCTGAGGAGGACAGCCAGCCGGAGATAGGAACTGGAAGGAGGAAGCTGCAGCGCCAGCGATCCATCTTCAGAGAGCCACAGGCAGCATTCAGTGATGGTTTTTTCCCCCACCGGAGCCCGCCCGTTGTGTTAAACTTGCTGACTGCCTGACAGCAGACAGTCCCGACTCCATCTCCCCCCACCGGTGCGCTGCTGGACACCACACCAGGACACGCTCCTATACTGGTGGTGCCGCTGCCTTACACTGACACCGTCAGCGGCGCCTGCTGCCCGCCCGCACACCGGCCCACCCGACGCCCAGACACTTGCTCGCCTGTGTCTAATGTCTCAGGAACGGACACCGGCGGTTACCGCTCCCTGCCTGCCCGCACACCCACCATCATGTATGAACCCCCACGCTGCATCTAGTGAAGGGTGCAATGGGAGTAGGGGGGATGGGCGGCTGACAGTTTGCTTGTGTGGGGGTGCGGCGGCTGACAGTTTGCCTAGGGTGCAAGTAAACATTGCACCGGCCCTGCCTCTTCCCACCAAGGGTAAGGAGACTTATCCGACCAGTGGTATGGAGTGTCATCCCCCAAGGGCAAGTAGTGTCATCCGACCAAGGGAAAGGAGCCTCATCCCACCAAGGGTAAGGAGACTTATCCCATCAAGGGCAAGCAGCCTCATCCCACCAAGGGTAAGGAGACTTATCCCATCAAGGGCAAGCAGCCTCATCCCACCAAGGGTAAGGAGACTTATCCAACCAGTGGTATGGAGTGTCACACCCAAGGGCAAGGAGCCTCATCCCACCAAGGGCAAGGAGCCTCATCCCACCAAGGGTAAGGAGACTTATCCCATCAAGGGCAAGCAGCCTCACCCCACCAAGGGCAAGAAGCCTCACCCCACCAAGGGCAAGAAGCCTCACCGCACCAAGGGCAAGAAGCCTCACCGCACCAAGGGCAAGAAGCCTCACCGCACCAAGGGCAAGAAGCCTCACTGCACCAAGGGCAAGAAGCCTCACCCCACCGAGGGCAAGAAGCCTCACCCAACCGAGGGCAAGAAGCCTCACCCCACCAAGGGCAAGAAGCCTCACCCCACCAAGGGCAAGAAGCCTTACCCCACCAAGGGCAAGAATCCTGATCACACCAAGGGCAAGGAGTCTCATTCCACAAGTGGTAGGGAGTGTCATCTCTCAAGGGCAAGGAGCGTCATCCCACCGAAGGCAAGGAGCGTCATTCCACCAAGTGCAAGGAGCCTATCCCGCCAGTGGCAAGGAACCTCATCCTGCCAGTGTCAAGGAGTGTCATCAGCTTTCTTGGCTGTTGCCACCTCCATGTCTCCTCATACAGTATTTGCCTACTCTCTTATGTCCATGAGGCTCCAAAATATCAGGTCGCTTTATTGGATGCCCAGAAGTGTATTCAAGTCTCCAACAAGCTGCCAACTTCCACCTAATGTGGTTAGCCCAGACGGCAAGGGACATTTTATGATACCATAATTGTGGCATTGGGCATTGTATAGCAGGGACGGGGGTCACTATGAAATGACGAGCTCTCCCTCCTCACTGTCCTGTGCTGCACCCTTGCCTCCCGGAGGGGTCAGATCACAGGTCCGCAAGCACTTTCTTCATTTGCTGATCTCTGCTGACTCCTTGGCAACATTAGCTGCCACAGAACAAATGTCCCGGCTCTGTTTGCAGCAGTTGGCAATGCATGTGACACTAAGAAGAACAACAGACTATATACGGTTACTCTAAGCAGAGGACCACAGGAGTGCCTGCGCAACTCGAGGACAGAAACTCCATCTTGAACCAGCTGCCATGATAAATGGTGAAGGACAGTTATGCTATTGTGCTATGGTTGGTATAGTAGTGGCTTCATATTTTGTATCTCTTGATTTCTTTACTCAACTCAACCATCCTACACCATGGATAGCTGCACAAAAATGTCAGGTGCCCATTATAACATTAGGGGCCGTTCCTGGTTCTGCCCCACCCCCCTCTCTTTTCTACCATCTTTCTCTTCAGTACCCCCCCCCCCCTGATTTGATTTGCTCCTCCTTTCCCTCCCTTTACTTTATCTCTCTGCCTTATCCACTCTTCCTATTCTGTCTATTCCCTTCTTTATTTTCAGCTAATCTGTCGCCATTAACTTCTTTGTTGCCTTCACCCCTTCTCTGTCTTGCTCTTTTTTTTCCCTCATGCTTTCCTACCCTTCTTTGTCTGCATCTGTTTATTTCCTGTCCCTGTATTTCTTGTTCTTAATTAACTTAATGTATGCTTGGATTTAGTTTTTAAACATTACTTCAGACTAGTGTACTTTCTCTATTTATTATGGGGGAAGAGCTTGTAGATTTTTTTTTTTTATTTATAACTCAGGGTGTTTTTTTTTTTTTTGTGCTCCTAAAATAATCTGCTGCCACTGCTCATCACGGGCACAATATTTTAAGTGTAAGCCAGAGCTAAGGTTCGGGGGAGCAGCGGAGGGGGGGAGGAATCACCGGGGGCGAGCGACAGATGGGATTGGCCGTGTGGGTGGTGCTGCCAGATGGTGGATGCCACTGGGTTACACCTAGTTACAATGATATGCACAGAGATTTTCCAGGGTGGCCAGTGATAGCAGTGTTTCCAGGCATACCACTGAAAGGGTTAATTGATACTCATCAGAAGTAATGTTCCGTGCCTATAAGTTCTGACATCCAATGAGTGAGCACCATAATATTTTCGCAGGCTGCAGTGTCCTGCTCAAAGGAAGTTGAGCGCAGCATTGTCACCGCTGCTCTATACAGCAGAAGAGTAGGTAAACCGATGCCATGAGCATGCGGGGAAGCATTTGGGGGTAGACCAGCATCTCCGGTCATGCCCGGGAAAGCCCCAGAGAATCATTTGGCATGCAACTGCTATATATATATATATATATATATATATATATATATATATATATATATATATATATATATATATATATATATATATATATACACACACACATACTCAGGGCTATTTCTCAGCAGGCTCCAGCAGGAACTGGGGCCCTTATACTAGTTCACTCTTTCTGACAAAATATTTCTTAGATGGACAAAACCATGTGCACTTCAGGTGAGGCAGGTGTTACTTGTGCAGAGATTATTAGATTTGGGTTGGGTTTTACACCTGCCTCACCTGCAGTGCACATGGTTTTGTCCATCTAAGAAATATTTTGTCAGAAAGAGTAGAATAAGGGCCTCAGTTACTGCTGGAGCCTGCTGAAAAATAGCCCTGTATATACTGTATTTGCTGGAATATAAGACTACTTTTTTCCCCTGAAAAACATGCCTCCAAGTGGGAGGGTCGTCTTATACGCCGGGTGCACCTATATAACAAACTCTATATTTTCAGTGAAAATGTTGGGGGGTCGTCTTATACGCCCAGTCGTCTTATACGCTGGCAAATACGGTATATATTGTTTAAACTCGATGTTTGTGTTAGTCTCCTCATTTTACAGCATTGTGTTAGTACACAATCAGCGCTACACAAACTACTCATCACAAATGGGCATTGCAAAGAATTGTGCACCTTCTTATTTTGTTATTGACAATAAGTCTAGCTTAGAACCGCAGAGCAATACAGCCGATCTGTGTTCCACAGGTACTTGCTCTCGGAGTGATGCTGGACAATGCGTCAGCATGTTGCCGACACTACATAATTACAGTAGTTATAAAGCGCTCAGCGGTCATCGTGTGTGAGTGATTGGAGGGCGCAGACTGTCTACATGGAGCACTGCACTGCCTTTAGCCTGTCTGGCTTAATACATAGTAATGATAGAAAAATAAATAAATGAAAACCCGCACAAACCACAATTAATGGATGTCATACAAGTAGACGTTGTATTTCATTAATCCCTCTGTCGGCGAAGCTTCGCTGCCTTTCAGATGAAACTGCTTAGTTGCATTTGACAGTAATGGTTCTTATATTGGAGGCCAGCAAATAAAATATTTATCAGATCATCAATATTACACTCGCTAGTACATTGTGTTGTTATTTATGTAGTGCGGTATCACTTTCACGCATTAACTGGAAGGAGGAGGCGAAACAGCCCCCATACTTGTTTGGGAAATAAACTGTAGTTCCCCTGGCAGATAGTATTTTGACTTAAAAAAAAAAAAAAAGTTGCTACATAAAACAAAACAACATTTAAAATAATTGTTAATATTTAGATTGTTAGATATAGATGTTTAGATTGTTAGATATAGATATTTAGATTGTTAGATATAGATATTTAGATAGTGTTTTATTTTTATTTTTTTAAACAAATATTTTTTTCATATTTTTACCTCTTTCCGATTTTCCCATCCTTGAGGGGATATGATTGGACACGCTAAAGTGTGAGGAGTGTAAGAGAGGGTGGTAACTCGCACGAAGCATGGCAAGCAGAACACTAATTGGGGAGCCATGTGCTACAAGAAAAAATTGACACCCCAAAAACCTAAAAAAACACGACAACTTTTTCCTTGTCAACCATTTTTTCCATGTTAACATTGTACATGTCAACCAATAGTGGTTGACCTAGACACTGTCGACTTAAGAACTGGAAATATGGGAAACGGAAAGTAAATATAGAATTCACCGCAGAGGAGATCCTCAAGAGGCTGGGCAAAATAAAAACAAATAAATCATCAGGTCCAGATGAGATTCACCAAAGGCAACTAAAGAGGGATCGCCAGATTCCCTTAGCTGGCGCAGGCTGGCACAGGCGCGCTCAATCTGATAGGGATGCGCAAGCATCTCACATGCTCTTGCGTCCCAGTCACACGGCGGCGGGAGCGGCTTCTCTACCCATCTCCGCTTCAGGGAGATGGGCAGAGTTAGTGGGGGAGTGCGGGCAGCTATGGGGGGAGCAGCGGGGAGCTGGTGAAGGGTGGTGGCGGGCTCTGTCACAACGGGGCAGGTGAGCGTATCATGCACTTTCAGGGATACAACTAATCACTACTCAGCCCATACGTGGAACAGATGGAAACAAAATGGAGATATCCTATCTAGGCCCTGATCCCGGTTGACCCTGTAAGCTGAGAAGCTCGCAGCTTTCCGAGTCCCATAGGGCCTGCCCCACCGAATTGCCTCCCCCCACCGCCACCGTATACCCTCGCATGTCCCGCTGCTGCAAAAATTAGTCAATGTTCGCCGACCATCGAATGATTTATCCAGGGCATGCAAATATAATTTAGTGGAGACTGACTTATATTCAGGGCTGGCATCAGAAATCTTGGGGCCCTGTACACTGATATTTCCGGGCCCCCCGCCCTTCAAACCCCCCCCCCCCCGCCCCGCTTGGGACCCAAGCACAGCAATTTCAATTTCAAGTGCTTTGTATCCAAATTAATGAAAGATTTGCAGCCATTTATAACTTAAACCAGCCAGGGGATCTTTATTGCTATTTCTCCAATTATAAAAATAAGACCTAGCAACACCACTAGCAGCACTGCACACTGCCATGCCTGGCTCTCCCTGACCTCATGAGCTCCAGGCTTGCCTCCTTCCCTCCAGTCCTTCCACTAGTCTCCTTACCTGGCTATTCCATTGAGGATCCAGGGGGGGGGGGGGGCTTTTATTCAATATCTCCTTCTGGCACATCTGCAGGAGGACCCGATTAAAGCAGCGGGGCAGAACTTGAATTTCAAAAGGCTGGGCTGCGGCAAGGCATCCACCATGACATGACCACACTGACCACAGACAGACAGATCAGCGGTGCGCAGTGCAGCATAGCAGAGTGCAGACAGCCGACTCAGGCTCAGCCTCCGAGCTGGGTGCGAAGCGGCGCGGACGGGACCTGGCTGGCGGAGTGAGTGACAACTGACCTGACAACAAGCAGCGCTTTGGGAGAGACCCGGCGGTGCACAGTGCCGCACAGACACATTCACAATTACAAGTGAGGACAGCACATACATACCGATACACTACACTGCCGCGGCCCGGGCTGCAGCAACGGGGGTGACACAGACGGCTCAGATCGCCGGGGCCCATCACACTTGTCCCCATTGACCCCCCCTGTCACCGGCCCTGCTTATATTTGCAGGCTTCCGGCCGAAGACGTCATGTGACATCAGCCGCCCACACCCGGTACACCTCCTCCTGCCCGCAATCCCATAGGAACGCCCAGCTTTTTCATGGGGACGCCGATGAAACGCTAGGAATTTCCATGGGCGATACCTGATTCCGCCGCCCCTCGCCACCGGCCCGCATCGGTCTGTGGGAACAGATCGGCAACTAAAGATGGAGCACTGCTCATTCAGGCAGGGGCTGGCGGTGGATTCGCCAGCTCCCCCGGGTCCCCGCCGCTTTGTCGCTGTCCCCCATTTCCGTCCCCCACCTCCCCACTCCCCCCTCCCCAACCCCGGCAGTCTCCCCGAAGCGGAGACGGGCAGGGTTCCCATCCCCCGCTGAAAGGAAACTGGGACGCGCGTGTGCGTGTGGTACGCTCGCGGGTCCCAGTCAGATGTAGCACCAGCTCGCCAGTGGGGATGGTCTGGCGAGCCCCAGCACTGAATGAGCGGCGCTACATCTGTTTACAAGTTGCCGGGTGCATATGCTTACCGAGTGCCTGAGATGCCACCCTGCAAAATACCTGTGTACGAGAACACATCCCCCCCGCAGGCCTCTAGGAACAATTTATCCTTTCTTCTCAAATAGAAGTCAGTGAAAACTGACTTTTATTTGCAAGCTCATGGAGGAAAACGGGGCGGGCGGTTGGTGTCCTGTGACGTAAGCCGCCCACCCCAGGCAGACACCGACCTGCCTGCCCGAGTGTGTAACTCGCCAAAGCCATTCATTGCCAGCCATTCAATAGGCACTTGCACAGGCCCCCAAACATCGCCACGTTCACAAATTCACCACGGTCCGATCACTGCAGAATTAGGCCCTTTGTTACCATGTTATACTGCATGATTGATAACAGACGGTATACAACAAAATCAATGGCGCATTAATTGTTCCCTAGGAATCGTGGTTTGAAAAATAAAAATTCTTATCCCCTTTGACCCTATTAGCAAGCCAGGCATCTGTCTCAGTCTTGTTAGAATTCATCAGTGCAATATTTGAACCAATGGCTACTGCTGTGAATGGCTTGAAGAACAATTGGTGAAATTTAATCGGATGAGAGATTCAGAAAGTGAGAGATTTGGTAAAAAAAATCTCCAATTTTTTTAAAGCGGTAATCAATTACACTTTAAAATCAAACTGGTTTTGCAGTGTAAATGATTGCCGCTTTAAAAAACTGGAAATTTCTTACCAAATCTCTCACTTTCCACATATAGGTTTCCTCAAATTGCACCAAATAGGTCCCTCCCTGTTTGTGCAGAATACACATTTTGGTTGGTATATGCCTCCACGATCAGGCCACGCCACCTACAGTACCTGCACCAGGCCCTGCTCTCTATTGCCCTAGGTGTAGGACAGGGAAGGGGAACTTTCGGCCTTCCAGCTGTTTTTGAACTACACATCCCAGCGTGCCCTGCAGCATTTTTAGGATGGCCAAATACCAAAACTGTAGCAGGGCATGCTGGGATGTACAGTTCAACAACAGCTAAAGGGGCCGAAGGTTCCCCATCCCTGGTGTAGGAGGACACATCTGTCGTTCGAAAACAGGTTAGCAATCCTATAGGAAGGTTATTATACTAATTACCTGCGGGTAACGAGTACACAGGCAGATAGGTAATACTGCGACAATTAATATGATAATTTTTCGTGGGGACGGTTCCCCGTTTATATACTTCGTCTGAAGCAGATTTTTGCCAGGATCAATATGCAGTCAGTTACTTTGTGCTGCTTAATTAGATTCTCTAGATACAGTATTTTACGTCTGGCAATATGAGGTTGCAGGTAATATGCGCTGTGTGGGTTGCAGGATAATTTGTGTGCGCTCTTGTGTTCTGCTGCCAAATTAGTTGTAAACCTGTCAATCACGGGGTTGTGTTTTTCTTTTCGTGCCCTCGTGTATATATATATTTTTTTATTTAAGCGAGATAATTTTATTTTTTTTTTTTCTTCCAATTTTCAGTTCTGTGAAAAATCAATATTCCAGTGCATATAAATGAGGAATAAGAGAGACTGCTGCCGTCCTCATCATAATGGTTCCCTAAGTGCATAATATCTATTTGTTTAGCATCCAAACTTTATGGGAAACAATTTGCTGTTTTTTTTATTGCATTTTGTTTTAACAACTTCATGGCCAAACGATTTTTAGCGCTAAATAGCCAAGATTCATTGACACAGCGAGTGCATGGTTAATTGAGTATGACGAGGACCCTCTGCAAGTCACTGGTACATTTAGTAATGATGTCATGACATTACGCGGCCTCGCACCCAGTTTCTCAAGTTGGGGGGAAGGGGCAGTTGGGAGCCCCCCCTGCTTGTCTGCATGTGCACAGCATCTATTCAGGGAGATAGAGGGGCTGGGGGCGTGGACAACAGCTCACATATCGCTGGTTATCCCCCGACAGCAGCAACAAAAATGGGGGCATGGCCCTGTGGGAGTGCCGCAATCGTAGGCCATGCCCCCTGGTCACAAGGTCCACATTTTGGACTTCCCTGCTTCCCCTCCCCAGAGTTGGGAGGTATAGTGCCGCACACAGTAGTGAATAATGGACATGATTGTGTCCATTCACACGAGACAGCCACGGCCCGGTTGCAGCCGGATCCCACCGCTGAAAGACACCCCACTGTGCAATGCCTGAAATACCGGCATCGCATGGTGGGGGCGTGGCAACGATGACATGATCGCACTGACCACAAACAGAATGTTCCATCCGTGGCTCCACCCCAATCCTGCCCCTTTCCACTCCCAGTGGTGGCCCCGCCCCCCTGCCTCGCTGAACTGGCTTCTCTCTCCCTCTTCCCTCTCCACACCCCCTTCCCTTTATAGTACTAAGAGGTAACAGCTTAAGGGTAGATTTACTAAGATGACAGTTCTATGGAAGATGAGGTGTTGCCCATAGCAACCAATCACATTCTAATTATTTATCTAGTACCTTCTAGAAGATAATAGAATCTTAGTTAATTTAGCGGTCTGGGTTAGGGCATTAGAGTTGATGTAGTGGTTTGGATTAGGTTTTGCTTTAGGTACTAGGGATAGGATATTAGAGTTGTGCAAGGTTAAGAAGATTGGGTTTGAAGTAAGAGTATTAGGGTTAGGGGTTAGAGGCGTAACTCTGGGAGGCAATGGAGTCATCTGCCGCCGGGCTCCTGCTCCCAAGGGCGATCGTCTCCTCCCCAGCAAGTTTGAATCAGTTAATTGAAAACCATTAATATTAGAGATGTGCAGGTTCTGATTTACTCTGATTTCAAAGCAGGATCTTATTGGCTATCAACTGTCAAGAACTGTCATGTGATTTGGGATAGCCAATAAGATCTTGCTTTGAAATCAGAGTAAATCAGAAAGTGCACATCTCTAATTGATATCACCTCTGTGACTAATCCCCCTTCCTAGGAGGACCATAGATCCTAGGGGTGGAGGGGGGGGGGGGGGGGGGGACACCAATATTTATCTCGCCTCTGGGCAACTGGGGTTATGGTTGAGGTATGCAAATCTACTGTACACCCTCGCTTTCTCTGGCCTCCCCTGTGTTACGTGCCCTGGGCCCCCTAGGCTTAATCCAGGCCTGACCAAGCCAAAGGACAGCCCACTTCTCTGATGAAGGGGGTGGCATCCCAAACACCCCAAAATGTAAGAAACTCCCCCAAAATACTGAAGAACAGGTAAATATGTCTGGTGGAGATACTTGGGTGCCAATTTTTTAACTTTTTAAATAAAAAAAAATGTGAAAGGATGATTTCACATTATTTTAGTATCCACATTTTCTTGAAAAACTGCTCCAAACCATTTTAATTCACCTTTAGCCCTGTGATTACTAGGGTGGCTAATCCCAGGATCGGGATTGGGGTGATCCTAGGATTTGGCCAAAAAAACGCTGCCCAAGTGTTCCCAGTTCCTGGCCTGCAGTCTAGAGTGGGTATGGGCAATGCGGCCTGTGCAGCATGACCTCTGACCGTCACGCTGTACTGGCCACACCGCCCATATCCACTCCAGAGTGACCGCGCACCTCTGAGTCCTCTGCAGTTTCGGCCGCCCGCCCTCTGGCTCTGCTGCTGGTGCCACCGCCGATGCCACCTGCCCGCACCCGGAGGCACCGCTGCTGTCTGCCCTGCTTCCAGCCACCCACCCATGTAAGTAAATGTGCAGGGCGGCTTGTTTTTTGCCCCTGCTCACTGTGTGTGCCGCTTAGAGATGTCAATCCCAGGAATCTCAATCGGGATTGAAAAAATGCCCCGGGATTGGCATCCCTACCTGTGATAATAACACCAGCTCCAACTGGCGAACCCCCTACCCAGACACAGCCTTCTCTGCTCCTAAAATGAGTGTAGGGACTGGGCCAGTGTGATCTGCTGTGTGTGTCTGATGGTCACACAAGCCGATCGCTCTGCAATTTTTTTTTTTTTTTAATACAATAAATAGCCAATCATCATGACCCCCCTGCTACTCCCGTGCAGTAAAGTTATGCTGAAAAGCAGCAGCTCACTTTAGAGCAGTGGTTCTAAAACTGTGGGTCCCAACCTTCTCAGCATGGGGTCGCGACTCCATGTTGCTGACCATCTGGCTGATGACTTTTCTAATCTCCATCAGTGATTTAAGGAGTCTGAAAAATCTGTTGAATTGTCTGTTATTTTATATAATATTGTGCCTCCACATTGCTACCATGTATGTGCTGTCTGCTGACTACACGTGTGATGTGATGGGTTATGGTATATTAGACTCCTCCCATCACTCTGTGCCTCCACAATGCTGCCATGTATGTGCTGTCTGCTGACTACACGTGTGATGTGATGGGTTATGGTATATTAGACTCCTCCCATCACTCTGTGCCTCCACAATGCTGCCATGTATGTGCTGTCTGCTGACTACACGTGTGATGTGATGGGTTATGGTATATTAGACTCCTCCTATCACTCTGTGCCTCCACAATGCTGCCATGTATGTGCTGTCTGCTGACTACACGTGTGATGTGATGGGTTATGGTATATTAGACTCCTCCTATCACTCTGTGCCTCCACAATGCTGCCATGTATGTGCTGTCTGCTGACTACACATGTGATGAGTTATGGTATATTAGACTCCTCCCATCACTCTGTGCCTCCACAATGCTGCCAAGTATGTGCTGTCTGCTGACTACACATGTGATGGGTTATGGTATATTAGACTCCTCCCATCACTCTGTGCCCCCACAATGCTGCCATGTATGTGCTGCCTGCTGACTACACGTGCGATGTGATGGGTTATGGTATATCAGACTCCTCCCATCACTCTGTGCCCCCACAATGCTGCCATGTATGTGCTGTCTGCTGACTACACGTGTGATGTGATGGGTTATGGTATATCAGACTCCTCCCATCACTCTGTGCCTCCACAATGCTGCCATGTATGTGCTGTATGCTGACTACACATGTGATGGGTTATGGTATATTAGACTCCTCCCATCACTGTGTGCCTCCACAATGCTGCCATGTATATGCTGTCTGCTGACTACACAAGTGATGTGATGGGTTATGGTATATTAGACTCCTCCCATCACTCTGTGCCTCCACAGTGCTGCCATGTATGTGCTGTCTGCTGACTACACGTGTCATGTGATGGGTTATGGTATATCAGACTCCTCCCATCACTGTGTGCCTCCACAATGCTGCCATGTATGTGCTTTCTGCTGACTGCACAGGTGATGTGATGGGTTATGGTATCTTAGACTCCTCCCATCACTCTGTGCCTCCACAATGCTGCCATGTATGTGATGTCTGCTGACTACACATGTGATGTGATGGGTTATGGTATATCAGACTCCTCCCATCACTCTGTGCCTCCACAATGCTGCCATGTATGTGCTGTATGCTGACTACACATGTAATGGGTTATGGTATATTAGACTCCTCCCATCACTCTGTGCCTCCACAATGCTGCCATGTATATGCTGTCTGCTGACTACACATGTGATGTGATGGGTTATGGTATATTAGACTCCTCCCATCACTCTGTGCCCCCACAATGCTGCCATGTATGTGCTGTCTGCTGACTACACATGTGATGTGATGGGTTATGGTATATTAGACTCCTCCCATCACTCTGTGCCCCCACAATGCTGCCATGTATATGCTGTCTGCTGACTACACATGTGATGTGATGGGTTATGGTATATTAGACTCCTCCCATCACTCTGTGCCCCCACAATGCTGCCATGTATGTGCTGTCTGCTGACTACACGTGTGATGTGATGGGTTATGGTATATCAGACTCCTCACATCACTCTGTGCCTTCACAATGCTGCCATATATGTGCTGTCTGCTGACTACACATGTGATGGGTTATGGTATATTAGACTCCTCCCATCACTGTGTGCCTCCACAATGCTGCCATGTATATGCTGTCTGCTGACTACACATGTGATGTGATGGGTTATGGCATATCAGACTCTTCCCATCACTCTGTGCCTCCACAATGCAGCCATGTATGTGCTGTATGCTGACTACACATGTGATCGGTTATGGTATATTAGACTCCTCCCATCACTCTGTGCCTCCACAATGCTGCCATGTATGTGCTGTCTGCTGACTACACGTGTCATGTGATGGGTTATGGTATATCAGACTCCTCCCATCACTCTGTGCCTCCACAATGCTGCCATGTATGTGCTGACTACACCAATGATGTGATGGGTTATGGTATATTAGACTCCTCCCATCACTGTGTGCCTCCACAATGCTGCCATGTATGTGCTGTCTGCAGACTACACATGTGATGTGTTATGGTATATCAGACTCCTCCCATCACTCTGTGCCTCCACAATGCTGCCATGTATGTGCTGACTACACCAATGATGTGATGGGTTATGGTATATTAGACTCCTCCCATCACTGTGTGCCTCAACAATGCTGCCATGTATGTGCTGTCTGCAGACTACACATGTGATGTGTTATGGTATATCAGACTCCTCCCATCACTCTGTGCCTCCACAATGCTGCCATGTATATGCTGTCTGCTGACTACACATGTGATGTGATGGGTTATGGTATATTAGACTCCTCCCATCACTCTGTGCCCCCACAATGCTGCCATGTATGTGCTGTCTGCTGACTACACATGTGATGTGATGGGTTATGGTATATTAGACTCCTCCCATCACTCTGTGCCCCCACAATGCTGCCATGTATGTGCTTTCTGCTGACTGCACAGGTGATGTGATAGGTTATGGTATCTTAGACTCCTCCCATCACTCTGTGCCTCCACAATGCTGCCATGTATGTGATGTCTGCTGACTACACATGTGATGTGATGGGTTATGGTATATCAGACTCCTCCCATCACTCTGTGCCTCCACAATGCTGCCATGTATGTGCTGTATGCTGACTACACATGTAATGGGTTATGGTATATTAGACTCCTCCCATCACTCTGTGCCTCCACAATGCTGCCATGTATATGCTGTCTGCTGACTACACATGTGATGTGATGGGTTATGGTATATTAGACTCCTCCCATCACTCTGTGCCCCCACAATGCTGCCATGTATATGCTGTCTGCTGACTACACGTGTGATGTGATGGGTTATGGTATATTAGACTCCTCCTATCACTCTGTGCCTCCACAATGCTGCCATGTATGTGCTGTCTGCTGACTACACGTGTGATGTGATGGGTTATGGTATATTAGACTCCTCCCATCACTCTGTGCCTCCACAATGCTGCCATGTATGTGCTGTCTGCTGACTACACATGTGATGTGATGGGTTATGGTATATTAGACTCCTCCCATCACTCTGTGCCTCCACAATGCTGCCATGTATGTGCTGTCTGCTGACTACACATGTGATGAGTTATGGTATATTAGACTCCTCCCATCACTCTGTGCCTCCACAATGCTGCCAAGTATGTGCTGTCTGCTGACTACACATGTGATGGGTTATGGTATATTAGACTCCTCCCATCACTCTGTGCCCCCACAATGCTGCCATGTATGTGCTGCCTGCTGACTACACGTGCGATGTGATGGGTTATGGTATATCAGACTCCTCCCATCACTCTGTGCCCCCACAATGCTGCCATGTATGTGCTGTCTGCTGACTACACGTGTGATGTGATGGGTTATGGTATATCAGACTCCTCCCATCACTCTGTGCCTCCACAATGCTGCCATGTATGTGCTGTATGCTGACTACACATGTGATGGGTTATGGTATATTAGACTCCTCCCATCACTGTGTGCCTCCACAATGCTGCCATGTATATGCTGTCTGCTGACTACACAAGTGATGTGATGGGTTATGGTATATTAGACTCCTCCCATCACTCTGTGCCTCCACAGTGCTGCCATGTATGTGCTGTCTGCTGACTACACGTGTCATGTGATGGGTTATGGTATATCAGACTCCTCCCATCACTGTGTGCCTCCACAATGCTGCCATGTATGTGCTTTCTGCTGACTACACATGTGATGTGATGGGTTATGGTATATCAGACTCCTCCCATCACTCTGTGCCTTCACAATGCTGCCATGTATGTGCTGTATGCTGACTACACATGTAATGGGTTATGGTATATTAGACTCCTCCCATCACTCTGTGCCTCCACAATGCTGCCATGTATATGCTGTCTGCTGACTACACATGTGATGTGATGGGTTATGGTATATTAGACTCCTCCCATCACTCTGTGCCCCCACAATGCTGCCATGTATGTGCTGTCTGCTGACTACACATGTGATGTGATGGGTTATGGTATATTAGACTCCTCCCATCACTCTGTGCCCCCACAATGCTGCCATGTATATGCTGTCTGCTGACTACACATGTGATGTGATGGGTTATGGTATATTAGACTCCTCCCATCACTCTGTGCCCCCACAATGCTGCCATGTATGTGCTGTCTGCTGACTACACGTGTGATGTGATGGGTTATGGTATATCAGACTCCTCACATCACTCTGTGCCTTTACAATGCTGCCATATATGTGCTGTCTGCTGACTACACATGTGATGGGTTATGGTATATTAGACTCCTCCCATCACTGTGTGCCTCCACAATGCTGCCATGTATATGCTGTCTGCTGACTACACATGTGATGTGATGGGTTATGGCATATCAGACTCTTCCCATCACTCTGTGCCTCCACAATGCAGCCATGTATGTGCTGTATGCTGACTACACATGTGATCGGTTATGGTATATTAGACTCCTCCCATCACTCTGTGCCTCCACAATGCTGCCATGTATGTGCTGTCTGCTGACTACACGTGTCATGTGATGGGTTATGGTATATCAGACTCCTCCCATCACTCTGTGCCTCCACAATGCTGCCATGTATGTGCTGACTACACCAATGATGTGATGGGTTATGGTATATTAGACTCCTCCCATCACTGTGTGCCTCCACAATGCTGCCATGTATGTGCTGTCTGCAGACTACACATGTGATGTGTTATGGTATATCAGACTCCTCCCATCACTCTGTGCCTCCACAATGCTGCCATGTATGTGCTGACTACACCAATGATGTGATGGGTTATGGTATATTAGACTCCTCCCATCACTGTGTGCCTCAACAATGCTGCCATGTATGTGCTGTCTGCAGACTACACATGTGATGTGTTATGGTATATCAGACTCCTCCCATCACTCTGTGCCTCCACAATGCTGCCATGTACAGTATATGCTGTCTGCTGACTACACATGTGATGTGATGGGTTATGGTATATTAGACTCCTCCCATCACTCTGTGCCCCCACAATGCTGCCATGTATGTGCTGTCTGCTGACTACACATGTGATGTGATGGGTTATGGTATATTAGACTCCTCCCATCACTCTGTGCCCCCACAATGCTGCCATGTATGTGCTTTCTGCTGACTGCACAGGTGATGTGATAGGTTATGGTATCTTAGACTCCTCCCATCACTCTGTGCCTCCACAATGCTGCCATGTATGTGATGTCTGCTGACTACACATGTGATGTGATGGGTTATGGTATATCAGACTCCTCCCATCACTCTGTGCCTCCACAATGCTGCCATGTATGTGCTGTATGCTGACTACACATGTAATGGGTTATGGTATATTAGACTCCTCCCATCACTCTGTGCCTCCACAATGCTGCCATGTATATGCTGTCTGCTGACTACACATGTGATGTGATGGGTTATGGTATATTAGACTCCTCCCATCACTCTGTGCCCCCACAATGCTGCCATGTATATGCTGTCTGCTGACTACACGTGTGATGTGATGGGTTATGGTATATTAGACTCCTCCTATCACTCTGTGCCTCCACAATGCTGCCATGTATGTGCTGTCTGCTGACTACACGTGTGATGTGATGGGTTATGGTATATTAGACTCCTCCCATCACTCTGTGCCTCCACAATGCTGCCATGTATGTGCTGTCTGCTGACTACACATGTGATGTGATGGGTTATGGTATATTAGACTCCTCCCATCACTCTGTGCCTCCACAATGCTGCCATGTATGTGCTGTCTGCTGACTACACATGTGATGAGTTATGGTATATTAGACTACTCCCATCACTCTGTGCCTCCACAATGCTGCCAAGTATGTGCTGTCTGCTGACTACACATGTGATGGGTTATGGTATATTAGACTCCTCCCATCACTCTGTGCCCCCACAATGCTGCCATGTATGTGCTGCCTGCTGACTACACGTGCGATGTGATGGGTTATGGTATATCAGACTCCTCCCATCACTCTGTGCCCCCACAATGCTGCCATGTATGTGCTGTCTGCTGACTACACGTGTGATGTGATGGGTTATGGTATATCAGACTCCTCCCATCACTCTGTGCCTCCACAATGCTGCCATGTATGTGCTGTATGCTGACTACACATGTGATGGGTTATGGTATATTAGACTCCTCCCATCACTGTGTGCCTCCACAATGCTGCCATGTATATGCTGTCTGCTGACTACACAAGTGATGTGATGGGTTATGGTATATTAGACTCCTCCCATCACTCTGTGCCTCCACAGTGCTGCCATGTATGTGCTGTCTGCTGACTACACGTGTCATGTGATGGGTTATGGTATATCAGACTCCTCCCATCACTGTGTGCCTCCACAATGCTGCCATGTATGTGCTTTCTGCTGACTACACATGTGATGTGATGGGTTATGGTATATCAGACTCCTCCCATCACTCTGTGCCTTCACAATGCTGCCATGTATGTGCTGTATGCTGACTACACATGTAATGGGTTATGGTATATTAGACTCCTCCCATCACTCTGTGCCTCCACAATGCTGCCATGTATATGCTGTCTGCTGACTACACATGTGATGTGATGGGTTATGGTATATTAGACTCCTCCCATCACTCTGTGCCCCCACAATGCTGCCATGTATGTGCTGTCTGCTGACTACACATGTGATGTGATGGGTTATGGTATATTAGACTCCTCCCATCACTCTGTGCCCCCACAATGCTGCCATGTATATGCTGTCTGCTGACTACACATGTGATGTGATGGGTTATGGTATATTAGACTCCTCCCATCACTCTGTGCCCCCACAATGCTGCCATGTATGTGCTGTCTGCTGACTACACGTGTGATGTGATGGGTTATGGTATATCAGACTCCTCACATCACTCTGTGCCTTTACAATGCTGCCATATATGTGCTATCTGCTGACTACACATGTGATGGGTTATGGTATATTAGACTCCTCCCATCACTGTGTGCCTCCACAATGCTGCCATGTATATGCTGTCTGCTGACTACACATGTGATGTGATGGGTTATGGCATATCAGACTCTTCCCATCACTCTGTGCCTCCACAATGCAGCCATGTATGTGCTGTATGCTGACTACACATGTGATCGGTTATGGTATATTAGACTCCTCCCATCACTCTGTGCCTCCACAATGCTGCCATGTATGTGCTGTCTGCTGACTACACGTGTCATGTGATGGGTTATGGTATATCAGACTCCTCCCATCACTCTGTGCCTCCACAATGCTGCCATGTATGTGCTGACTACACCAATGATGTGATGGGTTATGGTATATTAGACTCCTCCCATCACTGTGTGCCTCCACAATGCTGCCATGTATGTGCTGTCTGCAGACTACACATGTGATGTGTTATGGTATATCAGACTCCTCCCATCACTCTGTGCCTCCACAATGCTGCCATGTATGTGCTGTCTGCTGACTACACCAATGATGTGATGGGTTATGGCAGGGGTGTCATACTCAAATTCATCGGGGGCCGCATCAGCAGTTTGATCACCCTCAAAGGGCCGGTTGTATCTGTAGGACTATGTGTCCATTCTTTATTATCATAAATTATTGTCACTGCATTCAATTATTACTGTTTTTTGTAATAATGTAAGTAATAACTACAGATAGAGCGGGCCTTATTATTGCTGGCGGAGCGCCAGGACCGTGTCCCTGGCGATCCGCCAGCAATCTGGCGCTCTGGCTGAATGAGACGCTCGTGCGTCTCCCACGCACGAGCGTCTCAATAGCCGGGCGGCGAGGCGGCGCGGCGGGTGCAGTCCTGCCCGTCTCCAGCTTCAGGGAGACGGGCAGGGCTGCGGGGGGGCGGTGTGGACCGGCGGGGACCCGGGGAAGCCGGCGGGGACCCGGGGAAAGGCACCGTCGGAACGGGACGCGCGTGCACCTCGTGCACGCGCGTCCCCTTCCGACATACAGATGGCGAGGGGCGGGGGATGGCGGGTGGCGAGTCCTCCGCCATCCCCAGCAAAGACAAGCCCGGCGCCATCTGTAGCTCTGAAAGCAGAAACATAGTCAGAATAATGAGGTATTTGATTGTAGTTTATGGTCCCTATACCGCTGTAAAGTGACATGGAAGTGGTCAGTATATCCAAAGTTTACGCTCCACCTGCCATGGTATGTAACCATTGCAGTGCTGTGAAGGGCAGGTGCAGACCAACACAGAGCCCACTCACTTTTCAGTAGCAGATGATGCAATGCAAGTCAGAAAAGGAGGGTCAAACATCGCTGATAATGTCCACAAGACACTTTATTGGAGACTGCTCGGACCAAATACCATGTTCTTCTGTCTGAGCAGTCTCCAATAAAGTTTTCTTGCGGATGATATCAGCAGTGTGCAACCTTCCTACTGGAATTATATTCTCAAATTAATTATAATCAGACTTTTAAGCAGAATAATAAGCAGACCCCGCCTCCACATACATCATATCTACTTACAGTACAGGAGAGAAGGGTTCAGGCAGCCGTTGGATCTGTCACATCACAGGATGGCATGCGCTCAATATAAAAACAAGTGGAGGTTTCCTGTGTAGAACGGCCGGTGCCGCTAGAGGGCAGACGTTCTCTGGCTTGTAGGCTGCCGCGCATGCGCTGAAGAGGCGGCTTTCTTGTGTCAAAAAAAGAAGCGAGAATAAAAGGTGAAGGCTGGCGGCGGCTGCGCGGGCCACATGACGAGGTCTGGCGGGCCGGATTTGGCCCGCGGGCCTTGTGTTTGACACCCGTGGGTTATGGTATATTAGACTCCTCCCATCACTCTGTGCCTCCACAATGCTGCCATGTATGTGCTGTCTGCTGACTACACATGTGATGTGATGGGTTATGGTATATTAGACTCCTCCCATCACTCTGTGCCTCCACAATGCTGCCATGTATGTGCTGTCTGCTGACTACATGTGTGATGTGATGGGTTATGGTATATTAGACTCCTCCCATCACTCTGTGCCTTCACAATGCTGCCATGTATGTGCTGTCTGTAGTCTACACGTGTGATGTTACAGGTTATGGTATATTAGACTCCTCCCATCACTCTGTGCCTCCACAATGCTGCCATGTATGTGCTGTCCGCTGACTACACGTGTGATGTGATGGGTTAAGGTATTTTAGACTCCTCCCATCACTCTGTGCGTACACAATGCTGCCATGTACGTGCTGTCTGCTGACTACACATGTGATGTGATGGGTTATGGTATATTAGACTCCTCCCATCACTCTGTGCCTCCACAATGCTGCCATGTATGTGCTGTCTGCTGACTACATGTGTGATGTGATGGGTTATGGTATATTAGACTCCTCCCATCACTCTGTGCCTTCACAATGCTGCCATGTATGTGCTGTCTGTAGTCTACACGTGTGATGTTACAGGTTATGGTATATTAGACTCCTCCCATCACTCTGTGCCTCCACAATGCTGCCATGTATGTGCTGTCCGCTGACTACACGTGTGATGTGATGGGTTAAGGTATTTTAGACTCCTCCCATCACTCTGTGCGTACACAATGCTGCCATGTACGTGCTGTCTGCTGACTACACATGTGATGTGATGGGTTATGGTATATTAGACTCCTCCCATCACTCTGTGCCTCCACAATGCTGCCATGTATGTGCTGTCTGCTGACTACACATGTGATGTGATGGGTTATGGTATATTAGACTCCTCCTATCACTCTGTGCCTCCACAATGCTGCCAAGTATGTGCTGTCTGCTGACTACACATGTGATGTGATGACCTTCTGCAGTAACTTGCTGGGGTCCCGGAATTATTTTTATCATCTGATGGGGTCCCAGAGCAAAATAGTTTGAGGACCCCTGCTTTAGAGCAATGGAGGTCACAGTAGCAGAGAGCCCGATGACCAGCGTGAACCCCAGCATTTTTAGGAATAATCGGAGGGGATGCGGTCATTTGGTCTACAGCATGATGGTCTACAGTCATTGACACCATTAGGTCGACATGGGAAAAGTTTGATATGGGTCTAGGTCGACCTAGGAAAAGGTCAACATGGTTCTAGGTCGAAAGGTCATTAGTTCGACAGGTCGTTAGTTTGACAGGTCATTAGTTCGACAATGCCTAGTTCCACAGTCAAAAGGTCGATGTGGGGTTTTTCACTGTTTTTTGAGCCGACGTGCCGACAGGGCGGTATTTCATGCCCTACCATACACTAGGGCGTGGCGGGAGAATAAAATAGTGTGCCCGACGCATTGTGAGCGCAGCAAGGGGATGTGGTGCACTTGAAACTGTATCCATGTTGACTGTGTTGACATTTAGGTAAAAAAAAACAGTGAAAAACCCCATGTCGACCTTTTGACTGTTGACATAAACATTGTCGAACTAATGACCTGTCAAACTAATGACCTTTCGACCTAGAACCATGTCGACCTTTTCCCATGTCGACCTAGACCCACGTGGACCTTTTCCCATGTCGACCTAATGACTGTCGACCACCATGCTGTAGACCAAATGATCCCAACCCGATCGGAGGGGGGCTCACTGCAAATGGGGTCGTTGTGACAGGGAGAGGCGCACAGGTGGTGGTGGCGATGGTGCATGGGCTGACATTGCTGTGGAGTTGCATTGCAAGGACAGAGCTTTCTCGCAGGTTCTTTACCTGCGTCAGTAATTGATACATCCATGCGATGCGATGTTGGCCTGAAATGATCACAGCATCTGAGGATGCTGATGGTGATAAATGGGCCCCTAATGCCGGCTTCTGTCCCGGCGTGCCTTCATTTGTAGCCACCAGCTATGCCAGCATAATGACGCGACGGCTGCCCCTTGGGCAGACCTGGAAGAGAAGCATTTTGTCCGCTGCTGGTTTGTATTCTGCTTTAAGAAATGAAACCATAAAAAAACACATTGCGGATAGGTAGCCAGATCAGCTCATAAATTATTTATACTCCAAGATCCTGATTGCATTTAAAGTACCTAATGCTCTGCTTCTAAACACTATTGCAGAACATTTTGTAATTATCCTCTATCAGTAAGTGCAATAAAAAGTTTTATTCAGATCCTTTTTTTTTTGTTGTTGTTTTTTTACATTAAAGATGCCTCTATTCAGGAGAACATACTGTACAATGATTGTTCTACATCTCGGCACTGGGACTTCATATACTGGGGGAATTTAGTTTATTTAAGCCAGCTAAGGAATTTGCTTCTTGTGCTAGTGTTGTATGCAGTTACAGTATTTCAAATGTAATGTACAGTATGAAACAAAGAATTGCCTATAGGTTTTACAGGGGTTCTAATAAAAGTGTCCCGCAGTAGGGGGGCAGTTGGAATTGCAATCTGTCACTACTCACAGAGGCAGAAAGTCAGGGGGTGTGGCCTGCAGCTCACAGCAGCAGCTGGCCATTCCCCCAACAGTGATGAAAACGGGGGCGTGGTCCTTTCATTGAGGCCATGCCCCTTTTCCCGGTATGCGCGAGGCCAAGCACAGGAAGGATAATATGTCCAGTCTAGCTCTGAAATTTCCAGAAAGTTGGCATTTAATTAATTCCAAGGTCTCAATTCAGTTGGGGGGGGGGGGGATAGCATATATATATGCCGCACATAAAAATTTTAAAATGTGATGTTGCCCATAGCAACCAATCAAATTCTGTCATTTTCTAGGATGTAATAGAGAAATGATAGACAGAATCTGATTGGATGCTATGGCAGCATAACCTTTTTTCATTTTATAATGCTTTCATAAATTTACCCCCATTGAGTTTTATTGGTCGCACCGTACTATGGTTGTACGGCAACCTCATCCATGGGGGGATGACACCAGGAAGTGCATATACACTTACTGATGCCTGCAGCAACGAGCGATGGCTGAGTGCATGTGGAAGAAGCTATGATGCATCTGCCGATTGAGCTACAGGCAGTAACAGACTGTGAGTTTAAGGGCCCACCGGGGGTTCGACACAGGGGGTTGGGGGGGGGGGAGGGTCAGACACCAGGGGGGCTTTACCCTCCGAGTCTGTCACTGGTTCCACATGCACCATATATAGACCTCTTCTGGCCATTACATGCAGCTACAGTGTCCAGCATATAAGGTTTCACGTGTAGCATATACAGCCCGATTCTGGCTACCACATGCATCCGGAGTGTCCAGCATATACAGATCCATATCTATCGGGTGATTCTGGACACCATTTTCAGCCGAAGATATCAAGTCCAAGGTGAGATCAGGCTGTTGATAGGGGCAAGCTCTCCTGATGATACAATGGCAACTCTACCCCTTTGCACTTAATTGACTTAACCCCCAGATATTTGCAGGACATGTAGTTATACGAGTCAGTCCTATACAGTGGTGGATCCAGAAGTGGAGGCTGCAGCACAGTTTCAATTTTAAATAGGAGAGCCACACCCGCTGCCACCAACTGCCATTCCAAACTGACTCTCTGGTAGGTGGTGTGGCTCCCCTATTTGAATTTTGAACTGTGCTGCAGCTCCTCCTCCTCTGAAGCCGGCATTGGTCCTATAGTATTCTCCTGTTTTACTGCAAGTAGAAAGACACAGCTCTCGCTATTATGTAAATAATTCATTCTAATGTTGTTTACCTCTAGTGCATTACAAACGACATTTACCTAAGACTATGGTAGAGAAACATTATTGCAGTAAAAAAGTTTTCTTGCCTCTGGAGTAAAATGTGCCACAGGAACCATATGTTAAATTTATACATTTCAGTTATCATTGCAGCAGTCGAGATAAACAATAATTATTATTGTTAGAAACCTCAGCCCTGCCCTCTGGTGGCAAGATGTAGCATCGCCGCTCCTTTGTTCCTTCATAGTACAAACAGTTATTTGTATATTTATGCTCATTCCAATGCCAGATCTCTCCTCTGGAAAACTTCTATTCAGCAGGTCCTAAAAATAGAAATAAGAGAAAATAATTTCTTACCACAGTTCAGTGATTTTTATATACTCGCTTAGAGGGCAAAAAGGGCAAACGCAGCGAAGTCAGGAGTCTCCCAAGGTTATGTTTTTTTTCTGCATAGAATTACATAGCTAATATCTCATTAGCAAAATTAGTCTTCTGCTTAATTAGCCTAACTATAGTGATTTTAGTTAGTTGCCGATTGCTGCACTTGACCACAATGGTAAATCGTAGTTGCCTCCAGTAGCGGTTTTTACCCATGGGCTGCAGGACTTTCCCAGAAGAATATTCATTAATTAAAACTTTATATATATATATATATATATATATATATATATATATATATATATATATTATATATATATATATTTATCTATTTTTTTTTTACTGTTTTTTGTAAGAAAGCTTCGTCCCTGCAATGGCTTTCTGCAGCATTATCAGGGTTATTTTCAGAAAACATACCCCGATCATTGTTTTGGACGCAGAGATATGTGAGGTCACTGCTGTGCTGTTTTATTCCATCCAACTCCAGACACACTGCCTCAGCACCACCCACTTCCCAGCATTCCCCTGGTCCTAGAGACCATCACCGAAGATTCAGGCTTACACATATTAGTAAGGGAGTGTCTAAAAATATTAAGCATTCTAATACACTAACATCACATCATCTTTTCTTTAAAGATAAGCCCTGTACGCTTCAATGCAACAAGTAACAATGTCATATTAAGAACATCATCTAACACGTTTCAATGAGTCTCTCAGGTCTGCATATTTCCCTTTTGGGTCTTTCATACACAGTCTGTGTTTTATCAACCACGTTGGACCTTTCTAGAATCATGGTTTGTTCACCATTATCAGGATCATCATAAATGTCAGATGAAGGGTATTCTTCAGTCATGTTGTCTTCATTATGGTTAGGTTGAGATCTTAAATCGATTTCTTCTTACTTTCGTTCCACGCTCTGTACGTATAGTATAAGATCTTGGTGCTACTTGTGCTTGCACAATACCTTTCTGCACCCAAATACATTTCTCGTGATCTCTGAGACGGACTTGGGCACCCGATTTTAGATCAGATAAGCTTTTTTGTTCGCCTGTCTTGGAACAGTTTCTGTTTCACCTGTTGACGTTCCTTACTCAGTCTGACCAATGCTGAGTTATGTGTATTAAGCAGGTAATCATGTATTGGGAGATTTGCTCTAATCTTCCTTCCTATCAGCATTTATGCAGGAGAAAGTCCATTCTGTAAAGGTGGACTGCGGTAGATTAAAAGACTTTTGTAGAAATCGTCTTCACCTTCCTGATCTTTTTTCATGAGACTCTTTACAGTTTTTACTGAACTTTCCACCAACCCATTTGAGCGCGGATAGTGGGGACTTGACGTAGTATGGACAAATTCCCACTCATCAGCAAATTGTCTAAATTCACCACTGGAAAACTGAGGACCATTGTCAGTGAACACTTCCATAGGAACACCATGCCTTGCAAAGATTGACTTCATGCATTGATTACGGCTTTACTATTAGTTGTATGTAGTGTCTTCACCTCAGGGTAGTTAGAGTAATAATCAGTCACGACAATGTACGTTTTCCCATTACAATCAAACCAATCTGCACCAACTTTCTGGTAGGTCTCTCTGGCACTGCATGAGGACTCAGTGGCTCGACTTGTTGTTTCGGTCTGTACGTAACTCATAATTCACATGTAGCTGTTGTCTGTGCTATTTCTTGGTTCATTCTTGACCAATACATAACTTCATGCGCTCTCCTCTTACATTTTTCTTCTCCTAAGCAGCCTTCATGTATCTTGCACAGCATAGTTTTTCTTAGTTGTGCAGGTATGACAAACCTATTGCCTTTGTAAATAATACCATCGACAACTGTAATGTCACTGCGGTACATCCAATAATCATGAATAGACAGCGGGCACGCATGTTTTTCTGCTGTCCAACCTTTCAGAATGATATCTTTCAACACTTTCATTGTGTCATCTGTCTCAGTTTCTTTCCTAATCTGTTCTTGTCTTACAAGAGACACTGGTAGAGAAGCTACGATCAAATTAACATAGGATTCTATCTCTTCATTCATCAGACTTTTGGAACCTTCACTTTTGTCCACAGCACGAGAAACGGGGACAGTACAGCAGGTGTACATCATATTTCTGTAGTCTGATAAGCATTCGTTTAATTCTCATGGGACAGTCATGTAATTATTTAGTCATGATAGCTACCAATGGATTTCCACTGTAAATGTTTGACCATACACAAATTGATGAAATCGCTCACATGCATATGTGATCGCTAGAAGTTCTTTTTCTGTCTGAGCATGCCTTGTTTCAGCACTTCTCAGTGCATAGATTACTGGTTGCCATGTATCCTCATGTTCTTGTAACAACACTGATCCTAGGCCAAATTGCGAAGCATCTGCTGAAATTTTTTTTGCAGGAAGAAAGAATTTTAGCACTGGTTGCTCTGTAATGATCTGTCTCAAGATTTGCCAACTTTCTTCTTGTTCATGTGACCACATCAACTCGTTATCTTTGTCCAACAACCATCTAAGAGAGGCTGTTCGTTCAGAGAGTTGAGAAATAAACTTTCCTAAGTAAGTAATCATTCCTAGGAATCTTCTGACGTCGTCTTTGTTGTTAGGACGTTCCATGTTCACTATGGCTGATATTTTCCTTGGGTCTGGTTTTACACCTTGATCCGAGACCACGTCGCCCATAAAGGTTAGTGTATTCATGCCAAATTCACATTTGTCCTTGTTTAGCTTTAGATTCACTTTCTTGACAAGTTCCATTACTTGTCTCAATCTAGAATCATGCTCATCCTTTGTAGATCCCCAGACAATAATGTCATCCATCATTGTTTCAACACCTGGAATATGTTCAAAAATCATGTGTATCTTTTTGTGATATACTTCTGGAGCAGACAAAATTCCATATGGTAGTTGAAGAAATCTGTATCGACCTTCTGGTGTATTAAATGTACAAAGCTTTGACCTGGCCCCATCTAGCTTCATTTGCCAGAATCCTGAAGATGCGTCCAATTTACTGAACCATTTTGCTCCCGCAAATTGCGACACGATTTCATCTCTAGTTGGTAGTTTGAAATGTTCTCGTTTAATAGCTTTGTTTAAATCTCTGGGGTCTAGACATATTCTGAGTTGTCCATTTTTCTTTTCAACAATTACTAAGGAGCTTACCCAGTCAGTAGACTCATCAACTTTCTGTATCACACCCAAGGCTTCCATGCGATTTGACTCTTTTTTCAGTTGTTCTCTCAGCGCAAACGGCACTTTTCTACAGGGGTGTATCACGGAATAAACTTGCGTGTCTATGTTTATTTTATGCTCTCCAGGAAAGCAACCTAGACCTGCAAACAAGTCTCTGTACTCTGTAAACATCGATTTGCAGTGATCTTCTACTTGTGATGTCACCGTAAAAACTTTCTCTACCAAGCTTAGTTTCTCACAGGAATGTAATCCTAGAATCGGTTGCACATTTTTATCCACAATCAGTAGAGATGTTTTAAACTGTTGTCACTAAGCATGTACCTTACACAGGAATTTCCTCCCCAGTGTATCCTGTAACTTTCACTTTGGCTGGATGAATTTTAGGTTTTACTCTAAAAGACTTATAGTCTTAAAACGATATTAAATTCATCTGCGCGCCAGTATCAAGCTTAAAGGGAATGACAATCTCGTTCACAGTTAAAGGAACAATCCATTCTTTGTTATCTGCACTGCAAAGTTCAATGCAATCCACAAAGAACTCCTCTGTTTGTTTAACAGCATGCACTTTGGTTGTTTCACTTTTCATTTTACAGCATTTGGCAAAGTGATTAAGTCTACTACATTTCATGCAGGTTTTACCATAAGCAGGGCACATTTTAGGATTGTGAGCACTTCCACATCTACTACAAATGTCCTTATTAGGCTGTGGCCTAGACTGCTTCATTCTTGAGAATGGAGGTTTGCTTGGCTCTGTTTTCTGCACTACATGTACATCAGCTTCCTTGTGTAACTTTTTGGCTTGAAATCTAGTTATTTCTGCAGATCTGCACATAGTCACTGCCTTGTCTAGTGTTAGGTCTTGCTCTCTCAGCAGTCTCTCTCTGAGTCCATTATCAGGTATTCCACAGACAATACGATCTCTAATCAGCGAATCCTTTAAATCACCAAAGTCACAGGTTTTACTGAGTGATTGCAGCTCTGTAACATGCTGATCAAATCCATCTCCAGACTTCTGATCACATGTGAAAAACTTATATCTTTCATATGTCACATTTTTCCTTGGCACAAAGTAATCTTCAAACTTTTGCATTATAGAAGATAGCACCATATTCTGCCCCTCAGCAAACTGAAAACTATTATAAATGTCCAACACATCCATTCCTATCACATGGAGGAAAATGGAGTCCTTTCTTTTGTCAGCCTCTGTATCAGCTCCACAGTCAGCAAGATATATATTAAACCTTTGCTTAAATCTTTTCCAGTTCTCAGACAAGTTACCAGACATCAGCATGCCGGTTGGAGGAGCCAGTTTATCCATGGCTACTCACTGATTGAAGAGAGGAGCACACGGCAGGCTTTGCAGACACTGAGTATCACAGCCTTACAGACTGCTGCAGGATCTTTCACACTCTGAGAGCACTAGCAGTCCAAGATAAACTTCTCCTGACACCATGTTTTGTTCATATGTTTGTAAATCCAGTCATAAGGACACAGAGACATGTGAGTTCACTGCTGTGCTGTTTTATTCCATTAAACTCCGGACACACTGCCTCAGGAACACCCACTTCCCAGCATTCCCCTGGTCCTAGGGACCATCACCGAAGATTCAGGCTTACACATATTAGTAAGGGAGTGTCTACAAATATTAAGCATTCTAATACACTAACATCACAATCATGTGATGTGCCTGCGCTGCCAGTGATGATATCACTACTGCTGCCACCGCCACCTACCCCGGGGATTGCAGATCGTAGCTCCTGCAGTCCTGCTAGTCCTCAGGGCTTCCTGCCTCTATGACCTCCGGTGCTGTAAAGTTAGTTGCCACTTTGCAGAATCACTTTACTTTATCGAGCCCCGAAGAATGGTAGCCCTCACCAGAAAACCGATCAGAGGACCCTGGGTAGGTGAGTGTATATACTGTATATATTTATAATTTTTATTTACATTTTTATTCTCAGTGATCAGCCCATACTTGCCAAAGTTTAATGTCTCCTTTCCGGGAGAGGAACGGAGAGTAGACTCCCAGGTGCCATTAGGGGGGGGGGGACCGGGGACCGAGCCCCCTATCATCAAGCCCTGTCTCCATTGAAACAATCCCACGATTCACAAATTGCATATTTTAGCTCCTCCCCCTCTCTGTACACCTGCAGGAATCATGGGATTTTACCGGCGGGGTAGGAAGTTGCAGGGGAGGCATGCGGGAGGCTTGTCCACCCTTATGTGGGGCCAGAAGAAGAACACGATTTTCAGGAGCATCCCAGCCATTCCATGAGGGTAGGCAAGTATGGATCAGCCAATGTGTCCAAAGGACACACACAGCTGATCCCACTGGCCTGTCACTGCACTGTTTTTTTTCTGCCATGAGGCAGAGAAAGCTGTGTCTGGGTAGGTGATTCAAAATAATGCCAACTGAAGCTAGCATTATTATCACAGGGCTCACTGCGGTATTTTTCACTATTTTTTTTTTTAGTAAATACATCCAGATCATATTTTCCATAAAAAGTATGGGAATTGCAATCTGCTTACTAAAAAAAAAATGCAAATTAAAGGGTTTGGAGTCGGTTTTTTTTACGAAACCTGCTCCATAAGCCCTTTAATGCATTCTGGTGATACCTTCTAAAATAATATGAAAAGTGTGTGAAAACACCCTTTTTCACATTATTTTTGTAAAAATTATTTGAATAAATCAGCCCCTTTTAACCTGTAGAGTTTTGTATGTTTTAAGCATGGTGCACGAACAACAGAACCAGCCCATACTGTACATGGGAGAACCAGCCCATACTGTACATGGAAGAACCAGCCCATATCATACATGGAAGAACCAGCCCATACTGTACATGAAAGAACCAGCCCATATTGTACATGGAAGAACCAGCCCATACTGAACATGGGAGAACCAGCCCATACTGTACATGGGAGAACCAGCCCATACTGTACATGGGAGAACCAGCCCATACTGTACATGGGAGAACCAGCCCATATTGTACATGGAAGAACCAGCCCATACTGTACATGGGAGAACCAGCCCATATCATACATGGAAGAACCAGCCCATACTGTACATGGGAGAACCAGCCCATACTGAACATGGGAGAACCAGCCCATACCGTACATGGGAGAACCAGCCCATACCGTACATGGGAGAACCAGCCCATACCGTACATGGGAGAACCAGCCCATACCGTACATGGGAGAACCAGCCCATACCGTACATGGAAGAACCAGCCCATACTGTACATGGGAGAACCAGCCCATACTGTACATGGGAGAACCAGCCCATACTGTACATGGGAGAACCAGCCCATACTGTACATGGGAGAACCAGCCCATATTGTACATGGAAGAACCAGCCCATACTGTACATGGGAGAACCAGCCCATATCATACATGGAAGAACCAGCCCATACTGTACATGGAAGAACCAGCCCATACCGTACATGGGAGAACCAGCCCATACTGAACATGGGAGAACCAGCCCATACCGTACATGGGAGAACCAGCCCATACCGTACATGGGAGAACCAGCCCATACCGTACATGGGAGAACCAGCCCATACCGTACATGGGAGAACCAGCCCATACCGTACATGGGAGAACCAGCCCATACCGTACATGGGAGAACCAGCCCATACCGTACATGGGAGAACCAGCCCATACCGTACATGGGAGAACCAGCCCATACTGTACATGGGAGAACCAGCCCATACTGTACATGGGAGAACCAGCCCATACTGTACATGGGAGAACCAGCCCATACTGTACATGGGAGAACCAGCCCATACTGTACATGGGAGAACCAGCCCATACTGTACATGGGAGAACCAGCCCATATTGTACATGGAAGAACCAGCCCATACTGTACATGGGAGAACCAGCCCATATCATACATGGAAGAACCAGCCCATACTGTACATGGAAGAACCAGCCCATACCGTACATGGGAGAACCAGCCCATACTGTACATGGGAGAACCAGCCCATATCATACATGAAAGAACCAGCCCATACTGTTCATGGAAGAACCAGCCCATACTGAACATGGGAGAACCAGCCCATACTGTACATGGGAGAACCAGCCCATACTGTACATGGGAGAACCAGCCCATACTGTACATGGGAGAACCAGCCCATATTGTACATGGAAGAACCAGCCCATATCATACATGGAAGAACCAGCCCATACTGTACATGGAAGAACCAGCCCATACCGTATATGGGAGAACCAGCCCATACTGTACATGGGAGAACCAGCCCATATCATACATGGAAGAACCAGCCCATACTGTACATGGGAGAACCAGCCCATACTGTACATGGGAGAACCAGCCCATACTGTACATGAAAGAACCAGCCCATATTGTACATGGAAGAACCAGCCCATACTGAACATGGGAGAACCAGCCCATACTGTACATGGAAGAACCAGCCCATACTGAACATGGGAGAACCAGCCCATACTGAACATGGGAGAACCAGCCCATATTGTACATGGAAGAACCAGCCCATACTGAACATGGGAGAACCAGCCCATACTGAACATGGGAGAACCAGCCCATACTGAACATGGGAGAACCAGCCCATACTGTACATGGGAGAACCAGCCCATACTGTACATGGAAGAACCAGCCCATATTGTACATGGAAGAACCAGCCCATACTGTACATGGGAGAACCAGCCCATACCGTACATGGGAGAACCAGCCCATACCGTACATGGGAGAACCAGCCCATACCGTACATGGGAGAACAGCCCATACTGTACATGGTAGAACCAGCCCATATTGTACATGGAAGAACCAGCCCATACTGTACATGGGCCCTTATTCTGGTTGACTCGCTCTTGCGCGAATTAGCAAGGGGGACCGATGTTTTGCGCATGCGCAGCTGCATTTCTGTGCATGTGCATATGCTGGGAGTGTGCTTAATCTGTTCTCCGATCCCACCCCGGAGAGGGGAGGCGGAGAGGGACGTGAGGTGCTAGGCAGGGGCATTATGCATTAGAATATGCATATGCCCTGCGTTTCATAAACGTTCCCAAGAAAACGCTGGGCATACATATAGTATTGCAGTCGTGACGCACATGTGGGGGGGCGGCCAGCTGACATAACCGGATGTCAGCTGCCTGCCCATATCACTGCATTTATTTAAGTTCTACACGCATAACCCTCTGAGGCACCTATGTATTAAGATCGGGGAGGTTCCCACTGGCATGCAAATGGTTATTTATGTAAAACATCCATTCGCGTGCCGGACGAACAAACCTGGCGTGCGTACCACCATACGCACGCCGGGTACTGGATGACTCGAAATGGTGCGAATTCGCTCCCGAGCGAGTCAACCAGAATAAGGCCCATAGAAAAGCCTTCACACTATAATTCATCTCCTCGTTGTATTACCGCGCACTCCGCTTTCAAGTCATTTCATTTGATTTACCATTTAGTATCTGTGGATCAGCAAAACTGATCAATCGCATCTGATAGTCTCTACGATACGAGCGTAATACTAGATTAGGCCTTTTCCATGGAGTTATTAAATCATTTGACCCTTGCCCGTTTCATGATTAAACAGCTCTGCCGGTACAACATCAGCCTTGACTGCTGTGGCCCGCAGTTACACGGTAAATGGTGTTTCCCCCGCCATGAATTAATATATGTGATGTCGCTGTCAGGGTCATGCTGCAACTTTAATCATAGATGACTACAAATGTGTCCAGCTCTGCAGGACAGTCCTGTGCTGATTATGATATGGGAATGGCGGCCTCACAAGTCCCAGCGCCATGGCCGCTGTACCGTCCTTGCACAGCTACAGTACCATCCTAGTTATTCTTAGCACCGAGACCGATTGAAGTTTTTATGCCGGAAAAATAGTCTTCCTCCCTTCATTGTATTTCTCTTATTTCACCACTAAAGCATTGAAAGAGATTGATCCTTCTAAGGCCGTCAGATCTCCGCTATATGCTGGATTCTGTCTGGGTTTTATACAAGAGACAACCACTATGGTACTGTAAATACATCTGATTATATCTCACGTAGATGAAAGAGCCTGGGTCAGGTTTATATTCATTTTATTCGTATTATTATGTTGCTACGCGTATTTGTGTTTTATAAAGAATCTTGTTAGCGAGGATCTAATTATTAACCGAAAACATAGTACGGTTCCGGATTTACCCAATCTGAGCCCTCCCTTATCCCTTTCGGTTCCTTTTTCTTTAAACGCTTCTTATTTCACATGTGAAATAATGGTCAAAAGGACCAAAGACTCTAAAGGGCTGCAAGGAAAGGGCAAAAAATAAAAATGCCTTTTCTCGGAAAATAACAAGGTCTGTCGTTTCGCAGAAAAATAGAAAAAAAGTCCATTATAGCAAAAAAAAAATAGCTTTGTCCAAAACCGTATGTTACTATGGGTAGCAGGAAGCCGGACATTGATCTTGAATGAAGAATACTTACCTGAGGCAGGTCAGACCATTTCCCCCATGCGGAGCGAGTCCCGGTTTCTTATGTTGCACAAAGATTTCAAAGGGATCTGGAAGTTCATAAAAAACCGACAGAGCACAAAATAAGTATCTTCGACAAAAAAATTAAAGGCGTACAGTGGGTAAAACGTAACCAGCTGTTATTATAGCGTTTTGCAAGGCACTAAATAGCGTAATTACCCTTTTGAACTACCGTAAAGAGGCCATTCAGTCTGGAAGCCGGTAGAACTAAAGGGGATCGCTTCAAGTTGAGATAAAGTCGTTCTGTAAAACTGTACATTGGATTTATTAGAAATACTGCAGTGCAGAGATTAAGAGGATGATCTAGATGTTCTGTGAGCACAAGTAAAAGGATTTATCTGGACTGCCAGGAAGGGAGAGGGGAATCCGAGGCTGGCTGCGATAGGTCGGATTGAAATGGAAGCTCTGAAGTCTAATGCTGGGTACACACCTAAAGATCTGTCCAATTTGTCTGGTGGGAACAAAAATCTGGCAATTTATGAGAGCAAATGACAGTCAAGCATTTGCTCCCGAATTTTGGAAAACAGATTGTCTGGATACATTTGTAAAATCAAACTCCTTTAATGAATGACTATTGTCTTCTTTCCAGCATTTGGGAGTAAATGATTGATTGTCATTTGCTCCCATACATAACCAGATTTTTTAAATGCTGGCTGCATCAGCCCCTCCCCGTGAACGCCTCTGCCTGTCAATCAGGCAGAGGTGATCGTATATTTGCCCTGCGATTGCACGTCCCACCCTGCACATGTAGAGGATGGGATCTTCTGCGTGCGCAGTCTCAGATCCTCAAGAAGCTGCACTGCGGATAATTGTTGTGATCCATAGTGTAATATGTCCATAGTGCATGCGCACTAGATCAGCGGTTCCCAACCATTTTTCTCTCCCGTTCCTCTTGATTAGGCTTTCAATATATGAGTACCCCCTCCTCTCAATTTGAAATATCCACAGTACTTACGAGTGGAGTGGAAGTAAGTGGAATGCGTGTCCTTATATTAAGGACTAGCGGAGTATTATGCGGTCAGGAATCGATCCCTCTGTGTCTGGCTGCTGGCTGTGTACTGTCTATGGATATACCGCTAGGCATTAGGCCTGTAGGATTAATGCTGCTGATTCCTCCACCTGTGTCAGCAGGGGCAGATGAACACTGATGTCTGAGCCTGAGGGCAGCTTGGGTAGCTCCCAGTCAGCGGCGTAACTATAGCACCGCAGCCCCCGCCACCGCGGGGGGGGGCGCTGTGCATGTGGGGGCACCGGGGGCTGCGGTGCTATAGTTACACCCCCCCCCCCCCAATCCCCCGCAGACTTACCTATCTCGCTGGTCCCGGCGGCTCCGTTCTTCTGATGAGGACCACCACAAAATAGCCGCCCCCATATAGCACACTGTTCTCTGAAACTGTCTGCTGTATGAGGGCGGCCATTTTGTGGTGGTCCTCAGCAGAAGAAGAACGGAGCCGCCGGGACCAGCGTGATAGGTAAGGCTGCAGGGGATTGGGGGGGTTGCATGGGCGGCGGGGGATTGGGGGTGCGGGGCGGGGGGGGGCGCCCCCCCCCCTAACGGCGGGGGTGCGCCCAAAACTTAGTTACTCCACTGCTCCCAGTAGATTGCTGGTTGGGTAAAAGCATGAGGAGACGCTGATGGGGCTACAGATGGAACCAAAAGTGATGTGACATGGTTCATCTCCATGGCAGCAGGAGACTTCTTCCGCCATTGTGAAGCTTTTTTCTCTTCTTCTACCATTACCAATATTATTTTCAAGTACCCCAACCGGTCTTCTGTGTACCCCCAGGTGTATACCTAACCCAGGTGTGGAACCACTGCACTTTTTTTCAAACATCATCTGTAAGTGTACTGTACCAGCTAATGTTGCCATCTCATGTTAGTGTAGGACTGGGCGAAATTTACTCAGTAAAATACGTTTAAAAGAGGCAAATTCGTATAAGTAAATACGCCTATTTTAGGCTTATTCGTATTTTCAACATTTACTACTATATGCCAAAAATACGTCAATTTGTATTCATGGCACATTCGTATTCGTATTTATGTATACGAATGTATACGCCAACAAAAGAATATGACTAGGAATAACTAGTCATTTGAACGGTGATTCTTAATTTAATAAGTGGACGTATGTAATATACGGCCGCTAATTAGAGGGATACGGCTGCTAATTGATGGTAAATTACACCTGGAAAATACACTTCCATAACCAGCCCAAGGTTCAAGAGCCAGTCCTGGTTTGAACCAAATCAGGGAACAAATCAAATAGGGGTCCCCTGTATTTTTTAAAACCAGCACCAAGCTCAAGGGCCAGTCCTGGTTCCCAAAATAAAGGGAAAAAACGAGTATGGTTCCCCCGTATTTTGTGAACCAGCACCAGGCCCAACCAGCCTTTTTTTTATTTTGGCAAGTACGCTGGATGCCTAAAGGGATAGAAGAGGATGTGATCTACGCCAAAGGACCTTGGTGAGTATGGTTTCCTTCCACAGGTATCCCATATGGATTTTCTTCAGGACCAGTGGATGGACGGATGCCTACCTACGTGTCAAGGTAGGTAAATATCTGTATGTATGGGTTCAGTATGTAATAAAGTTTTACTTTCATTGTGTGTGTGTTTATTTAACTACTTGTACTGTTGTGGAACTACAAGTTCCAGCAGGCCCTTTAATGCCCGCATGCTGGGACTTGTGGTTTTCCAAGTCCATGCATGCAGAGCAGGCTTGCTGGGACTCATAGTTCCACAGAAATACACAATAGTTTCATCTACTTTTTACAACATCAGCCCAGTTCCACCACCCAGGGGCACCAGGTACAGCCCCAGGCTTCAGTCTGGGCAGGTAAATTCTGGAGGGGGGACCCCTTCATTTGTGGGTTCCCAGTTCCTCAGGATCCCTGCCCAGGCTGAATGGTCAGGGGTTAAATGCTGTATAAAAGTCTCCCCCCCCCCGGCTGTGGTATTACACTGCTGGCTGGTTGGGCCTGGTGCTGGTTTTCCAAATACGGGGGGGGGGGGGGGGGCCTGTTCATTTTGTCCCCCGTATTTTGGGAACCAGGACTGGCCCTTAACCCTGGGGCTGGTTTAAAAAAATACAGGGGACCTTCACTTGTTTTGTTCTCTGATTTGGTTCAAACCAGGACTGGCTCTTTGAACCTTGGGCTGGTTATGGTCGTGGTTATTATTATTATTTATGTATTTTTTCTTTTTTAATACTGCAGCCTCACTGATTACTGCAGGCTGCCGACTCGTATTTGTATTTAGCGGCTATACATACAGCCGCTAAATACGAATATACAAGGCAGAATACTACTGGCTACGCCATTGGCCAAATACGAATCCGTAAATAGGGCGGATTAGTAAATCGTATTTCGGCAATAATACAGACGTTAGAAGTCGTCGATTACGACTGAGCTGTATTCGTATTCTTAGTGAATGACCCCCTATGTAGGGCAGTAAGAAGTGCAGATGAATTTGTTTTTAACTGCGACTAAATATATCCCAGTTCTTCTGCGTTCTTGATCATACTCTCCAGGATAGGAAGAGGAAGCGGGAATAGAGCAACCACAATTCTCTCTTCTCCCCGATACTTCTGAAAGCACTTTGCTGCATTGTTGTGTTTGTTATAGTGAATCAGTGCAGATATAAATAGCAATGTATGAATGTAACAGCAATCAGCCTCCGCTATGGGCTCCTTTATAGCAGCTTGTACAGGCATGGTTTATCTGATCTCAGCTCACAATATAGCTGGAAACACTGAGTACAGTACAGGCAGCATATTGCGCTGCAACATCAAGCACAAATAAACCCATTGTGTCCCAGACAGAATACAGAGAATCCCAGCCATTAACAAGTAATATGCCGTCACCCCATATACACCGGCGGTATACATGTCCTGCTATTACCTGTTACTGCTCTCCTCATGTAGACAGTACCCACCTGTTACACTTCCTTCGGGTTACAATACAACAGCCGCCTGAGTTCATGTTAGCCTGTTTCAGGAACCGGAGCGCCCCAGGCGGGAGGTGTGCCCCGGTGCTCAACTGCTGGGGGGGGGGGGGGGGTGCGTGGTGCCTCTGCCCGGCCGCTGGAGGGGGAGCAGGGGGTGCGTGTTGTCTCTGCCTGGCCGCCATGCTGCTGGGGGGGGGGGGAGAGTGTTCACTCACCGAATACCCGCTTCTCCCTCCAGCTCTCCTGCTCCGCTGCTGCTGCAGTGGTAGAGCTTTCCAGCTCACTACCGCCCTCTAGTGGCCGGCACCCTAGGCAAATGCGTAGACCTACCTAGTGGTGGCGCCAGCTCTGCATGGAGCCCATCATTTGGGGGCCCCTGCAGATCTGCTGCTTAATGATAGATATATGGAGCCTTCTAAAGAGTGGAGAAGTGAAGACGTTGCCCGCGGCAACCTTTTACCTATCATTCTATAGAAAGTGCTTATTGAATGCTATGGGGAACTTACCCACGTGTCCACTTATCCGGTCTTTAGAAGGGTTGATAGATCTCCGCCCAAATTACAGCACCACCTATAGGGGCCGATTCTGGATTACTCCTAGTGATCCGAATTCGGCCTCTGCCCCCATGGTTGCGGGTACGCCCATTTTGACGCATGTGCAAACCCTGAATGTGAAATGACATGGTGAGTTACACAGTCGCCAGGACATTAGTAGCGGCGGTGGAGGTGACGGGAGCGGACGGTGGTGGTGGTGGAGCTGGGCCATGGGAACGCCCTGCGTTTTATGTGCATCACCATGAAAATGCTGTGCGTTCCCATGGGAACACAGACTGTATGGTGCCTGCTGGGGGCGGCCGGATGCCATCTCATGGCGTCAGCTGCCTGCCCTGGCAGGAGAAATCATTGTCACCCACCATCGCATGATTTCTCCTGTAGCGAAGATGCGAGGGGATGTGTTTTCGTTACACAAATCCCCTCACATGTTAACGCGGGGATTCGGCAGGGCGGAGACATTGGCGGATTCAGGGGGGCACCCGGGCACGTGCCCCCCTGTCATTTCCAACGAGTCCAGCCCTGCATCTCTAGCCCCCTGGGAACCGGAGATATCGCCTGGCAAAGCTGTAAAGTTTTTCCCCATAGGATAACATGGGACCCGTTAATTCTGACCCCCACCCTGTTCTGACGGCTGCCAGTTCCTCCCCTGGCATCCCAGAAGCTTGTGGTTGATCTCATTAAATTCCAAATCGCTGGGCCTTCAATATGATACCAGACCGATACCCGTCCATATCGGTCAATCTGTTCCAGAGATATTGCGGATAAACCGTTTTTTTTATTTTTGAAATGTAATTTCATGGCTGTTCATGTTCTTTGAGGGCAGATTACTCTGGAACCAAACGTTCCAGTTTCAGTGGACCAAAATCATTCAAAGCCCACTCAAAAGTTCTTCAATATGATACTTGTCTCATGTAAATGGGTCAGTTGGTTCCGAAGATATAACCGGTTAAATTAGATAACTGGTTAAAGGGGGAGAGGGGTGGTTTTCTCTCCCCCTCACACCAGAAAATGCAGGGACTAGGTTGGTGTAAAAAGGGCCAACCTGGGAATGCATTTTATGGTGTGAAAGGGGTATTATTTGAAATAGCCGGGACCTGCAGTGCTCTGAATACAGCAAGGCTCTGCCACTGTCAGTGGCTATCACTTCTGCCTGGCGGTGTCTGTCCCCCATTTACCGCGAGCATGTATTCCCCCTTGGCAATGAGCATGTAATCCAACATGGCAACGAGCATGGAACCTCTGGCAATGAGCATGGAACCCTTGGCAATGAGCATGTAGATAAGCAGCACTTATGTAGCATAATTTTTAATAGGCATTATGGTGTTTGGCATAATACATAATGGACATATTGGCGTGTGACTTAACGTGTAATGGACATTATGGTGTAAATGTTTAATGCGCGGCTTTGGCAGACAATGTCCCTGTTTATGAAGCGTATTTTGAATTTTGGCTTAATCTGTGTGGCATTATGTGAATTTTGGTTCATCCCATTTGGCATTATGTGTATTTTGGTTCAATCCGTGTGGCATTATGTGAATTTTGGCTCATTCAATTTGGCATCATGTGTAAGGGGCAAGTATAATGGGTTCTAGTATTTTGTGCATAATGTCTAGAAGTTGTATACGGTGTGGTACACTACACTCACCCCCTTTTCCAGAGCGCACCTTCGGCGCACGCACAACTACATCCTTCACTTTTGTCGCCATGGTGGGCCTGCATACTTTAAATGCCAGGGCCTATTTTTAGTCCCATTCCCATCCTCTCTCTGCCGCTCTCTTAGCATGTGCACTGGCACCACTAACACTGCCCCTCCCCAACTCAAACCCTCTTTTATCATGGTGCCCCCCCCCCCTGACATTTTATCCTGGATCCGCCCCTGGGCGGAGACACAGCAGCTTGGTAAACTGCGAGGTTGGCAGCATACCGAGCATATTAGAATTGCTCCCATAGTCTACAGCTGATCTTGGGACGTGCTGTAACTGGGAATATCCAGTAGAATATCACCACAGTTATATTTGCTTGCTGTGTGGATGGCGGGTACATTCCTTGCAGCAGACAAGGAGGGAACCTAAATTCAGACTAATGGCAGATTCAAAGGGGGGGTTGGGTTTGGTCAAGTTCCCTCCCAAACTCAGGGCTGGTGAGGGTGCTAGCCATGGAGGGTGAAGTCTCTGTTCTCTTCCTGCTTGGTGCTCTGCAATGATGCTGCTTTATAGCAGCAATTTGTAGTGCCCAGGGAAAAGTGTTACTCTGCCCCCCCCCCCCCCCTCCCACCTCCTACCAGGGCTACCTCTGTATCAGACAGGACCATCCTAGTGGTGGCAGGGAGAAGGTCCTTTCTGGCACACAGTGCCAAAGTGTCTATTTACGGCACTGGGTAGTATCAATAGTTGCTAACTTCCTCAACATATATAGTTAAGAATATTATACAGAAATATCTCCACACAAGCATTAAATATGCCCATATATGGAGCACGACACTCCCCCTCAATGGCGCACCATGTAAATTCTACTACCACCTATAATATCCCTGACAGCAGCAGGTTCAGTTGGGGTGTATACAAAAAAAGCAGATATTTGCTTTCAAAGTCCATTTGATATGATTTACAGTTGGGAGCATTGGGGGATAATTTCTCGGGCTGTTTCCTGGGAGGCACCAAAATAATCCCAGACTTGCTAATGGAGCAGGGGCTGCTGAAGCAGATCACTTGACCTGGTGCTAATTGGGGCCACTGTACTGTATGCTTCTAGCGGCGACCTTGTCTGTGGTATAGAAACATTGAAACGGCAGATAAGAACCACTTGGCCCATCTAGTCTGCCCTGTTTTGAAACATGTTACCTCAAACCATATTTGATCCTTATTTTTTGGTAAGGATATCAATATGCCTATCCCAAGCATGTTTAAATTGTACTACTGTATTTGCCTCTACCACCTCTGATGGGAGGCTATTCCACTTATCCACTACTCTTTCTGTAAAGTAATTCTTCCTCAAATTTCTCCTGAATCTTCCTCCCACTAGTTTCAGTGCATGTCCTCGTGTTCTGCTTCTCCTCTTCCTGTGAAGAATGTCTCCCACCTGTACCTTGTTGAAGCCCTTGATATATTTGAAAGTTTCTATCATGTCCCCCCTTTCCCTTCTCTGCTCTAAAGTATACATATTAAGATCTTTTAGTCTTTTCTGGTATGTTTTGTGATGTAGGCCATGCACCATTTTAGTTGCCCTTCTTTGTACAGTCTCTAATGTATTTATATCCTTCTAGAGATATGGCCTCCAGAACTGAACACAGTACTCTAGGTGAGGTCGTACCAATGACCTATACAGTGGCAGTATTACTTATACCCCTTTTAGACCAAAATGCCAGGTCGCACCCGGCTTTTTGGACCCTGGTTGAAGCCGGGTGCGACCCGGCGTTTAGGGGCATTTACACAGGACGGGCTTAAACGCCCGCACCCCCCTCCCGCCCCTTCCCGGCGCTTGAAGATGACAGCGCGATGTAATCTTCAAGCGCCGATTGACGCCGCCGTACCCGGAACGCTGCTGGGGGCAGCCCAGCACTAAGGTAAGCTGCTAGGCTGCCCCCAGTCCCCGCGCGCACCCCCCCGCCATTGGACAGGAGGTGAATGGATGCCGCACACAGGCATCCGTTCACCTCCCTCCCCCGCCGCCGCTGCTGTCTGCAGAGTATTGCAGACAGCAGCGCCGGCTGTCAGTGTCAGACTGACAATCCGTCCAACCTGCGGACGCTACGGTCCGCAGGTTGGACGTTCCCCATTCATGTAAATGGGAGCCGGGTCATCCGACCCGGCGTTCCCATTTACACCGCCCTCTACCCAGGTCCTAGCCATGTTCTACCCAGGTCAGGACCTGGGTAGAAGTCCCGTGTAAAGGGACACGGCGTTAGGGATTTACACCGCCGAAGATCCGGGTCTGACCCGCCGCTGACCCGGATTTTTCGGCGGTGTAAAAGGGGTATTATTTATTTCTACTACTGATACCTCTCCCTATGCAACCAAGCATCTGACTAGCCTTCTTCATTGCTTTGTTACATTGCCTACCTGCCTTTAAGTCTCCTGAAATAGTGACACCTAGATCCCTCTCTTCCTCTGTAGTTTCCATTATAGTGCCCTTTATACTATATTTAGTCTTTGGATATTTGCAACCCAAGTGCATGATTTTGCATTTTTTGGCATTAAACTGTAGCTGCCATGCTCTTGACCATTCCTCTAATCTACCTAGATCATGAATCATTTGTTTTACCCCTCCTGGTGTGCCTACCCTGTTGCATACCTTTGTGTCATCTGCAAAAAGACACATTTTACCCTCAATTCCATTTGCAATATCACCAATAAAGATATTAAAAAGCACTGGTCCAAGTACAGATCCCTGGGGTACTCCACTTGTAACCTTTCCCTCCTTTGACTGTACTCTGTTTACTACAACTCTCTGTTTTCTGTCCTGCAACCATGCTCTTATCCATTCAACTATCTTAGAATCTAATCCCAAAGCTTTCAAGTTTATTTAACAGTCTGCGATGTGGGACAGTGTCAAAAGCTTTACTAAAGTCTAGATAAACTACATCTACAGCCCCACCTTGATCTATTACTTTAGTCACCCAGTCAAAAAAGTCAATAAGATTTGTTTGACATGATCTTCCCCCAGTAAACCCATGCTGTTTTGGATCCTGTAAATTGCTGGTTTTGAGATATTTTACAATTATTTGTTTTAAGAGTATTTCCCTACTACTGATGTAAGGCTCACTGGTCGATAGTTGCTTACCTCTTCCTTGCTTCCACTTTTGTGCAGTGGGACTACATTTGCTGTTTTCCAGTCCTCTGGGATTACTCCAGTTGCTAGTGACTGGTTGAATAATTCTGTTATTGGTTTTACCAGCTCCCCTTTAAGCTCTTTTAGTATCCTTGGATGTATCCCATCTGGCCCCATTGATTTATCCACTTTCAGTTTTGAGAGTTCTGTGAGGACTTTCTCCTCTGTAAATGTACTTGTTTCTCCCTCAGTTTTCTCACTATACTTGCAACTTAACTGTGGCCCCTTCCCCTATCTTTCAGCAGTGAATACTGAGCAGAAATAATTATTAATATTATCTGTTATTACATTGTCCCCCTCAAGAAAACTTCCACTCTCTGTCTTTAGTCTTATTATTCCACTTTTTGTTTTTCTCCTTTCCCTTATATGCCTTAAAAATGTCCGTCCGTCCCCCCCCCCCCCCCCCCTTTACCCACTGATTGGGCCATTTTCACTTCAGCCTGTGCTTTTGCACATCTGATTACCTTCTTAGCCTCCTTCTGTCTAACAAGATACACCTCTTTGTCTTCATTATTCTGCGTCTGCTTAAATTTCTTAAAGGCCAACTTTTTTGCTTTCACAATACTTGCTACTTCTTTTGCAAACCACAATGGCTTCCTTTTTCTTGTGTTTTTCCTAACTCTTTTGACACAAAGTTCTGTTGCTTTTAGAATTGCACTTTTTAATTTGTCCCAGTTATCCTGCACTCCTTCCAAGTTCCTCCACTCTGCCAAAGAATCCCTTACAGAGTTTCCTATCTCTACAAAATCAGCCTTCCTAAAATCTAACACCTTTGTTTTTGTGTGCGATGAGTCAGTCTCTGTCTTTATTTTGAACCATACTGCTTGATGGTCACTGGATCCCAGGTTTTCACCCACATTTATGTCAGATATTCTGTCACCATTTGTAAGTATTAAGTCTAATATTGCGTCCTTACGAGTGGGCTCCCTCACCAATTGCTGGAGGGATGCTCCTTGCAAGGAATTCAGCATGTCCCTACTTCTGGTGGAACTTGCAACAGGCAGCTCCCAGTTTACATCAGGTAGATTAAAGTCTCCCATGATTATCACCTCTCCTTTTAATGCCATTTGATTTATGTCCTGCAATAGGCTCTTGTCAAGTTCCTCTTCCTGACCTGGTGGTCTGTAGATCCCCCCTATACGAAGAATCGCCTTCTCCCCTGTTTCTATGGTCACCCAAAGGGCCTCAGTTTTTTCTTCAATACTTTGTATTAAGGTGGTCTTTATGCTTTTTTTCACATATATTGCAACCCCTCCTCCGATTCTTCCAATTCTGTCCTTCCTAAATAAAGTATATCCTGGTATAGCTATGTCCCAGTCATGATTTTCATTGCACCCTATCTCTGTAATAGCCACAATATCCAGTTCATCCCTTGTCATTATTGCAATTAGTTCTGGGATTTTATTTCCTAAGCTCCTAGCATTTGCACACATAGCTCTTAAAGTTGTGTTTGTGCTTCTCCTGGTGCTAGCTATGTTCATCATTCTGCCTATATCTATTTGGTTTTTATTGGAATTATCTTTTGTTGCAGTGGATAGGCTTCCTGTTCCATTTTCCTGCAGATACAATACATCTAGGTTGGGGGAGCAAGTATAGTACTTGTGCCTATTGTCACCCCCCTCCCATTCTTACGCCTCACCTCCATACTCCCCTTGACACTCTGCCCCCTGAGGTATGTGCACCACACCATGCAATAATTAAGGCTGAGCTACCTTGTCCCTGCTGCTGTGCTGCTCTCATTGGTTATGCAAGGCTCCATGGCTCAAGTGGACAGTCTGCAGGACAACTGAACTCTAGACAAGGTCCATGCCTCTTCTCAGCCAGTCCACCACAGTGAGCAGGTCTTCTGAGTACTGTACATTTATGTTCTGATGATGTGCGCTATACTGTAGGTAGGACATACAGTACACAGAGAGTAAGGGCATATGGAAGGCAGTATGCGTCATAAGGTCGACGATGTCTATGTCGACACATGAGAAAGGTTGACGTGCATTATGTCGACATGGTCAAAAATGTCCACCTGGAAAAAAAATAATATATCAGCAGCCAGCACCCTGGACTGGCACACTGTTACAGGTTTTGCAGGTGGGGCAGATGGAAAGAGGGGGTATAAGAAAACGGTTATATTAAATGATATGAGAACAAAAATACATCAAATATATAAAGAATAAGCAGGAATGCAGGTTTGTGGCTGATCAGTGATAGGATAAAATGAGCCTGAAAATATGGATAACTTCATACATAAATAGCAATTACATCAATAGAAGGGCAACTGGATACATAAATAGCATTTACATGAATGCAGCTGCAACTGGATACATAAATAGGATTTACATGAATATAGAGGCCACCGGATACATAAATAGCATTTACTGAAAAGATAACATAAAATGCAACATAAACTGTAGCACTAAACATTTAAAGAACATTAAAAAAAACCTGACATACGGATAAATATAAAGGAAAAGCTTGGTGCCTTGGTACACACACACACACACACACACACACACACACACAGATATTTATATATATATAGTAGGTGACTCATCGCGCCCTGCAGGCGCTCTTCACATCGTCGTAAGGGGCTCTGACCCCTTATCCTGTGAACGCCTTTATTGGAAGAAATATGTTAAGCATTATAGGGAGGTTTCCCTGCTGTGGATGCAGGGGTGGGGGAAGGATGGATGCATGGGTACTGTGGGTGGGGGATGGCTGGGTGCGGTGTTGCCATGGCTGGGTGCAGTTGGTGGGTGCATTAGTACCATGGTTGAAGGAGTGGCAGGTGCGGTGTTGCCGCAGGTAGGGGAGGGTGCACGGTGGGGCTATGGGTGTGGGAGGGTCACGTACAGGTGTACGGTGGGTGGTTGAGTTGCAGGTGCGGGAGTGCTGCATGTGGGTGGTGGAGGTGGGGGAGGGGCGGGTGAGGGGGTGCTGCAGTTGGGTGGGGGATGGTTGGGGGTTCCACCAGTGTTGGAGGGGCGGCTTCGGGGTTGGCGTGGGTGAGGGAAGGGGTCTGGGTGTGCTGTGGATGGGGGAGAGGCTGGTGTGCCGTGGTGGGGAAGGGGTGGGTGTGGGTGTAGTGCGGGTGGGGGGAGAAGTGGTTGTGGTGTTACTCCAAGTGGATGCAGGGGGGCTGTGGGTGGTGGAGGGGCGGGTGCGATGGTGTTGCGGCTGATTGTGGTGGTGGCGTGTGTCAGGTGCGAGGGTACCATGAGTGGGGGAGGGTACATGGGGCTGGTGCGGTGGCAGGTGTGGGGATACTGAGGGTGGTGGAGTTACATGTGCAGAGGCGCCCTGTGTGGGTTGGTTAGGTGCGGGGGTGCACCGGTTGAGTGACAGGCAGTTGTGGTGGTGCTGTGGGTGCGGGAGGGATGGGTGCGTGGGTACTGTGGGTGGGGGATGGCCGGGTGCAGTGTTGGGGTGGCTGGGTGCAGATTTACTGTGGGTTTAGGCCAGGGGTGTCCAAACTTTTTGTGAAGAGGGCCAGATTTGGTGAGGTGAAAATGTGTGGGGGCCGACCATTCAACCTGACATTCTTTGAATCCTTAATCACATCAGAATGGTCCCCCAGCCTGCCCCTTCACTGTATATTCACATCAGAATGGTCCCCCAGTCTGCCCCCATTCGCTGTATGTCCTCCACTCTGCCCCCTTCACATTATATTCCCCTGCCTGACCATCCTTCTCTGTATGTCCCCCAGCCTGCCCCTCCTTCACTGTATGCCCCCCATTCACTGTATGTTCCCCACTTTGCACTCATTCACTCTGCCCCGTAGCTTGTCCCCCCTTTTCTGAATGCCAGGGGTTGGACGCACACTCACCTGAAAGCCGACAAACACCTCACTGTGGCGGCCGGCACCTCCTCACTGCTGCAGACAGCAAGGTAAAGGCACGCTTGCCGGGACCCCACCTTTAGTGTCCTGTGCTGTGCATCCTGCATCTGATGCTCCTCCCGCTTCTGGCTGAGGCTGTGGGCCACTTGAAATTATGGCACAGGCCGCAATTGGCCCCCGGGCCTGACTTTGGACATGCCTGGTTTAGGCGGTCTTGGTGTAGGGGTGCCGTGGGTGGATGCATTAGTATGGCGGGTGGGGGCGTGGCAGATGTGGGCTGGCTTCAGGCGGGGCATGGTGTCCGGTGGTGGTGTGGTAGGGTTGGGTGTGCTGCAGATGGTGCTGCTGCCAACCCTCCCGGATTCCGGCGTCCCCCCCCCCCATGTACCTGGGTGCAGAAGAAGCTTGAATTGCCGCGATTCAGGGCTTTTCGGCGGAAGGGACGGGGCTAAATATGCAAATCGGGCATAGCCCCTCATTGGAGACCCGCATTTTGCGTGATTTGCATCACTGGGGGCAGGGACTGATGATGTCTACATCAGGCCCCGCCCCCAGAAGTGATGCTGACAGTCTCCTCTCTGGGGTTCTCCCGGAGAGGAGACTGTAAATGTCGGCAGCCCTGTTATTATATGAAAACAGTTATCCCTCTATGACCGCAGCTCTCCACTAAATGGGCGATTACTTCAGGAGAAGATTGTGTTTCTAGAATATCTGATATATAAATAACTGATTAAAATTGTCAGGCTAAATAATTTATTAGATACAGTATATAGATTAGAATATTGTGCCACAACCAAGTCATATATAAAATACCTGTCTGGTACTAGGGCCACATGAATCCATAATATACCAATTGTGGCTCCACAACACTGTTATGTTCTACAGTTCCAACACAGGGGTGATACTGTTACCATTCTAATAAGATACAAACTATTCATTGACCTGATGTGAAATTTTATAACTAACGACTAACTGTGATAAGCCTGTGAAGATAGTCAGCCCTGTATACAGGATACGATCACAAGGGCGTGGACTAGGTCGACATCTGGAACAAAAATGTGAAAAACTCAAGTCAACATTTTAATGATGACCATCCCATTGTTGACTTAACGCTTACGCCTGTCGACCTTCAGTGTTCAACCCAACGTATGTTGTCCTTCATACAGTCTACCCTATAACCCATACCCCTTAGAAGTTCCACAGCTATGTCTGTAATGAGTACAGCAAGGATGTCTTCATCATAGACGTTCTTCATTTTGTGATAGGCAGACTTGGTGGTGCCCCCAAACAACCCATCGCCCTAGGCAGCTGCCTAACAGTAGATCCGGCCCTGTATGCACCTGACTGACTACACTGCAAACAAATAAAACCGGGTCAAAAGTTAAAAGCAAGAAATGCAGAAATATGTCCTTAAGTTCTCTCCCGATACTTCCACCGGGAAACGTCAGTGGAACAAAATTCAGCACCAGAATTTTTTTTTACTGTCTAAGAATTTATTATTAATATTTACTCTTCATATCTGCTGGAAAGATTTTGCTGGATGCTGTACGGTGCCAGGCAGAGGCAGACACAAACTATGGCCTTAATATTTCACCCAGGGTATCGTTCCTTCTGCTGAACGTCTTCTGTGTATATGTCTCCGCCAGGCTGCAAGTCGGATGATCTGATTTCTATAAATGACTTTGTTAACCGAATCAGTCACTTTTTGTGAAGCTCTGCCTGGGCTTGGAGCTTTTGCCTTACTTTGGAGCTCACCTACATACAAAGAAATCCTGGAGATGTGATACCGGTGGAAGAACACCCGGCAGCATTCAGAATCATAAAAGTAAAAGTTTCCAGAACTTAACGAACACCTAAACTTACACATATCACTGTGTCTACATGGCGGTAGGAAGCAATGCCTATACTTATCCTAATTACGTCCTGGAGCTCTGTTACATAAAGTCTCTGGAAATCTATCATTAATCTTAAAACATTAATCCCACATGGAAATGTTTTATAAACTTGCTTGGAATAGCATTTTTAGTGGTTGGTTTTAAACAACAAAGTGAAATGTGGCATAAGAAAATCGTCGCTTTTAGCTTTGTATTCACCTTATTTATATTTGTTATAGAGCCGGGACAGCCCTTGTGTTAAAGAGCTACCCGGGTGGAGAATTCAAACATCTTTATTTTTTACAAAATATGTTTGCATGCTACGTGCATGATCTCATCAGTGTTGGTGACATCATCAGATTGGGAAGGAGGGGGGGGGGGTAGAGTATAGAGACCCAGCAAAAATGCTGGAGAAAGACTTTTTATTAAATACCCCATAGTACCTTTTAAGCATCCAGATTGAGCCGCACTCAGCATTGCCGAAGGCTCGCCAGATCCCTCTAGCAGGCGAGCGCGGCGGAGGGCAGCAATAAGCGAGCCGGCGGACAGGGACCCACAAGTGGCTCACTCGCTCACGCATCCTGTCAGCAAGGAAACGGGGAGCTGGGACAGGGTGCTTCTGCTTCAGGGAGACAGGCGAGGCTTCCAGCAGAATTGTGTGTGCGAGCATCTCTTGGACGCACACGCCATTCTGTCGGACTCCGGTGGCTGGGGTGGGGGGTGGGTGCATGGCGATAGAAATGCCAGGAGCCGCTCTAACGAGAGGGGTCCTGGTGAAAGTTAGAGAAGCTTTATTAGATGCATACTGTACCGACCAGCATGACCTACAGCCTTGATGGCTAACCTTGACACTCCAGCTGTTGTTGAACTACACATCCCAGCATGCTCTGAATCAGATTTAGCATGGTCAAATAGCAAAAATGAAGCAGAGCATGCTGGGATGTGTAGTTCAACAACAGCTGGAGTGTCAAGGTTAGCCATCAAGGACCTACAGTATTCCAGGAAGGACAACTGATCTCTACCTGGACTCTCAATATATACTTGCTGTCACCTTGTAACCATATAGATGTGTCCACATACATCTAGCCTTATTGCACATTAAATAGTCCTTCTAATCCGCCATGCCAGCGGCGAGCGTCATTGCAACCACATGCTGCAACTTCATACGAGATGGTTCCTTAGCCAATGTAAAACACCGTAGCATAGCATTCCATATGCATATACAGCCACAGTCGCATACAGAATATAGGCATTTTATTTATCATTTAAATCAGCAGAAGCTGTTTGTGCATCTTATTCCATTTTGCCAATGAGATGCATTGTAATGGAAAAAGTTGCACACAAACAGTTTTGGCACTAACGAGTCACATGGAGCTCACATGACAAAGGGTGGCGCAGAGTACATTATGCCCTGTGCCTCCCCTCTAATCTGGCTATGCATCCTGTGCCATGTGACTGTGGCTGCCATGGAGCTTGCATGATACTCAGTGGCGGCTCCTACCTTTTTGGGGGAGGGGAGCTGCCTATGGCTGCAGGCACCCCCCTCCTCCTGTCGCCGCCACCAACAACGCTGCCTATATCCTCTGGTTCCTATGATTGCAGGTGCCGGGACTGGCGTATGCGCAGTACAAACATATGTTCTGAGCATGCGGCCAGCTTCTATGGGCTGCTTTAGCAACAGCCCATAGAAGAAATCTTGGTCCCGGTGCCTGTACAATACAAATGACATCGGGACCAGCGCGTGCGCAGTACCGCTATAAGTACTGCGCATGCGCAATCGTCGTTTTTGCACTGCAGCCCGCAGAAAGGCTTCCCGGAGGGAGGGAACACCTTCCAATGGGACTTCCTTTGTGAATGGCAGGTCGGACTTCCAATAGGAAGTCACTGCCAGTCACAGTGGAGCCAGTTCAGCCTCACAGACTGCATCTGGCTTCACTACAGCGGCGGATTTTACCTTGGGGGGGGGGGGGGGGGTAATAGGTAAAAAAAAAAGCCACTGATGATACTCTACAAATCTTGTAGACTTACAAATCCTAGAGGTGGCCATACACTGCTGTGACTTTTTGCAGTGTAGAGCCATTCGATCCCCCCTGAGCATCTTGGGACCTTGCCGTGCAGCAAGCTTGCATGCTATACATTGCATTCGTAGCTTTGACATGTGATGTATCACATGCGACCCCGTTCCCCGCTGCCGGGAGGATGTCTGAGTCGGAGCTCAGACATGCAGCATCTCCAACCTCTGACCCAATGTCAAACACATCCGATTTGGCCACTTTTCACCCAATTTCTCAGCCCGATCCGTCCAAATTAGGTGAATAGTGGCCAAATAGGGGGGGCCCTTAGTAGACGCCTGAGCCTAAACAAATCAGGGAAAAATGATTTTGCATAGCTTTGGATATACTGCTGCCTTATTTTACATGTGTTTTGCTGCCCAATGACCACCTGTAAAAGTAAATATTTCACAGATAAAGTGACTAAACTGCTTTCAGGGGTCAATAAGATCAATATAAAAGAGTCATCAGCACACGGAATTTAATACAAAGCTCTGTGATGATTCTGGTGACATCACCATGACATCAGTAAGATTTCTCTATGTGGTGGGCGCCTCTAAAACAGATCACTGACTCGTTCCACCAAACTGTAAAACTATATAAATATATATGAAATCAACCCATACAGTGCATGGTATTGTACACAGTGAGCTCGTTTTTAGTTTCAGAGAATGTTTGCTTATTTAATTCAGGAACCCTGGCCTGTTGTGTTTGTAGCTATGCCATACTTGCCTACTTTTCATTTCTCTACTCCGGGAGCAGCAGTGCTTCTGGGGGCGGGGCCAGAGCCTGATGTCATCAAGCCCCCATCCTTAGAAATACTGCTATTTGAGGGTGTACGTGGAGGGGGCGGGGCTAAAATGATACAATTTGCATATTTTTAGTGCCCAACCTCGTACACCTGTGACTGCGACTGACGATATTTAACCTGCATGGTAGGGGGAAATACTGGGGGGCAATGCAGGGGTACAGGGGAAGGCGGGGGGCTTGCCCATCCTTCCAGGGTGCCGGGAGGGGTACCCGATTTTGGGAACCTCCCGACCTTTACGGGAGAGAAGGCAAGTATGCGGAGAAGTCCGGAGAGGAGATTGTCAGCAGCACTGGCGGGGCCTGAGGAAGACGTCATCAAGCCCCACCCCCAATACAGCAAAACCCACAATTCCTAGGTCTACGCTGCCGCCGGGTAGATGCGGGGGGTCCGGCGGTATTTGGGAGGGTTGCCCACATTTCCGGGGGCCGGGAGAGGGAACCGATTTTTGGGAGCCTCCCGGCCATTCCGGGAGGGTAGGCAACCCTGAGCAATAAGTGGATTGGTTTCTTGTCGGGCCTGGTTCCCCCTCTCTATAGCTCCACTCTCCCTAGTGCCCCTGATCACGTATAAGGCTAAACCTCAGGCTGCACTCTATGGTTTACTGTTTCTCTAGATGAATCCATATAAAATGGCTAGAAAATAAACTTTAGCTTTTCTAATCTGGAATAAAAACCTGCTGTTCTATTCCTTGTCACCTTGCTATTTATACGGCTCATATTTTAAATATATTTCTTGGAAATGTTCCTCTTCTCCCTGATGTCTTTCCCTGCATGTCATAAAGTAACTTTGCTGTTCCTGCAGCGCATGTTACCTTCCCGTCCTGCCATCTGTTTTCTTCTCGGATCCTTTATGAGTTATACTGATTTATATAGCTGGCAATGGCGCAGGTGTGAGATCTGCGGTGTAGATGGATACAGCGAGCGAGCCCCTCTCCTCCCTACACAGACATGTGCCAGTTCAAGGTTACAGATTTCCGTATCCGGATGAAAGGTCGACAGATAAACAATCAATAGGTCGTCACCAAAAGGTTGACATGCACTCGGTCAACTGACAAAAATCGACATGCACTAGTTTGCTATGACAAAAGGTTGACCTGCACTACTACTGTAGGTCGACAGTGACAAAAGGTTGACACAAGCAGAAGCTTGGAAAACATGGAAACAGTCGATATGCATTTTTTCATGATTTTTGCCATTTTTGTATACTTTTAAATACTTTAACATCCACGTGGACTCCGGGAGTGACAAAGTGTGCCAAGTGTTGCAGTAGCAGATCCTGACACCAAGCATGGCGAGCCAGGCCAGGGTAGGCTCTACACTAATTGGGGTTCCATGTACTCAGATGTCGACACTGACACCAAACAAACGTGAAAAATTCATGTTCACATTTTCATTCTCAAGATCTACCAACAGTCCACTTTCTCCAGATCACCTAGATGGTGCACAGCTGTAGTCATTACTAAGTGTCACAATATCCCAGACTCCCTAGCTGGTGCACAGCTGTAGTCATTACTAACTGTCACATTCCCCAGATCACCTAGCTGGTGCACAGCTGTAGTCATTACTAACTGTCACATTTCCCAGATCACCTAGCTTGTGCACAGCAGTAGTCATTACTAACTGTCACATTTCCCAGATCACCTAGATGGTGCACAGTTGTAGTCATTACTAACTGTCACATTTCCCAGATTACCTAGCTGGTGCACAGCTGTAGTCGTTACTAACTGTCACTTTCCCCAGATCACCAACTGGTGCACAGCTGTAGTCATTACCATAGGTGTGCGCACATTGAGTCTTAGGTGTGCAGAGGCACCCCCTAATGCTGTGCACACCCTTATGAACACCTCCCTGCCACTAGCAATAACAGCAATACTTTTTACCAAAGACTTTTGCTTTTTAGAACTGTATTCCATTAAAAGAAGCGCCCATCAATCAATTTTGTGTGTTTTGCATTGTTAATTGTACTAGACCATTGTCATATCACTACATACCTGTGTCATCCATATATGTTTAGCACTGAAATAGGCAGGAGATTATGGTGTACAAAAGGAAAATACAATAGACTGCGCTAATTAATAAAAGAGAGGTATTGAAGAAATGCCAGTAACCTAAAAGTAGAACATGATTTAATGAAAATATAAATGTAAATAAAGATAAATAGCAGCTGAGGTTAAAATCAACAGGTTTACATATATTGTGCACATATAAAAATAAGATAAAAAAATATATTTAGGAGTGAAAAAAATGGGGGAATTTTAAAATTCTTAAAGTGACTGAGAATTGTGTCCATACGGTACCGTATATTTATGAAAAGAGTCCCGCTGGATGGGGGGCAAAGATTGTTGAGCCCACTTGGATCCGTTCCTATTTTGCCTCACGTTTAGAGGGCCTGGATGGCTGGGGGAGGGATAAGCAGCTTGATGTTTAAGGAGTAAGTGGAACTCCTGCTGTTCCTCAGATGCCAGGGAATTAACCTGGTTATGGATGTTCTCCCCAAATAGATGCCAAAGTAAGGTCTGGAGGCTGGTCCGGTCTCTCAGGTGGTAAAAAGCTTTGTGGTCTTTGTAGTAGAAGTCAGTCACTTTAAGGGTTCACCAACGCGTTTCGCTCTATGGTAGAGCTTTTTCAAGGTGTGTGCATGGCTGCATTCAGAGGGTTTAAATACCCTTCTCTATTTATGAGGGGGCGGTTACTTGGCAAAACAATTAGTCAATTAACAATAACACATGTAAAGAATACATACCTAATATTACCTATCGTGAGCAGGAGACAGGAGTATTCATATAGGGTATAAATTAGTAAAAAACGAGTTTTATAAATGAGTTTTTATCCTTCAAATAGGATCTATCATTATTTTCATAGTGCTATCGTTTCCGGATGTCCGGGAGTGACGTACTTCCGGTATTTGGAACGCACGTCACTTCCGGTATCCATAGCGCTGGACCGCAAGCGGGTGAGTCCAGCGGTCAGCTGAGTGGGAGTATCCAGTCTGTTAGTGTGGAGCGCGCTTTCGGAAATACGGAGCGTGTCTCCCAATACACATTTGCCATCCCTGCATTTATTGTAGATGGTCTCGGCGGCCATCTTAATGGTTTGAATAGTGACGTGAGCATATATAGAGTCGGCCATGTTTCTGGTTTGAGAAGGGGAATTTCACCATATGGGATCGCTTTATTTAAGGGGACTTAGATGGCGGCGGGCATTTTGTTGGTTAGACACAGTATTTATACTCATTCTGACAGTATTAGACACTGCTAAATTATAGTAAATAATACTTAACAGTAATAAATAATAAAGATATATGTACAGAGTGATGATAAATAATATACCATACATACATAATAAAACAATGAATTGAAGTAGCGATACTAATATAGGTAATAGTGATGCATGTGATGTATCTATCACAATAAGTATTTCTAGAACATCATGAACAATACGTTGGATAGTCTAAAAAGATGGTCAACAAAACACATTAACCAACATTCCTCAGATCGTTCTTTTGCTGTATTTTCAAAGATTTTTTTTTTTTTTTTTTTTTTTTAAACAGATGTTTTTAGGCATTTAGTAAGGTTTATCCTATGTAGCCCTATAGTATATCCGTAGTAAGTAAATAGGATTTGTGGGGAATATATATACAATTGTGTAATTTATATATCGTTTTCCTTATTGCATGTAATATATAATGTATAGATACAACATATTATATTATTTTGTATGTGTGTATGAATCAAGCGGCAAACAGAAAGGAGGAGAAATTATGGTGTGGCTGAGACATTTTATATTGTAGTGAGTGCCAATAGATGATGGTAGGCACACCTGATTGGTGGTGTTAAACACACCCAATGGACGGTGTAAGACACTCCCAATAGGTGGTGCTAGGCACACCCCTTTGATGGTGCACCTCCTAATAAAATGTGCTGCGCACACCTATGGCATACCCTCCAACATTTGAAGGGCAGAAATCGGTACACATTTAGGGAGGGGCGTGGCCATGGGTAAAGTGGGTGTGGCCTTGGGTAAAGTGGGCGTTGTCACATCCCCAGGCACCCTGCCCCCTGGCCCAGCAATTGCTGCAGCTCATGTCACATGGTGGCTTGGTGGACTGCTAGCATATTAAATAAGTATATTTAATAAATAATAGATAAGTATATTAAATATACTTAATTAATATGTTAGCAGTCCACCAAGCCACCATGTGACATGAGCTGCAGCAGGTGCACATGTCACATGATGGACAGAGTACAGTATAACAGAGTCAAGTGAGGAGATTTTATTATTCAATCAGTGCAGCCTGAGCCACAGAATTGACAGCTGGGCAGAGAGAGCTGTCTGTGCGCTGCCCGGCTGGCTGGGTATGGTCTCCTGCGTGCTCTCTCCCCACTGTCCCCTCCTTTCACTGTATACCCGCCATCTTTATACTCCCAAGTTCTCCAGAACGGAAGACACCCGTGGTGGTCTCCCACATAGCCGGCCGTTACCTTGCAGTGACATGTGTACACATGCGCCCAGTGCACCCAGGCTGATGTCGGCGCCGGGATCCCAAGGGACTCGGAGGAGATTGGAGTGCGGTCGCCGCAGGGGGGGTGCAGTAAGATGGCTGAGTAGCGGCAGCAGCCTGGTCTATTTTCAATTATCCCACTGGACGGCCGCGAGCCAATAGGAGCTCCCGGTCCAGGCAGCCAATCATGAGCGGCTGCCGGACCGTGAGCTCCTATTGGCTCGCGGCCGTCCAGACTAGGGAGAGTTGATAACAGCGTCGGACCAGGCTGCTGCCGCTGCTGCTTTGACATGACTATACGGCATAAAGTCAAAAACTAGATCCAGCCGGGCAGCGCACAGACAGCTTTCTCTGCCCGGCTGTCAATTCTTTAAAAAATCGGTACATTCGGTACAAGTTTAATTTGCCGGTACAGACCGTTAAAAAACGGTACTGTACCGGCAAATTCGGTACAGTCGGAGGGTATGCTATGGTCATTACTAACTGTTACATTTCCCAGACTCCCTAGCTGGTGCACAGCTGTAGTCATTACTAACTGTCACATTTTCAAACCTGCTGTATTCATTCCTACTATAGATCCACAGCTTGCCTGAGAGGTTTGACCACCCCTGTTCTAGACTCTGTTGACACTTTTATCTAGAACCATAAATTGCTCCTCTGGGAGTCTTGTTAGTAAGGGGCCACATATCATGGGCAGGGACTCTGTACCTTGTAGGGTAACAAGCCGGTTACAATAGCTGTCAACTAGATAACAGGAGGTATTTATTTTTAAGCAGACATCTCCATTCTAGTTTACACTACAAACGGCCTTGTCCTACTTGGGGACCATTGACAGACAAGTATATCACAGCTTTTAGACCGAAACTCTTTTCTCAGAGATCAATGCGACAGCAGGAATTGACTGATTGCTCGTTAATATGAGAAATCCTAGAGGTATAGCAACGTCCCTCTAGGTCTGAGTTTGCCAATCGCACATTATATAACCCACCCCACTTAGATTATCCTGCACATTCATGATCTTGTTTCCTTTGCAGGTATAGCGACGTACTCCGATAAGCTGTTCAAGTTTAGGAACGGACGTTGGGAAGACATCCTAAGCGATGACGTCAACATCCGCAGAGGGGTGGTGAATCGGTATTCTGGCCGGTCAGTGGCCTGCATTGACAGGAAGGTAAGATTGGAAGATGCATGCAGTGATTATTCTATCTCTCCTGGACTTTGTGGTATAGAACAGTGGTTCTCAACCTCGGTCCTCAAGGACCCCCACCAGTTCCTGTTTTATAGATCACCCGGCAGGTGCACAGGTGCGCTCATTATACACTGACAAGAGCCTCAGGTGGGGATAATTATTTCGGTACTTGTTTCCTAGCACGGCGCCCACGATTTCCATCTTATGGCATCTTATATGGCATACAATGGCATACAATGAGATGAGATACGATTTTAAATTGTATAAGCACACTACCATTGTATAATGGTGCCCACACACGCACCGATCCCGGCGGTGCGATGCTATGCGATGGGGTGCGCGCTCCCGCACCCCATGTGCTGCACATACTTTTTGTACTAGCTTTTTATCGCATAGCATCGCATCGCATGCACATCGAATGCACAAGGCATACGATGCGATGCTATGTGGGCTAGTTAAGCACAGAACGCACGCCGGGATCAATACGTCTGTGGGCACCTTATGGCATACAATGAGATGAGATGAGATACTGTACGATTTTAAATTGTATAAGCACACTAATGGTTGCTTTCAATGTTAATTGGCCCCCTATAAGATTTTTAATTGTATAAGCACCCTAATGGGTGCTTACAATGTTAAATGCACCCCCACGCCACCCCCACTATCAACGCCAACCCGAAGTGCGGCGAGCACAGCGAGGCCGCGAGGGGCGGCGGTACGCGTCCTCCGACCTTTTCATACCCCCACTATCCATGTCGGCGTGGAGTTGATTCCATATAGTGTGGCGAGCGCAGCGAGCCACCGAGCCCGTAGCATGGCGAGCGCCCGCGTTTTACTTTACATGTATTACGCGTCCGCTCGCCACGCTTCGGGCTGGGTGGCTCGCTGCGCTCGCCACACTATATAAAATCAACTCCACGCCGTTGTGGATAGTGGGGGTATGAAAAGGTCGTAGGACGCGTACCGCCGCCCCTCGTGGGCTCGCTGCGCTCGCCACGCTTCGGGTTGGCATTGATAGTGGGGGTGGCGTGGGGGTGCATTTAACATTGTAAGCACCCATTAGGGTGTTTGTACAATTAAAAATCTTATAGGGGGCCAATTAACATTGAAAGCAACCATTATGCTTATACAATTTATAATCGCATCTCATCTCATCTCATCTCATTGTATGCCATATACAATGGTATACAATTTAAAATTGTATAAGATCGGGTTGAGAACCACTGGTATAGAATATCTACCGTATTATATCATTACCTGTACTCAACTCTCTGCTGGTCTGGCACTATGTCCTGCCATGCGAGGAGACACGTAACACTGATATGGTGTCCATGTCGACCAATGTCGACATAGACCCAAAAAACATGAACAACTTGTGGTGACCGTGTCGACCATGGTCATGCAAACCTTTTCTTGTGTCAACCTGTTCATGTGTCGGCCTTCTACTTGTTGACCAATAGTGGTTGACCTATATCCTGTTGATCTCTACATCATTAACCTATTAATGTGTGATGACACTATAACCACTTTTTGGTATACGGTCAGGGCCCCAGAGAGGGGGGGTGGGGGTGGGGAGGGTACTAATTAATTACCCGGGCCCGGGCTTGCTGGAGGGCTCACCCCAACCTCTAAACATTCTGGTGGCGTGCCCTTATCACGATGGTGGCCACACCTCCTGGGACTAGGCCACACCCCAAACTTATTATTTGGGACCGGCATACCTCTCGGCTGCCCTGTATACGGTCCTTGGGTCGACATACATTGGGTCTACCACTAAAGGTCGATTGGCTTAGGTCGACACCTGAAATATGTTGACATGCCTAAGTTTCGACATAGGTAGAAGATCGTCACAATCATTAGGTTGACAATCGTAGGTCGACAGTCAAATGTCGACATGGGTTTTTCACCTTCTTTTTGAGCCGACAGGATTTATTTCATGCCCTACCATACAATAGGGTGCGGAAGGAAAATTTAACAGTGTGCCCAAAGCATGGTGCACACAGCAAGCCACGTGAGTGCTCCAATTTGGTGTCCAGTCCATGTCAACAATGTCGACAATCGTGACAAGAAAACAGATGGCCTTTTGACGGTTGACCTAGCCATTGTCGACCTAATGCTTGTGTTGACCTTCCATCCATGTCGAGCTTAGGCACGTCGACCCATTTCTGGTGTCAACCTAAGCCATGTAGACCTTTAGTGGTGTGTCGAGGTAATATTGGTCGACTCAATGACCCATACCCCCACTTTTGTGTCTTTCATAATGCATACAGTTATTATTACAATCATATGCTGCCGGGATACTTTCTTTTGCTTCTCTTTTCTAACCACACATTCCAGAAAATTGCACCAGTAGCGGATCCCGTCTTTTGTTGTCACAAATGAACAATTACATTTAAAGGGAACAATTTGATATCTGGGACTGTGCTCGATTTTTTTCTTTTTTTGTCTTTTCTAAATTGAATTTTGATATGTAGCAGGATTAAAGCCAGCAACGCCACTATCTCTTCTCACTCTGTTTTTGGGTTTCCGCAATTGTATAGGCCATTTATAACTTCCCTGCCTTGAACTGTGTTCCAGCGTGACCTATTATTAAATTGGCGTCTTGGAGACCGTGCCACCGTCTCCGCCAGCCTGGGATGAATGGCACTTTAAGTAGTTCTGCCCTCGGATAGATTAGTCTTCTTGAACTTTATAACTTCTGGCATTATCTAAGCGATGAGTAGTTCAAGCGATGCTCTTCTCGGTTGAGAGTGCAAACAGCCGCTGAATAATACCGGTCACCGCGGAGCAACGCCGACAGGAAAATAAATATCTCAAAGAGCGACTAGAGCAGCTCCTTGACCTTAAAAGGTTACTAGTGAGCGGAATAATATACATGATGTAACTGGGGAAGTTTTATATTTAAATAAACACTGTATGGATATCGTGCTGCAATTCAATATTCCACAGCAGATTGCCTTATTACAAAGGAGGAGCTTATCAAGCGGGTTCCGCATGATAAGTCAACAGTCTATACAAGTGTTTGGTCGACACGGTCAAAGGGTTAACATCTAAAAGGTAGCAAGTGCTTGAGGTTGACAGGTATTTAGCTGAAAATGCGGTAAAACCCCTGTTTTACCGCATCTTCCTATGTACTAAAACCCCGCCGCCACGTTATCGCAGGGCAGGGTATCCCCACCTTTGGGCTTCTATCGCCACCCAATTCCAACCCGCCGCCTCCACCTACTCCCCTCTCCCCCTCCCTTTGGCTTACCTTAGTCCAGGTCCTCCTGGACCCCGGAAGGTAAACCCTTCCTACCCCTAGTAAAGCGGCCAGGCGTCCTTCTGGCTGCAGGGGGAGGAGGCGGCGGCGCGGGGGGGCAGCCTGCTTTGCTGTCCCTGGCATGAGGGGAGCAGGAGGCGGCAGGGAGGTGATGGGGGGGGCCTCCATCACCGCACCGCGATGCCAGCCGGGCGGCGATGTATATTAATACATCCTGCCCTTAAAGGTCAACATGGTCAAAATGCTGACTTGACAATGGATGACACATTTTTTATATAAGTTTTTTTATGTTTTTGCAAATTTAGCTTGATTTACTATCCATGTCTGTGGCAAACGTAGTCATAGTGGGACAAGAATCTTGCCCAAAGTGTGGCGAGCGAAGGGAGCCCATTAATTTACGTTTCTAATAATTGGTGTCATACAGGGCCATCTTATTGTATGGGCTCAATGGGAAGCTGCCCAAGGGTCCCCCAATTCTAGGGGCCTTCAAGTTGGGACAGATTGGGTTGTGGGCATCTGCCCCCTAAGCTTCTTGGGAGGCAGTGGGGAATTCTGCCTGGTTGCTCTGATTGTGAATCACATGCAACCAGGCAGCATTCTCTTCCGGCTTCCCAGCCTGCAGCCAGACAGTGAGTGGCTGTCAGCATACTGAATGATATATGGCTGGAGCTATACACCTATCAGAATCCAGCATTCTCGACCTGCCTCCCAACTGCAGCCAAACAGTGAAGGGCTGTCAGCATGCTGATTGGTGGAGGGCTGAAGCTATCCACCATTCAGAGTGCAGACAGCCATTCACAGTATGGGTGCAATTAGAGAGATGGCAATGAGACCACAGGAGGGGTGTGTTATAGTTTTCCATGTGAATGGGTGTGGAGGGGGCCCCAAGGGCATTGCTTGCCCCAGGGCTTAAAATGCTCTTAAGATAAAACAGCCTTGGTGTCACATATGGTTAAACATACAAAATGACACACAAAATAAAACTTGTTGACCTTTTTTGTGTCGACCATGGTCTTGTTGACCTTTTGTACCTTACCCACTGTCTACTGTACCAATTACTTGTGGATCCTACATATTGTATAGTGACCATATGGAGTTAGCCGAATAGTGTTCATTCTAGAACCCTGCATCTTTCGAAACCCGTGCAGTACCTCCTCCCAGCCTAGGGTGTCGCTCTCTGCTGTGGTGCTTCTAATACAGTGTGGTCTGTATTGCAGCACTAATATGCAGACAGACCTGTGCTAGAAGCATCGTAGCAGAAAGCGACACCCCAGGCAGGGAAGAGGTACTGCATGGATTTTGAATGATACAGGGTTCTAGAATGAACACTACTAATGACTGTCTATGTACAGTAGACAGTGTAGACCTTTTAGATGCCGTCCTGGTGAAGAGAAGGTGGAAACTCAGCGCTTCCTGGTTCCTGTAACCGGCGCCTGCTGAGAGGCCATCGGTGAACACATGCGTCACCAGGTGCCGACAGAGAGGGATAATGGCACCCATGAGATGTTGGGCAGTCCCATATGTAAATGGCCCAGGCCGCCACCCCATGCCCATCCAGTCCCCTCGCCCGGACACATGGGTATGTGCAACCAGCAAACACCCTGTTTGCCATGGCCGCACGCACCCTGCGTCTGCACATGCCCAGAAATGCATCTGAATGAACTAGAACAACCCCCATAATCTGCATAAAACTGGATCCCCCACAGCACAGGCTCCACCAAACCACCGCTTGGACTGCGGTGTAATTACTACGCCACTGCCTTTATCAAGTCCCTTTAGTAACAGAACTGGGGAAACAGTGTTTTAATTGTCTTCTGTCAGATCTAAAGATTTGTGTTTTGGTGTTTATTGGCCTCTTTATGACTTAATATAAATTTTAGTCATAAAAGCAATCTACATCATGATAATGTTAGACTGCCATGTAAAATCTCATGGTTAGCTGTATGTTGCTCTTCACAGCGAAAGCATAGAAGTGTTTATTAGAATACAAGTGTAAAGCGGAACAGCATGTGACAGAGCTATTAAACATCCTAGCACCTCATGTGTGTGTACCTCTAGCATGTTAAACCTTAATTTACTTATCTTAACATTAAACCTGAAATAAAGACTCGGAGACATAGGTTTGGCAGAAATTGTTAGCTGATTTATTATTTGAATATTTAAGCTAGTTTTTTATTTGATTAAACTAATTTAAATAAATGGTGGCCAAGAAAGAACGGCTACTAAACTAAACTCCACCCCCAAACTCAGCATACGTAATCAAACTACCCTACCAAGCGGTATCCACTCGACCTACTACATTGACTACCACCCAGCCAGGTGGTCTCGCTGCCCCCGAGCGGGAGATCGAGCGAAAGGCCTAAGTCAATGAGCACCGAAGCGAGCGCCCCGAAAATAATCTATATACGTTGCATAAACGGGTAATGAAGGCTAATAAACTATTAACCTGACGTTCTTTCCCGCCTATCAGCCAACGCGATTAAAACAGCCCGAAAAAAAAAAAACATTTAAAACCGATTATCACAGGGAAGGGAGGGCGGGAAAATCTCAGCAGGAAAGAGAGGAAGACTCCTCCCTTTCCTGACCCCATATTCAGCTAGCTCTGCCATTCCCAAGCACCTTATTGGATCCCCGAGTCACATGCTCCCTAATGGTCACACACACAGCCTGGGATGTTTAACCCATTCCATGCCTAGTGCTGGCATTACATTAATCATCAGTTAACCCTTTCCAGACTAACCTCTCTGTGAAAGTTGTGCAAAATATTCGCTCACATTTGTTATATAAATTTAAATAAAAAATGTTGTGTAAAGAAAGATTACATTTCCTATATAAAGGAAACATTACAGGTCATTGTGATGCGTAATAAAGGCTTGGCAATTTTCACACCTATTTTCAAAATTCACTTGGCACTCAAAGGGTTAATAATAAATATTCAAAATGGACCAATAAGGAGATGGCTTCACAACTTTTTTACATCATTAAAAAAAAACTGGATCTGTTTAGGCATTCACACATTTGATCAACTCCTAAAAATCTACCCCTCTAAAACTTTTCCATAATTACAGATAGAAAACATGCACAGAGAACTGGTGGATGAATTATTGACCACTTGTGAGAAGAAGTAACACAGTTGATTTGAGGCCACCTTCTTGCCATGTGTTTCAGTTGATTTCAATTCAAATACATTTGCAAGCAAAAGCTTCATCATGATGATCAGAGAACATTAAAAAATTCCTTTGAGAGCCAAGGGAATTTGTAAAATTAGGTGTGACAATTGCCAAGCAAACAGTTTAATTTATCATAATGATATGTATTGTTTACCTTTTATAGGAAATATAATCTTTTTTACAGAACCTTTTTTTTTATATGAATTTATATAACAAATGTGGGTGACGTTGGTCTTTTTAGCGGATACTTTGCACATCTCTCACAGAGGTGCTGGCACTCAAAGGGTTAATAAAAATAACTCATTAGGGGGAAGGACAAGAAGCTATAAACTACTTCGCAACCTAACCCTAAAGGTGCGTAGATACAGGGGGCGATTTTGTGTAATATCGCGGGCAATATGGTCGCTAAGCGACCATATTGCCCGCGATGGGAGTGTGCACCGGCGATATATCGCCGGGTGCGCGCTCCCGTTTTAACCCCTGTAGTCATCGCAGGTCGCTGGAACATGCTCCTGCGACCAGCTGATTACCACTGCCGGGCTCCCCCGGCAGTTTCTTTTTCATCAGCGACCATCTCTGGTCGCTGATGAAAAGGAGAAACTGAGCAATATATTGCTTAGCCATATATGGCTGAGCAATATATCTCCCCCGTGTGTACGGGGCTTCTGCAGCTATTTGATCTTACATAAAAAATATGAGATTTCTAACTGTATAAGAAGCTACAATACTTTTACTCTGTCAAAAATCCCTTGCAGTCACGCCCTACATAGAGCTGCAATGTAGATCATGAAATGCAAGGTGCACCTCAAATAGTTACTATATAAGGGGAATACCTGTTGGACAGATAATGCTAACATTCGGCACAGAAGCATATTCTTTTTTGTCTCTGGAAGACCTCTGCTTCTATCACGCCAGCTCCTGAAAGTTAAGACTTTCAATCTACCCTAATCTTAATCAAATTTGGAAATGATTGTAGCGCCTCACTGGGGAGTCCCTGTAAGGTAAAGGATTCTTCGTACGTGATTCATTTTTATAGCTGCCATTGTCCCACTACAAGAGCTTGTGCGCTTGTGTCCTTGCCCGCAGATCCAATTTTATTTTGACAATTAGAGGAGGAACATTCTTAATACATAGTCGGCTATAATTGCTCGTTCATTAAATATACTAATATTGGATTTTCCAGGTTTTCCAATTAAACCCATAATATTGGGCTAAGGTTAATTTTCTCAGAGTGCGAGATGTGAAAAGTCCCTGATTTTAGCATAATTTATTTTATAACCTAATAAAATGGAATACGAATTCAAGAGTCATATAAATTTGGAAGCCTGGGGAAGAGAACATAAGTAGAGCCTCATTTGCAAATAAGGATAATTTATATTCCCTCTCCCCAACGCCTAAACTCTTAACGTCTGGATTTGACCTAATTAAATTTGCTAATGGCTTTACAGTTAATACTAATATCAGAAGAGATAAAAGGCAACTCTGGAGCGGTTGCCTTTATGGATGGGGCTTGATGTCTTCCCATTAATTTGAACTTTCGCTGAGTGAAACGATTGGAGTTTTTATTGCAATGAGGACTTTCCCCTTCAGCCAATTGTTTTTGAGGACAACGAATATAAATGATCAAGGAATCCTGTCAACTGTATTGCATGTGGGGGGGTAATTTGGACATGGTTGGATTCAAGGGCCTAATCTATCTATGGTAGATACAGATGTAGCGCCTGTCATTCAAGCCCGGCTCCCGCCAGAACGTCCCGTTGGGCGAGTGCCAGCGGAATGGGACGCGCATGCATCTCACGCGCACACGTGTCCCAGTCTCTCGGCAGCTGGGCAGCGGGTCCCTGCCTGTCTCCGCTTCGGGGAGGCGGGCAGGGTTAGGGAGGGTCGGGGCAGCGATGGGGACCGGCGAGGGAAGCGGCAGATGGTGGTGGGGAGCTCCAGTGCCGTGGGGCGCGTGAGCGTCTCATGCACACTCACCCCCTGCTGGCGATGGTTTCGCCAGCCCCTGCAATGATGGAGCCAGCTCCATCTGTAGGTGCAAGGGGTGCAGCTACTATGGGGCCCAGAGCTGAAGGGGGCCCATATTTACTGTCTAATATGTCTTGCATAAATTTATCACCATCAGTTCCTAAATAGGGTGCCCTTAAAACTTTTGCTATGGAGCCTACGAATATCTAGTTACGCCCCTGGTCGGATTTGCTTTACATGCAGCAAAGTACAGAATATCGTTAATTTGCAGGATCCGTTCTGTGATTGGCATCATGCCGCTAAGGCCCCCATACACTATGCGACTTCAAACAGGAGAATGAAAAAAAAAATTACATTCAAGAGAATGGGCGGCTGCTGATAGGCTAAGAGAGCACTCTCAGCCAATCAGCGGCCGGCCATTATTTTGAATGTTTTTTGTTCAAATCTCCTGCCCCCCACTTTAGTGGTCGGACCTCCAGATAGGTGTGTGCCAGCGGTTCACCACCGCTGGCGCATACCTATTAACGAAATTGGACGCAATACATTGAGCGCGATGTGGCGCTGATGGGTCAGATTCTGATTTATCTTCTGTTCTGCAGGTCCAACCTCTGACTTCAGTTTGATGCACATAGAAACGTGCATCGGATCGGATGTCATACACTTGCGCTTTGGCCCGATAGCCTCTATATCCTTGCTTCTGCTGCATTACCATGCTAATGCTATCACAGCTTCTACTCTGTGGGCGTGAATACATGGATAAAAGAGGTAGGGATGGCCATTGTCCATCTTTGGTAACCATTGAGGGTCTTTGGCCAATAGCAGTCATTCTCATTGATGGCGGGCTACTGATCCCACACTATCACCATAGTTGCCAGTGCCCCTATGGTGTAAGCTTATGCATGCATCCAGTCAGCGATGGCTCAACCATCCATTCCATTAATGGTAGAGCCGTCAATGGCCATTATTAACAACTAGCCTGTAAAAATGTCGGCTTCTTCAATGTACTTTCACTTTGAGCTGTGACAGTTTTTAGCCCACAATCTCTCCACTACACCCCCCCCCCCCCCATCTGCTCCTACCTCATATCTCTGTCTTCACAGCTCCCTTTCTCCATACCCAACAAGTTTGAAACAGATCAATGTCCCTGCAAAAATTTCTTTCACTTTCTTTTATGACCTATTTTGCGCACAAAGGAGTCACTCTAGTGGTCAGTAGCGGTACTTCGGCTCATAGAGCTGAGGAGTAGTTAGCCTTTTAATTATATATCTTTATTGGAATTAGGAGAATGGGCAAATACATCTATCGATGCATTATCATTGTCCATACAGATAAACAATAGTATCAGTGTCTTTCTCTTGTACAGGACACAATGAAGGAGATCATATTTTCTAGAAGATTACTTACAATTCATTATGTTAGTCTCTGTGACGTTGATGCGTGGGTGTACGGTAACATTGACTCCATATTCCCCACTCCGTATTACTACCTTGATATGACAATGATCTCACGACAAACGATGACAGCCGCTGTTCATTGGCCCTTTTATAAATATGCAAATGCCCTCGGCTGTCCTCAATGGGGAATTTAATAACTTCATAGACTGGTGATTTGTATTGTCCCCAAAAAAGCAATAAATAATGAAAATGAGATGATTGGAATAAAGATCTTGCTTCAGATTAACGCACCTACATATTGTTTTTAAGCAGGGTGGGGGACGGGTAGCGAATCCTTTGCAAGACCGTCAGTCCTTGATACAGTGTACATAACAATATGTAAAGCGTTGAAAGTTAACCTTGAAATATGAATGATAATCCTACTGTTTAGCCGACTAAAACACAATAAAATATAGCATCAAGGGAGCATTTAAAACAGATCTCGGCTTTATTAAAGCTTCCATACTCTGGCAATTCCTGAGCGAAATAAATCACATTCCCAGCGTTCTCAATCTGTGCGCTTGACCTAACGTACTTGTACAGACAGGAACCAATGGCAGCTAACATTTCCTGTTCATGTACAGAGTATAGTTTCAGCACAAGTCAGAGAAGGGTTTGTAGTCGCAGTTATTTTGTTCTGTCTCTTTTGTTTCCCGGAAACAATGAGTTTACGTCTCAAAGGAGCATTTGAAAGCTGAAAGTAGGACGATCCCAGGAGTTGTTGTGTTGGGTGTAGTCATTATGTAAATTGTAAGACATTTGGTATATGAAAGTGCTCATTGCCAGCCCCCAGGTGACAAGCTTAGGGTAATGGGAAGGCTTGATAAATTAGCTGTGACTTTACACATTATGTTGGTGAATTAAAGGGACTACAGTAAAACTATCTCCAGACTCAACTTTATTTAGTTTCATAGGGGCCCATTTATCATTATACCAATATTTGCGGGTAAATATTATGTGAAAACACAATTTTTTAGCCCTGTCCCTGCGTGCAGTGCCGTCGAGGGTGTGGGTGTCTGTGTGTGTGTGTGTGGGGGGGGCTTTTGCCTGGGTCTGCTGGGTGTTCACTGCCGTGTGTTGAGCTGGGGTGCGAGACCCTCTTGTTGTTTTATTTGGTCACGGGGCGTTCCAGGAGGCCCCGCACCTGCCCAGTGGCCACCCCCCCTGTAGATGCATCTGATGCATCTTGGTCTTTGTAGTACCCAGGTATTGACATCACTTCCGGTCACACGGCTGGCCGGGCAGTCAGTGTTAGCCGGAGCTGGAATAAAGACGCACCTGATTGAAGCTGCACAGGTGTCCGTGAGTTTCCTTGATAAATCAGAGGCATTCATCTATGCGGACACAAAAAACAGAGAGGACCCTGAGTTCTTGCTTGCTATGTTTGAGGAGATCTGCATGCCGGTAAAGAATGTCATCATGGACAGGCATATCTTCAACAGCACAAGTCAAAAGGGCGACGATAAGATGCAATCATACGCCTCCACACTAAAACTACTGGCAAAGAAGTGCAACTTTGGGACACCTACAGATGAACTCATCCGTGACAGAATCGTGTGTGGCATTAGAAACGACGCATTGTCCAGGGCATCCCTGCCTTCCACTGACTTGGCTGTGGAAGTCCTTCCCACCAAACGGATGGAGGAGCTGCGTGCAGCCACCAGCACAGATGAGCTCTCCCAGTGTCTTTCTGATGTCATCCTCAATGGCTGGCCACCCTCATCCAGAGACTTGCCCCACTGTCTACGCCCCTTTATTTGCATGAGGGATAAACGCACAATTGTTGATGGTGTCATTATGCGAGGTCACCGCTTTATGATCCCAGCTGCTCTACAGTCCTCATACACCCAGCAGTTGCACCAGGGCCATGCAGGCCTGGAAGCCACCAAGCTCAGGGCCCGAGAAACTACATTCTGGCCCTCTATGTATGGTGATATTGAACGGTCCGTGTCTCTTTGTGCCCCCTGCAATGCCCTGAGTCCACATCAGCCACGGGAGCCCATGCTGCTCCACGACATCCCGGACCTTCCTTGGTCCATCCTGGCGGCTGACTTATTTGAATGGAGGGGGAAGGAGTACATGGTGCTTGTGGACTCTTACTCAGGCTGGTTCGAAATAAACTACCTCACCACCACCACAAGCCTGATGGTAATTTCAAAACCAAAAAGGCACTTTGCAGCACATGGCACTCCGCAGCAGCTCATCACCGATAATGCCATGCAATTGAATAGCAGACAGTTCGCAGAGTTTGCCAATACTTGGGACTTTCAGCATATCACCAGTAGTCCTCACTATCCACAATCCAACGGGTTGGCGGAGCGAGCAGTTCGCTCAGCAAAGCACTTGATGGAGAAGTGTGCACGAGATGGCTCAGACATATACCTAGCCCTGCTCAACCTGAGAAATACACCCAGAGACGGGTTACCCTCCCCTGCACAGTGTTTGTTGGCACGGCGCACCCGCACAGTGCTCCCCATGGCAAAGCAGCTCCTGCGGCCCAGAGTGGAATCCCAAGTGAGTGATTGCATCAACAGACGCAGAGCAGGCTCCAAGGTGTCCTACGACAGATCTGCACATCGCCTGCCACCACTTTCTCCAGGCCAACCTGTTCGCATACAGACTGAGCCGTGGGTTCACAGCACACCATCACCAGGTCCGGGCGGGTGTCCAACCCCAATCCCAAGACTTTGTTATTTAGTCTTTTCCTGCATCTCTATCTTTATCGTTGTTTACAATTGTTATATCCATGCATGTTGTGTCCTCTCAGTTAAAAGGGGGGATGTAGATGCATCTGATGCATCTTGGTCTTTGTAGTACCCAGGTATTGACATCACTTCCGGTCACACGGCTGGCCGGGCAGTCAGTGTTAGCCGGAGCTGGAATAAAGACGCACCTGATTGAAGCTGCACAGGTGTCTGTGAGTAGGTTTTGTAGCACCAGGTGATACATTTATCTAAATATAGCACCAAGGACCACCCAAAAAGCTTTGCTACTGTTCAAGTGAAGCTCTATTCATACGAAAGTAACTTAGCCACATCTCATACGGATGAATTGCCAGCTCTCTAAGAAAATATTTGAGAACTCTTAATTTTATAGAGCAAGGGATTAAGGGGGGGTATTCAATCCCAGGTCCCGATTGTCGGTACATCCACACAGTTGGGACCCTGGCCCGTTTTCAGCCCGCTCGCCTGTGGTGGGGGGGGGTACACATAAACAGCCATGGATTATTGAGATACGGCCGTGATCTCGACAATCCATGCCTCTTCAATGCCATCGGGAAAGACAGCATTGCGTAGGCGCCCGTTGAAAATAGCGGGCGAGGACCACTCTTAGTATGGTTAAATAGGGGCATAGTTTTATCACTCATTGATAAATAGGCCCCATAATAAGGTAAAAGCAAATGGAAAGATCCTTTAGTACAACATAGACCTAGATTACCGCAGGGGAATACTGCCAGAGGCTTCACGGATTAGGCACTTACCAAACTTTTTTTTCTGCTTTATTTTTAAACTTTTCATTTCCGGCAGGTTAGAAAACGCTCTTCAGATCTCAAGATTCCCTTCTAATCGAGACCCTAACGTTGTACATTTATCATCTCGGTTTAGCAAACTACAATCTACCTGATCTGACGCGCTCGGCGGAGAATTACTGCTCCGCGATCTCAGCAATGATTTCCCCGAATGAAGCTCTTCAATAACATATCTATGAAGCTTCCAGAAATAATTAGAGGGCACTTACGGTACTTTAGGGGTTTAATAAAATACATTGCTCTATAAAACAACCAATTTGCACAGTGTTCAAAAAACATTCTTTAGGGGGCTCTTAACGCTGTTCAGTGCGTCCATGAAATAAGAAATTGACTCAGTTTGTGCCGCATGTGTCAATAAATTACACCGCTAATGTGCGTAAAAATTACAATCTTCCAGATTAAACACCAAGAGCCATCTGTCTCGGTGTCTTATATTTGCTGCCTAGACTACATTGTCTGTGACTTCCATGTCTGCGCCTCCGCCGGTACACGCTTGTCTGGTCCCCAAACGTAATTGTAAAAGTCACAACACGTCGACGGGGCAGAAGTGATTTTTTTTTTAGCGCAAAACTGTTTTCCTGATATTCTTTTGTGTGGCCAGTAGGGATTAGTGATCCTTGTAGCGCAGTAAAATTTATTTTATACTATGAACATTTTACTTGAGTTATGGTATGGTTTTTTTTGTTGTACTTTTGGGGTCCCGGGTATGATAAGCCCGAAAAAAAAAGATAGATGCAAAGGATCATACGGTATGTTGACAGTGAATATGTCGATAAACTGTACGCGGTTGTGATAATGCTCATGTCAGTATGCCAATTCAATTCTGAGTTGTCTGTGTCGGCAGTGTCATTTTAAACATCAGTCGACAGCCTCTCTCCATTTCGACACTCCTGTTGACATGGAGTGTTGACATCAACTCCCATTTGTTTTGAAGTACTGATAATAACATCAACCACTTGGTACTGCTGGCTGCTTATTATTATACTGGGACTTTGTATATCCATGTTTTTTCTAAATCTGAGGCTACTCATACGCAATCGGAAATTCCAATCCCCATATATGTGCATATTGATAGTATTGCAATTTATGGATGTAACTACTGTTGGAATTAATAATGGATGAATTTGCATAAGTGTCCCACAGATGTCATTGTGATCACCTTCTAAATCAATACATGTATAACACAGACCACTTGTAGCAAATACAGCGCAAGACTTGAGGCAAATTTACTAAAGATCGATTTTTATAGAATTTTCGGAGTGATTTTTAAATCAATCTAAGTTCATTGTTCATTTCAGAGTCTCAAAATGCACATTTACTAAAAGACGATTGTGTACTGTATGTTATTTTTCAAATGTTAGTAAATGTGCAAGTTAGCCCCTGAAACACAACATCAATTTACAATCTATATACTGTAAATCGATGAAAAATCAACTTGAGTATATACATTCATTGGGGTTACACTGCCATCAGGCCTAAATACATCATTCTGTTACCGGTCAGCTCCCAACTGTCATTTTTCAAACCCGACCTGTAACACGGCAGTTAGGACCTGATTGGCTGGTACTTTATCACTATCCATTTTATCACTTTAATGGGCCCATTTATCATAGGATCGTACATACAATGTGATCTGGGTGGGATATACCGTCCAGATCACATTGTAATATGCGATCCTTTCGGCATGATTTACCTTCCTGCATTCGCATGGACAGGGGCTCTGAAAGATGCCTGTCCCTGTGCTTCATCGGGGTGCCGGGGGTTCTGCGCATGTGTGGGTTAGCCCTCTCCGTTGACTGCACCACTTCGCCTGCAATGCGGTGTACAGCCTGCACCTGGGCAGGGCTACCATCAGGAATTTGGGGCCCGGGACTCATTTGCAGTCCGGGCCCCAGGCCCCCTGCTCCTCACTTGACTTACCATAACCTGGCTTCTTCTTCCCCATCTCCTCTTCCGCTGAGCTGCAGCCCGGAGGTCGTAAAGTGCAGGCTTCGTCAACTCAGGATGCCGGAGGCCAATACAGGCTGGTGAGCCAATCAGAGCTTGCGCACTGGCAGCCGCTCTGATTGGCTGCAGGTAAGCAAGCTCTGATTGGCTCAAAAGCTGGTGCAGCATTTTAATTGGCCGCCGGCATCCTATGCTACCTGCTTTGTTCAGCGCACTGAGCGCAGCACAGCAGAGGCCGTTGGGAGGTTTGCAGTGGGCAAAATGAGCTGCCCGGGCCCTACACAGCACCCCCCTATTGGCGGCCCTGCACCTGGGACTCACCCTCAAAAGGTGTGACTCCAAAGTGTGGGCTCTCCTGCAGCGGCATATGATGGGTGCTGCAGTGTGATTCTCTCCTGCGTCAGGTCAGTCGATCATCAAAGCCCTATAACTGCGCAGCCTGGCCGCATAGAGAAAGACACCGGAGCCATTACTGCAACAGTAACTCACCCCCATGTGCAGGCCGCAGATAATCGCGGTAATTTATGCGCACCTATTATCTTTAAAAATGGAAGATTTAACGTTATCAGCCTGATCTATAAATAAGCCAAGCAGCGGCTTATTCATCTTCAATAAGGAACACGCTTCAACAAAAGTGCTCCTACTCGCCCGTTCTGACGGGCTGACTGATTTATCTCTCCGTGATGTATATTAATAAATTCTGCTCATTTTGAGCTGAACAGTTCATTATCAGCGGTTGCATATTAAAAAGGCAAAACTTTTAACAAAGGCAGTCACCTGGAACTACAGATATTTGGGGACTCGGCCTGTCTGCGTGATACATACCGTCTGTCATTTCACCTCCTTCCCCTCTGCCTTCGTCTCAGTAAATCAGGTCACATCTGCGGCTCCGGAACAATAGAGAACCTACAGGAGGACCAGGTGCTGTCTGCTGGCGGGCTACCCCACACCGCATTCCATAATGACATGGCAGGATCAATGGTACGGTGACATACGCTGTCAGTTAGGAAAGCAAAATGTGAAGACTATAAAGTATCTCAAACTTAATGGGGAAAAAGGTTAGTGCGTAAATAGAAACTTTTTACCACTTTTTTATTTATTTAATGGTACTTCTGTTTTAGCAGAGCGCTCATTACGTAGTTTGCGTAGTGGTGTATTGAGAATACCAATACACCACTATGCTGGCTACGTAAACTACGTAGTGGATAGTGGGGATATGATTGTGTTGTGTGTGTAGTTTGTGTGTAGTGCATTAATACTTACCCTCAACGATGTCCCCAGCACCAGCGTTCCCCTCCTCCGGCACTTCGTCCCCGGCACTCCGTTCCCGGCGGCAGCAATGTACGCAATTAGCGTAGGGCCACTGGGGGGACAGGGAAAACATGTGATGCTCCCCCAGTGGCAGTATGCTGAATGACATACGCATCTCCCCACCGCCGGCTCTATCCCCCCTCTGCTTGCCCGCCACTCAAACGCTGCCCGCCTCACTGAGCCCGCTGGCTGGCCGTAGTATGCCCACCCCACGCACGCCAGAAGTAGGGCTCGAAGTAAGTGTAAACCGCCGCCAGCCGCCACATATTAGCCGGGCGCCCGGCTAATACATAAGTACCTTTTTAAATGCAGAAAAAACAATCGTTTCAGAGGCATTATTGGTGGAGTTGTACCAAAATTCAAAAAGGGTAGACATACCAATGCCAGCGAGTCCCGACCGCTGATATTTGGTTTGGATTTGGGTGGCAATAGGTGTGGCTGAGGTCAACAGGGTTGGAAGCTCCCCACAAGCATTAAGTCGACAATGGGAAGGTCCCCAGTCAAAAGGTGGACATGAGTTTTTCCCACTTTTTTTGCCCCGAATTTCAATGCATGTCGTCATGGACACAGTATCAGTGTACCGCGTCCCCGCGCATGGCTCGCTGCGCTCAGCTTATTCTCCCTTCACGCCCCATGAATGGTATGGTATGAAATACCGCCTGCCGCCACAAGTTAGCTAAAAAAAACGTGAAAAACTCATGTCGACTTCCCGTTGTCGACCTAATGCCTGTGTCAACCTTCCAACAGGTATTCAGATGTATCTCTATAGTTTAAAACTGTGCACAGGTGAATCCAATAAAGATCCCCATAGCTCTGTATTTACACAATGATTTATTGAAAAGTCATCCCAGACAAATGCAGTAAAAAGAAGGAATAAAGCACAAAATAAATCTGCACAGCGCACCCTGTGCAACGTGATGTATGAGGAGAAAACTGCAAATATCATTTATCAGAACCATATAATAATATAATCTGCCACAGAGAGGATCTTGTTGTAGCCAGCATGGAGCAGGAGGGAGGGCGGAGAACCATATATATAGTACAGTAAGGGGGAGTCCTCTGGGATCATGGTACAGTACTTCTTCCAAGTCATTTCACCCGTGGGCTGACGTGTGTCATGCAGATTGCAGGGTGCAGCCTCTGCACTAATGCGCCGGGATTTTATTTCTAGATCTCTGTGAAGGAAAGCAGTAGTTTAGAGATAAGTTGGTCGACCTATAGAGGGTACACATGGTGAGATATGCACTATTTGTCTATTCGATTTTGCTTATAGAATGACCATATCCCATACTTACTATATAGTCAAATCGAATGCACTTTGCATACCATTCGATTTGATCCCAATCGAATCCCGGTGGGCTGACGTGCCTGCGGGGCCACCTGTGACCAGCAGAGGGTGACAGACTTGTGGTGTGAGTGTTTGGGGGGTAGATGGCGGCAGTAAATTTCTAATTTGCCCATGACCACGGATGGGCATTGTAGTGGAACAAACCCCGCCTCTATGAGGGCTGCTTCCAGAATTTCCCAGGCTGGTTTCCAGCCCAATCCGCCCTCAGTTCCAGTGATGTCACTTAACAATATCGGTGGCTGCAGTCCTGTATTGTGTATGAGGCTTTAGATTTGAGTGAGTTATTCTGTTTCTGTGCAGGGTAAATACTGGCTGCTTCATTGTTTCATTGCAATTTAGATTTCAGTTTGAGCACCCCCCCCCCCCCCCTTCAAATCTAAATCCTTTGCTCTTGGAATCAACACGGAATCAGGCCCTATGTACAGATGTAGCTCCTGTCATTCTTGCAGGGGCTGGCGGGAGATTCGCCAGCCACCGGAAGGGGATGCGAATATATGTCGGCCTTTTGACTCTGTCGATCGTTTGACTCTGTTGACCTGTTGTTGATGTTGTCCTTTCGGGGGGTAGACCTATTGACTCTGTAGATCTATAAACTGGAACCAGTTACGCCCTTGCCCAGAATATATATATATATATACATATATAAAAGCACTTACCCCCTCTTACAGGAAAGGATTGGAACCAGCACACGGATATTAAGTGAAAGAAAAAACGTGGTTTATTGTACAAGCATTATTGCACAACAGACAGCTGTTCACCTGACAGCCGTTTCAACTGCATGGCAGCAGTTTTCATCAACTGCCATGCAGTTGAAACGGCTGTCAGGTGAACAGCTGTCTGTTGTACAATAATGCTTGTACAATAAACCACGTTTTTTCTTTCACTTCATATCCGTGTGCTGGTTCCAATCCTTTCCTGTAAGAGGGGGTAAGTGCTTTCATGTTTCTCATATGTACCTGGCACCGGACTATTAACAATTACCTGCATTGAGTGCCATCCTGTGACACATCATTCTATATATATATATATATATATATATATATATATATATATATATATATATATATATATATATATATATATATATATATATATATAGAGAGATATATATAGAGATATATATATATATATATATATGCAGCCACAAAGTAGCCTACTCTGGTGTATATACTATGGGCCTGATTCTGGGCAGACACTGTGGGGACAGCTGAGGAAGTGGAGCAATGTATTCTCGAATGCACATCCGCATGTGCCCAAGTTTTGTAGACCAGAGCGCATCACAGATTTGGGACACCTGGAAGCAGATTTATGACGGGTGTTCCTGGACAGGTTATGGGTAAAAGGGTTGACTACATGAATGTCGACACGCATTAGGTCGACCACTGAAGGTCGACAGGGCTTGTGTCAACACCTGAAATAGGTCGACAGGGCTAAGGTTGACAGAGTTTGGAAGGTCGACACAAGCATTACGTCAACAATGGGAAGGTAGCCGGTCAAAAAGTTGACATGAGTTTTTCACGTGTTTTTTGTCACTAATGTTGACATAGTCAACATGGACACCGTCCCCTCACATCGGCTTGTTGTGCTCGCCATGCTTCGGGCACTATAATATTCTCCCACCACTCCGTAATGGATGGTAGGGTATGAAATACTGTCTGTCGGCACATGTCGGCTCAAAATAAACACATAAACTCATGTTGACTTTGGGACTGCCCACCTTCCCATTGTCGACGTAATGCTTGTGTCAACCGTATGACCCTGTCGATCTATTTCAGGTATCGACCTACAATGGTCCCCTGGACTACGAGGTAGCACAGTAGTCATTGTGGGTTGCTAATAATAATGACACAGATGCGTCGACGCTTCCACATCTGCCTCCGCAGCAGAATCAGCCCCTACTGTATATCTTCAGTCTTTGCATTTTGTACACTTGACCTACTACCTCACACAAAGCAGCTTCTTGGGCGCTGCCTGAATTAATATGTGTTCTCTTTTGTCATTTATGTTTCTACTTAAATGTTCAAGTGCTATTGAAAACCCCCGGTGCTATCATGAGATAACTGCGTAAGCGGCTAAGAGGGGATTATATAGCCGAGTGCTTTTTACTGCATTGCAACTCCAATATTTCACTCTAAGTGGATATATGTTTTTTAAGTGTTTAGGCCTTTTCTTATAGCCCCTTTTACAATGTAGCATCACCGTTGCTTGAATTACAAACAACTGTAATGTACAAATCTGAGGCTAGTCCGCCGCCCTTTGTCCTTTAGCCACAGAGACACACAGAGCGAGACCTGGCACCGCCGCGGGTATTGAGCCAGTAAACAGATTAGCGGAAATAATTCCACAGCCATAAAAAAGTACATCAGGCGCTAGAACTTTATGCCTTATATGGGTTCATTATGCTGGAGATAAGCCGGGATGATATCGATAACTGCCGACCTCATTTGCATAGAGCGCAGAGGATTGCATACATAGACTTGCCTATGGTTGGAGGATTTTCTTATTGCTGTGCGTTTAATCTGGGCCGTAGAGGGAATGCCGGGGCATAAACAATCAGAGCAGTATTTTAGCAAGTTAAGTCTGGAGTTTTTCAATTTAGTTTTACTGCCTTACAGCCGGAGCTGATGGGGCAGTAAATGAAACGAGCTTTGCCTCTTGTTGTGCCGCGGTTCTGCATAAGTGATGTGTAATTGTAACTAACTTCCCCAAAGCCTAACTTGTATGGCTGCCTGCTGGGTCTAATTTCTATGGACAATCCTGGTTTTGTAGCCTGTCCGGTCCGGTGTTCCGATGTTTTGCCCATACCAGGGAAATAGTTCTATTTTTTATTTTGTAATGCCGACCAGTTGCACGATACAATTTCATTTTTCTTACATAAAGGTATTACTATATATATTGTTATTTTCTGGTCTTTTATCACCCCCCCCCCCTGCATTGGCAAGTCGCCTAAAAGTGAGAAACTTTTGTCCAGTGTCATAGGTTCTGGGTTAAGGTCTACACCAGGGGTGGCCATACCTGTCCTCAAGATCCACCAACTTTTCATGTGTTTTAGGCCACCTGTGGATCTATGGTAGGAATGAATGCAGCAGGTATGAAAATTTGAGATGTGCAGACTCGGATTCCAGAGATCCGAGCCCCCACGGACGTCATCATTCCGAGCCCGGTTCCAAGCAGCGCTCAGAGATTCCCACCTGACTCGGGTCCGTCCGCGTGGTCAGAACGTCATCTCCCGGCGCCGGATTTCGCGAGGCTTTAAATAGCAGCTGCTGCGCCCGCCATCTTCACTCCAGTCTAGTAGTGGGTTGGGAGAGGGTGTGTTGGTGCTGCTGCTGGGGCTTATACTTGAGCTTGACCTTGACTTGAACGCAATATTTTTTATTCGCTGGGGCTGTCTCAGTGCTGCTGTGTAGTCTAACTGTGTCAGCGGCGTAGCTACGTTTTGGGCGCCCCCCCGCCTTAAGGGGGGGGCGCCCCCCGCCGCCCATTCAAACCCCCCCAATCCCCCGCAGCCTTACCTTTCCCTGGTCCCGGCGGCTCCGTTCTTCTGCTGTGGACCACCACAAAATGGCCGCCCCCATACAGCAGACAGTTTCAGAGAACTGCCGGGACCAGCGAAATAGGTAAGCCTGCGGGGGATTGGGGGGAGGTGTAACTATAGCACCACAGCCCCCGGCGCCCCCATATGCACAGCGCCCCCCCCCCCCGCGCGGTGGCGGGGGCTGCGTGCTATAGTTACGCCACTGAACTGTGTACCTGTAGTACTACTGTCTCCTCTGTGCTGGGGCCTACCTCTGGTGCTGTAATATATATTATATGAATAATTAATTATATTATATATAGTCCACTGGTGCTGCCTGCACTGAATCTGCCAGTATTATTTAGTTACTCAGTCCTCTGTTGCCACTGGCAGTGCTACTGCCTACCTAGTGTACCTACCTAGTACATACTAGGCTGCTATATCCAATTTAATTAAAAAATAATACTTGTGCTGTGTGGGACTGTAAAAAAATAATTCCATGCTGCTGGTGCACTGACGTGTGCCACTGAGTGCCACTGCCAAGCAGTACCTAATAATAAAATTAATTATTATAAATTCTGCTGGTGCACTGCATAAAGCTACTGGTGGTGTGTAATATAACTACCTTTTGTGGTGACCACTAGCAGTGCTACTGCCTGCCTGCCTACCTACCTAGTAGTTTATTTTTTCTACCTACTAGGCTGTTATATTATTAATACTTAATTAATTGAATTATATATAGTCCACTGGTGCTGCCTGCACCGAATACTGTGAATAGAGGTTGTCAGTATTATTTACTCAGTCCACTATTGCCACTGGCAGTGTTACTGCCTAAGTGTACCCACCTAGTAGTACAACTACATACTAGGCTGCTACAGATGGGTCACGGTCCATCTTTGCTGGGGATGGCGCTGGCGTCGCCAGCCGCCATCCCCCGCCAGCGCCATGGCGATCGTGAGAAGGGGGCGCGCGCGCACGAGAGGCGCGCGCGCCCCCTTCCGACGGCGCTTCCAAACGTTTCCCCGGGTCCCCGCCGGCTTGCCGGCGGTAACCCGGGGTCCCCGCCGCCTGCCCGCATCCCCCCTAACCCCCCCCTAACCCCGTCCGTCTCCCTGAGGCGGAGACGGACAGGGTTTCCGCCACGCTAGCGACGGAGACTGAGACGCGCGTGCGCGTGAGACGCACGCGCGTCTCAGTCTCCTCGCTGGCGAGGCTGCTGGCGGGTCGCCAGCGCGTACGTTCTGGCGACCCGCCAGCAAGGATGTACAATGACCCATCTGTATATCTAATTTAATAAAAAAATAATACTTGTGCTGTGCGGGACTGTAAAAAATAATTCCATGCTGCTGGTGCACTGACGTGTGCCACTGAGTGCCATTCTTACACGAGCCACGTGTTTGTGCCGCACACTTGTGTGGCTTAGCATAGTTATCCAGCTACCTCGGTGCAAACTTTTGCCCTAAAAACAATATTGTGAGGTGTGAAGAGTTCAGAATAGACTGGAAATGAGTAGAAATGAATGTTATTGAGGTTAATATAGCGTAGGAGCAAAAAAAACCCACAATTCTGCGATTTTAGCAGTTTTTATGCTTTTTTACCAAAAAAAATCAGAACCCAAAACCCAAGAAAAGTAAAACACAAAACACTTAGGAGGTGTTTTGGCAAAACCCATTATAACCCAAAACCTCAAGGTAATTCAGAACCCAAAACCCGAAAAGTGGCAGGTGCATGTCCCTAGTGAAAATGTGACAGTTAGTAATGACTACAGCTGTGCACCAGGTAGGGAGCAGTGCCAGATTAAGCCTTTGGGGGGCCCGGGGCACTTTAGACAGGGGGGCCCCCTTGCACTTGTCATTACTGGCCGCAAACTGCATGGGGAATATTACACTGTCAAAATACAGCGTAAAGGCAGTATAAACTTGGTCAATGGGTAACTTCAGGGGATATATATATATATATATATATATATATATACACACATATATACACAAGCATACATACATACCACATGAAAAGCCTGTGTTTGTCCCTCTGCACCTTACTCTGTAGGAGACCTCACAGTCCCAGTGCTGCCTCTGATTAAAAACCCTCCCATGACTAGGCTGCTGCTGCTGTTATCCATGGGCCTGAGAAGCATGTAATGATCTCCACCAATCAGAGCTCAGCACAAACATCTCAGCCTCTGCCCTCTGGTGCAAAGTGTCATGGGACTAAGTCAACTCCCAGTAATGCACTGCACACTTGGCTCCCAATGCTCAGCACCATTAATCATTGTCACATTGGCAGCTAGGTGAAGCTGCAGCACTACCCCACTCCCATGCACAAAACCTTTAGCTAAAAAAAAATATATATTTTTTTTTAAAAAAAATACATGCCAACCACAGGGGGCCCCTAGCTAGAGGGGGGGCCAGGGGCACTGACCCCTTGTGCCCCCATTATAATCCGGCCCTGGTAGGGAGTCTGGGAAATGTGACAGTTAGTAATAACTACAGCTGTGCACCAGCTAGGGAGTCTGGGAAATGTGACAGTTAGTAATGACTACTGCTGTGCACCAGCTAGGGAGTCTGGGAAATGTGACAGTTAGTAATGACTACTGCTGTGCACCAGCTAGGGAGTCTGGGAAATGTGACAGTTAGTAATGACTACAGCTGTGCACCAGCTAGGGAGTCTGGAAAATGTGTCAGTTAGTAATGACTACTGCTGTGCACCAGCTAGGGAGTCTGGGAAATGTGACAGTTAGTAATGACTACTGCTGTGCACCAGCTAGGGAGTCTGGGAAATGTGACAGTTAGTAATGACTACAGCTGTGCACCAGCTAGGGAGTCTGGGAAATGTGTCAGTTAGTAATGACTACTGCTGTGCACCAGCTAGGGAGTCTGGGAAATGTGACAGTTAGTAATGACTACTGCTGTGCACCAGCTAGGGAGTCTGGGAAATGTGATAGTTAGTAATGACTACTGCTGTGCACCAGCTAGGGAGTCTGGGAAATGTGACAGTTAGTAATGACTACTGCTGTGCACCAGCTAGGGAGTCTGGGAAATGTGACAGTTAGTAATGACTACTGCTGTGCACCAGCTAGGGAGTCTGGGAAATGTGACAGTTAGTAATGACTACTGCTGTGCACCAGCTAGGTGATCTGGATAATGTTACAGTTAAGGCCCCCTTACATTAATTGATTTGGGCCCGATTTCACCCGACTCGTATGGATTGGGCCATGAAATCGGCCCAAATCACATGTGCTGACATCCCATCCGACCCGATGTGCGGCCCTATGCGCATCGGGTCTGGGTTGGGCTGAGCTCTCTCAGCCAATCGCTGGCTGCCCATTCATTTCTATGTGTTTTTTCTTTTCTATGTACGTCCGCTGCCCGGCTTCCCCTACGCTACCTGGCTCTCTGGTCCCCTCACCACATTCACCGCCCAGTGCGCCCACTGCCTCCCTGCGGCCCCTGTCTGGCTCTTTGCACATAGCCCCCCCCCCCCCGCCCCGCTCTGTTCACTGCTCCCTCCCCTCCGCTTTCTATGTGCGCTCGCAGCCCGGCTTCCCCTACACTACCCGGCTCTCTGGTCCCCTTGCCACATTAACCGCCCACTGGCTCTCTGCTCCCCCTGACCAGCAACATGCACAAGATCGCCGGTTACAAAAGGTCGACGTGAAAAAGATTGACCTTGACAAAGGGTAGGGACATGCAAAGGGTCAACATGGAAAATGTAGACACATGAAAGGTCAATATTACTTTATCAGGTTTTTTGGTATCAATGTCGACAGTTGAGAACGTGGACCCCCAATTAATGTAGCATGTACATTCACTTCACGCCAAGTGCGCTATCACTGAGCTCGGCACATTTTACTGTTCCCAATCGGGTATCCGCGTAGTTAAATTAAGAAAAATTCCAAAGAATAAAGAAAAAAATCACGAAAAACATGTCGACCATTGTCATGGCGACCTTTTTTGCTTTTGTCAATGCCAACTTCGTTCACGTTGATCTTTTGACGTTGACCAATCGACTATCTAGACCAGGGGTCTTCAACCCATGGCCCGCGGGCCACGAGTGGCCCGCCGAGTAGATTTAGGTGGCCCGCCAGTGAATTGCGTTTTTTTTTAAATTAAATGCCGTGCTGATTAAAAAAAAAAATATATCCTTCCACGCGCTGTCCCCTTAAAATCCTTCCGCACGCTGTCCCATTAGCAGTGGGATGCGGCGGAGGTGAATGTGCTGGCTGGGGCGGGTGGGACTGTGGGCGAACATGTGCATTGTGTACTTCCTGACGCCGCGCACCCGTCCCGCCCATGTCCTTTCAAACAGCCGGGAGACTGGAGTGAGTGTGACAACCGCCGACAGCCGCGCACCTGTCCCTGCCTGCTCCTTGGCTGTTAAGACAGCCGACGCCGCCAGCAGCAGCAGCAGCCCTCTGAAGGAGACCTCTGTAAGGGACACTAAGGCAAGTGTCTCAGGAGAGGGTGATGCCGGCTAGCTACCGTGGTGCTGACTATGTGGGAGGGGGGCTGGCAGTGCAATGTGGCCCTGTGTATGGGGAGGGTGCTGACTATGGGGGAGGGGAGCTAGCAATGCAATATGGCCCTGTATATAGGGAGGGTGCTGACTATGGGGGAGGGTGGGCTGACAGTGCAATGTGGCCCTGTGTATGGGGAGGGTGCTGACTATGGGGGAGGGGGGCTGGCAGTGCAATGTGGCCCTTTATATAGGGAGGGTGCTGACTATGAGGGAGGGGGGGCTGGCAGTGCAATGTGGTGCTGACTAAGGGAAGGCTGGCATGCTGCCCAATGCAGTGCTGACTATGGAGGGAAATACTAGGGCATTTTGTGAGGGACACTACTGGTGGCATTTTATGAGGGACACTACTGGTAGCATTTTGTGAGAGGCACTGCTGGGGGCATCATATGCATAAGCAGGAGTATTGGGGGCTTTATAGTGCAAGGTGCAATGGGCATCATGGTGTGAGGCATAATGTGCAATGGGTGTCACGGTATGTGGCATAATGTGTAATGGGCATCATGGTGTGAGACATAATGTGCAATGGGCATCCTGTTGTGTGGCATAATGTGCAATGGGCATTCCGGTGTGTGGCATAATGAGCTATGGGCATTCCGGTGTGTGGCATAATGTGCAATGGGCATCACTGTGTGTGGCATATTGTGCAATGGGCATCACGGTGTGTGGCATAATGTATAATGGGCATCATGGTGTAATGGGCCTTCATGTTTATATGTCACTGTGCGGCCTTTAGACAGCCAACTTAAGTGTGGAAGGACAACAACCATTCCTGCGGTAACCAATGTCTGGTCATGCAGTTTGCAAAAGTGAGATGTCAGGTACTTTTTTTCCTGCTAGTTCACACTCTTATCATTAGACCACGCCCCTTATAATTAGGCCACACCCCTTTTGTGAGCGCGCCTGCGGCGCACGCAATTTCTTAAATATCAAATTATGTATAAGGGGCTGCATTTTTATTCTGTTCGCACTGGGGCCCTAATTGTTTAAAAAAAGCAGACTATATATTGGGGGCAGGGTTTATGTGTATGGGCAGCTGTGCCAACTATCTATGTGGGGGCTGTGCTGTCTATCTATTAAGAGCTGTGCTAATACCACAGTAGAGCTTAGTGGCCCTCGGGCTTCGTTTAATTTTTTAATGTGGCCCACACTGTCTTAAAGGTTGAAGGCCCCTGATCTAGACGCTGTCGACCTGTTTTTTCGGATACCAGTGCGATCATACCACTGTAATTCCGCTGGCAGCTTGCTACCTAATTTATACCTCCCAACATACGAGAGACGGGAAGTGGAACCCTGCACACGCCAAAGGCGTGAAGCCAAAATGTTGGATGTGTGGCCTAGTTGCACGGGGCGTGGCCTATGCTCTCGATGCTTCCGTAAGCCATGTCCCCATTTTCTCTGTGAGCCACAGGCCATGCCCCCAGCCCCTCTATCTCTGGGAATAGATGCTTTGCGCATCTATTTACAGAGCAGCACCGGGTATTGTGGATTGCCAACTATCTCACCACCGCGGGACACTCCCGGACCTGGGCGGGATGCGGGACCCTCCCAGTAGACTGGGAGGGTCCCGCAAAAATGAGGACATTTGGGACTTATAAAGCAATCCAGCAGCCGCAGCTTGTGGCTGTATGCACTGGGCATTGTGGCTGTACACTGCTGCACCGGTTTTAAATCTGGATTTTTGAAAATATTTTACCGGCACTCTTCTTGCCGTCAGCTGTAAGTCTCCCTGATTTTCAATGTTGTGCGTTGATGTTTCTCTGTGACCGACAATGCAGTCAGCATTAATATTCCGAGTTCCGGTAACACGCATTCATATATTACGTTCACATTCACACGTTTTGACACAACATTCATCTCAACAGACAACGCTTTTCACTCTGTTTACAAAATTGCATATACTGTAACGTGGGATCCATCATTTATTACAGCACAAACCGGGGAGTGAAATATAGCTTAGCTTGGAGTATGCTGACCTAAACCCCATTAAAAATATGACTTTGTTCTTGATGTATTGTAAATCCAGCTCAGATTGTGCAAGAATGAAATAAATGGCCAAGAATGCTACCTGTGGCATTTCCTTAACGATTGCATTATATTCCTATTCTCTGGCAAGTATCATTCACTCATCAAGTAATCTCACCTCTGTCAACCTTTCTTTTTGCAGCCATGACCTCCTGTGTTCTCTTGAAAATGTTTTTTTAATCCCTTATAGAATATTATTTTGTATTCTTTAAATAACAAGTCAGTTATTATCATCATGCACTATTTTTGTAACTGTCTTTTTTTTTTTCAAAATGACTATCTCTTTAGTAAAAAGTGTCAGGAGGGAAAATAAACTTGGCTGCCATTAAAGAACACATTCAGGGCCTGATGCGCCATGCTGGAAAATGTGAGCAAACCTCCAGAAATTGGGTTTTCAGAGGTTTTGATGCTTACCATGAATGCCCCCAGCTCCATGATTGTTATAGATTCCTGGCTTGGATGCGGTAGGCACTGCCATGTTTAGAAAGCAAGACCTATCACGCCTTGCCGCTGAGAGGGATCCAGTCAGATACCACCCAGCACCCCCTTTAGGCAGCGCTTGCTTCATTTGACACAAGCACAGATAGTCCTATCAGAGCAAAGGACAGTTCTTACTGTAAAATCTGTAAGCATCTGGTTTTACTAGCCACCACTATACTATGCTTGTGAAGAGTGACAGGATGCATCACAAGCAAAATGCAATGCTTACTGCATCCCCTCCTCTGCCTGTTTTATAGACACAGCAGTCCAGAGCCTCAGTATGAAAACAGAGGTGGGAGAAGGAGGATGAGGATATCACAGTGAAAAAAAAATCAACTCTCAGTGGTGCATTTCAAAGCCCCTCTGCTCTGCTTTGTTTTCCGCGTGACACTAAAAATTCATCAAAATCATCAATTACTAATACTGTAGAGATCTGAAGATGAATTTAGAAAGTTAGGAACTGCTCTAAAACAGGTGGCAACCACTGTAACTTTTTCAGAAGTATTGCCAGTACACCAAGGGGAAGATAGAACTCTGAGAATTAGAAACTTCAATGTTTGGCTAAGGAATTGGTGCAACGAGGAGAGATTTGGATATTTAGGTCAAAGTCAAGCTACCTGGCAAGACAGAGCCTTATATAAAAGTGATGGTCTGCACCCATCTTCAAGGGGAACGAGAATATTAAGTGAGAAGTTTGGAAGCTTCATAAGCAACTATTTAAACTAGCAGAGGGGGGGCAGTGAACCAAATAAGAATGAAGAAATCTGCTCCCCCAACCTAGAGGTATTGTCTCTGCAGGCAAATGGAACAGAAAGCCTATCCACTGCAACAGAAGATAATGCCGATCAAAACCGAATAGATATAGGCAGAAAGATGAACATAGCTAGCAGCAGGAGATGCACAAACACAACTTTAAGAGCTATGTGTGCAAATGCTAGGAGCTTAGGAAATAAAATCCTAGAACTAATTGCAATAATGACAAGGGATGAACTGGATATTGTGGCTATTACAGAGACATGGTGCAATGAAAATCATGATTGGGACATAGCTATACCAGGATATACTTTATTTAGGAAGGACAGAATGGGAAAACTTGGAGGAGGGGTTGCAATATATGTGAAAAAAATATATAAAGACTACCTTAATACAAAGTATTGAAGAAAAAACGGAGGCCCTTTGGGTGACCATAGAAACAGGGGAGAAGGCAATTCTTCATATAGGGGTGATTTACAGACCACCAGGTCAGGAAGAGGAACTAGACAAGAGCCTATTGCAGGACATCAATAAAATGGAATTAAAAGGAGAGGTGATAATCATGGGAGACTTTAATCTACCTGATGTAAACTGGGAGCTGCCTGTTGCAAGTTCCACCAGAAGTAGGGACATGCTGAATTCCTTGCAAGGAGCATCCCTCCAGTAATTGGTGAGGGAGCCCACTCGTAAGGACGCAATATTAGACTTAATACTTACAAATGGTGACAGAATATCTGACATAAATGTGGGTGAAAATCTGGGATCCAGTGACCATCAAGCAGTATGGTTCAAAATAAAGACAGAGACTGACTCATCGCACACAAAAACAAAGGTGTTAGATTTTAGGAAGGCTGATTTTGTAGAGATGGGAAACTCTGTAAGGGATTCTTTGGCGCAGTGGAAGAACTTGGAAGGAGTGCAGGATAAGTGGGAAAAATTAAAAAGTGCAATTCTAAAAGCAACAGAACTTTGTGTCAAAAGAGTTAGGAAAAACACAAGAAAAAGAAAGCCATTGTGGTTTGCAAAAGAAGTAGCAAGTATTGTGAAAGCAAAAAAGTTGGCCTTTAAGAAATTTAAGCAGACGCAGAAGAATGAGGACAAAAAGGTGTATCTTGTTAGACAGAAGGAGGCTAAGAAGGTAATCAGATGTGCAAAAGCACAGGCTGAAGAGAAAATGGCCCAGTCAGTGGGTAAAGGGGGGAAAACTTTTTTTAGGTATATAAGTGAAAGGAGAAAAACAAAAAGTGGAATAATTAGACTGAAGACAGAGAGTGGAAGTTTTCTTGAGGGGGACAATGTAATAGCAGATAATATTAATAATTATTTTTGCTCAGTATTCACTGCTGAAAGAGAGGGGAAGGGGCCACAGTTAAGTTGCAAGTATAGTCAGAAAACTGAGGGAGAGACAAGTACATTTACAGAGGAAAAAGTCCTCACAGAACTCTCAAAACTGAAAGTGGATAAATCAATGGGGCCAGATGGGATACATCCAAGGATACTAAAAGAGCTTAAAGGGGAGCTGGTAAAACCAATAACAGAATTATTCAACCAGTCACTAGCTACTGGAGTAATCCCAGAGGACTGGAAAACAGCTAATGTAGTCCCACTGTACAAAAGTGGAAGCAAGGAAGAGGTAAGCAACTATCGACCAGTGAGCCTTACATCAGTAGTAGGGAAATTGATGGAAACACTCTTAAAACAAAGAGTTGTAGAATATCTCAAAACCAGCAATTTGCAGGATCCAAAACAGCATGGGTTTACTGGGGGAAGATCATGTCAAACAAATCTTATTGACTTTTTTGACTGGGTGACTAAAGTAATAGATCAAGGTGGGGCTGTAGATGTAGCTTATCTAGACTTTAGTAAAGCTTTTGACACTGTCCCACATCGCAGACTGTTAAATAAACTTGAAAGCTTGGGATTGGATTCTAAGATAGTTGAATGGATAAGAGCGTGGTTGCAGGACAGAAAACAGAGAGTTGTAGTAAACGGAGTACAGTCAAAGGAGGGAAAGGTTACAAGTGGAGTACCCCAGGGATCTGTACTTGGACCGGTGCTTTTTAATATCTTTATTGGTGATATTGCAAATGGAATTGAGGGTAAAATGTGCCTTTTTGCAGATGACACAAAGGTATGCAACAGGGTAGACACACCAGGAGGGGTAAAACAAATGATTGAGGATCTAGGCAGATTAGAGAAATGGTCAAGAGAATGGCAACTACAGTTTAATGCCAAAAAATGCAAAATCATGCACTTGGGTCTCAGAAATCCAAAGACTCAATATACAGTAGTATAAATGGCACTCTAATGGAAACTACTGAGGAAGAGAGGGATCTAGGTGTCACTATTTCAGGGGACTTAAAAGCAGGTAGGCAATGTAACAAAGCAATGAAGAAGGCAAGTCAGATGCTTGGTTGCATAGGGAGAGGTATCAGCAGTAGAAAGAAAGAAGTAATAATGCCACTGTATAGGTCATTGGTACGACCTCACCTAGAGTATTGTGTTCAGTTCTGGAGGCCATATCTCCAGAAGGATATAAATACATTAGAGACTGTACAAAGAAGAGCAACTAAAATGGTGCATGGCCTACATCACAAAACGTACCAGGAAAGACTAAAAGATCTTAATATGTATACTTTAGAGCAGAGAAGGGAAAGGGGGGACATGATAGAAACTTTCAAATATACCAAGGGCTTTAACAAGGTACAGGTGGGAGACATTCTTCACAGGAAGAGGAGCAACAGAACACGAGGACATGCACTGAAACTAGAGGGAGGAAGATTCAGGGGAAATGCGAGGAAGAATTTTTTCACAAAAAGAGTAGTACATAAGTGGAATAGCCTCCCAACAGAGGTGGTAGACGCAAATACAGTAGTACAATTTAAACATGCTTGGGATAAGCATATTGATATCCTTACAAAAAAATAAGGATCAAATATGGTTTGAGGTAACATGTTTAAAAAAAGGAGCAGACTAGATGGGCCAAGTGGTTCTTATCTGCCGTCAAATTCTATGTTTCTATGTTTCTATGAAGAAAGAAAATGATGTATGTTATTATCCAAAGAAACTTGTGCCCAAATTGAGCTACAATTGGATTGCTCTATTGGGTGCCATCTAGTGGTAGTTAGAGGGAGATGAACAAATACTGTAAATTCCCACCATGGTACTCAAAAACAAAACACCAGTCTGAAAAGATAATCTACTGTATGTAAAAAATGCTTTAGTAAAAAATATTATTTTTTTTGTACATTTTTTTTTTTTAAATAATCTATTTCTTTTGTTTTCAGGGTTCAGGAAGATATTCCATTTATATTGCAAATTATGCAGACCGAAAAGTGGGTCCTCACGCCTTGATTGAGATGGACGAAGCGGCCAGCGACTTGGCCAGAGGAATCGTCGTATTGTCCAATGTAGCAGCCGAAGCTGGCGTCAATAAGTACACAGGTATGGGTGACGGATTTCTCACTTATCTAGACGCGCATACAGTATGTACAAGAAGGAGTGACAAGCTTACGCTGTAGGGAAGTTTTATGCAGCCTGCAGGGATTTTGTTTTTCAGTTTCAAACAAGGAAGCCCAGAACATTCCGTGACTTCATGGCATGTTTATTTAAAATCACAAAGGGTTGAATTTCAACCGCTGAAATCATATTTATCATTTACCTGCCAACCACCTATTTTATATAAAAGGCAAATGCATTTCTCCATCATTGGAGTCGCAGATCCTCTTCCTCCAGCCATGGTGGTATTAGGGAGACTGGGGACTCCTGAGACAATGGATTCCCCAAACTTGCAGGGCCATCTCCCGTCTCTGATAACACTACTTCTGTTGCCATGGCGTCGCTGGAATCGAAACTGCCAGAGTAGAATATACAGCAGGGTTGCCTACCCTCTCGGAATGGCCCGGGAGGATCCCGAAAATCGGATTCTGGGGGACCCGCACTCCACCCCCCGATCTCTTCCCCTGACCTCTGAATTTAAATTCTGCAATCCGCAGGTCTCAGAGGAGGGGACGGAGCTAAAATGTCCGCGCCAATCGCGTCATTTTCACCCCGCCCCCTCCACGGAGATCCGTGAATTAGGTTATTTTACATCCTGGGGGCAGGGCTTAATTAAGTCATGCTCAAGCCCCGCCCCCCGAACTGCTGCTTGAAATCTCCTCTCCGGGCTTCTCCCGGAGAGGAGACTGAAAAAAGTCGGCAACTCTTATTTTCACATTTCCCACCAAGAGGGATCCAATTGGATCCCTCTCATTCCCCTGTCCCTGGCTATGGTACGTACGCCATACTGCACTTGCACAGAAGGACTACCGGTTCATAAACTCCCCATCGCAAAGGACAGCTCTTATTGGGAGAGCTGTGCTTTGCAATTGTAATCACATTTGAGGTACTGTACATACCTGCCTTTACTGTGTTCATATATGGAGGGGGGGGGGGGGGGGGGGGCTAATGTGATTTTTTTTTTTGTTCACGTGGGGCAAATGGATTATTTTTTACCTGTGGGGGCCAGTGTGTGTGTGTTTGTGTGTGTGTTTCCCCATGGGGGAACTGATGGCCGCCATAATCAAAAGCATGTAAAGACCTCACTATACAGATGGACCGCAAGCTGGAACAACTATAGTGGAACGCACACGTAATGCCCTCTTCCGGTGGGGTACCAGAAAGTGTGACTCACGGCCAGGATGGGTGAGAGCCGCAGATGACACGCAGACACAATGGGTGAGATTTAACCCCTTCACGACATTTGACGTATATATACGTCATGGTCGGGAAGTACTTCCCGACACATGACGTATATATACGTCATGACTTCTAACTGTCACTGCGTCTAGAGACGCAGTGACAGTTAGGTGATGTCTGCTGTCCCTGACAGCAGACATCCCCCCTCGCCGCCCAGGGGGGGCAGGGGTGCCCCCCCCGGTCGGCGATCGCTGTGATTGGCTGTTCAAATCTGAACAGCCATTCACAGCGTTTCCTGTGTTACCGGCGGCTAAGCCGCTCGGTAACACAGGGATCGGTGGTGATCGGTGCTGTCAAGTACAGCACCGATCACCTCCGATGTGCAGCCCCCCCTCCAACCCGCCGGGCACTCACCCGGCAGCAGCAGCAGCTCCCCCGGCTCCCCCGGAGCGTCTGAAGCGCACGCAGCGCTGACCTCCTCCCCCCTCCCCCCCGCAGCAGCAGCAGCAGCATCAAGCTGCAGAAAAAGTAAAAAAAATAAATATATGCACTGAAAAACTATATATATATATATATATATATATATATATATACACACACACATATATATATATATATATATATATATATGTGTGTGTGTGTATATATATGTATATATAATAATGAAAAAAGGCAAGATGGCACTCACTTGTAGGGAGTTCAGTCGGTGCAGGGTCCAGAAATGTTACTATAGAATCACACTCACCCCATCCACAGCAGCAAACGGAGCAAGATAAACGGATCAGCACTCAGTGATTGGTGAAGAAAGTAAAGTGTATTTACATTACACGCATGTTTATAACAAACAGTGCAGACAGCTGTCCCAACAGCTGTTTCAACCAGGGTGTAACCGGGACACCCTGGTTGAAACAGCTGTTGGGACAGCTGTCTGCACTGTTTGTTATAAACATGCGTGTAATGTAAATACACTTTACTTTCTTCACCAATCACTGAGTGCTGATCCGTTTATCTTGCTCCGTTTGCTGCTGTGGATGGGGTGAGTGTGATTCTATATGTATATATATATATAAATATATACACACATATATATATATATATATATATATATATGTGTGTGTGTGTGTGTGTGTGTGTGTGTATATACCGCACCGATCGCCAGCCCCCCCCCTCCCACCCGACAGCCCCCCTCCCTCCCACCCACCCGGCTGCCGCAGCACCAGCACCCCTCCCACCCCCCCGCCAGCCGCAGCGCCAGCCCCCCTCCCAAAGCTGGTGACTAAAATGGGGTCACTTGTGGGGGGGTTCCACTGTATTGGTGCTTCGGGGGTCTTGCTAATGCGACATAGCACCCACCATTCATTCCACCACCAAAAATCACTCCTTCCCTTCTGAGTCCTGCCATGCACCCAACTGGTATTTTTTGGTCACACGTGAGGCATTGCCGTACTCGGGAGAAATTGGGGCACAGATTTTGGGGTGCTTTGTCTCCTTCATTCCTTGTGAAAATAAAAAATTTTGAGCCAGAATTGCATTTTTCTGTAAAAAATTACATTTTTTTACACAAAAATGCAGATCTGGCTCAAAATTTTTCATTTTCACAAGGAATGAAGGAGACAAAGCACCCCAAAATCTGTGCCCCAATTTCTCCCGAGTACGGCAATGCCTCATGTGTGACCAAAAAATACCAGTTGGGTGCATGGCAGGACTCAGAAGGGAAGGAGTGATTTTTGGATTTTGCAGCACAGATTCTGGTTGAATGACCCCCGAAACACCCATACAGTGGAACCCCCCCACAAGTGACCCCATTTTGCAAACTACACCCTTCAGGGAATTCATCAAGGGGTATAGTGTACATTTCAAACCCCCCGGGGTTTCACCAATTTTGATACAACTGAGCTGTGAAAATGAAAAATTAATTTTTTTTCATTTTCACTGCCCAGTTGTACCACAATTGGTGAAACCCCTGGGGGTTTGAAATGTACACTATACCCCTAGATGAATTCCCTGAAGGGTGTAGTTTGCAAAATGGGGTCACTTGTGGGGGGGTACCTAACTTTTAGCATCTTATGGTGCCTAGAAACCTACATTGTGCCTAAAAAATAATCTCATAAAAAGGAGGCTCCAAAATCAAGTAGGTGCTCCTTCTATTATGAAGCCTGTGGTTTGGTCACCGTGCACACTAGGGCCACATATAGGATATTTATGAAAACCAAAGAATTGGGGGAATCAATTTTTAGTCACATTTCTCTAGTAAAATCTACTGTGTTCCTTAGAAAAATGTATTAAAATTGCAAATCTGCAAAAAAAATGAAATTTTGAAATTTCACCTACACTTTCTTTTAATTCCTGTGAAACACCTAAAGGGTTAACAAACTTCCAAAATGCTGTTTTGAATACTGTGAGGGGTGCAGTTTTTGAAATGGCATCATTTATGGGGGTGTCTCACATACAAGTCACTCAAAGTCACATCATAACTGACCTGGTCCCTAAAAAAATCAGAGTTTAATATTTTCTTGAAAATTTGAGAATTTGCTATTCATATTTTAAGCCTCCTAGTGTCCAAAAAAATGAAAATGAGGTTGAAATAATGATGGCAACATAAAGTAGACATATGGTCTATGTTAGTTATTCACTATTTTGAGTGGTAAGATTATTTGTCTCACAAGCAGAAAATTTAACATTTTGCAAATCGCAAAATTTTCCATTTTTTTACGACATTTTGTTATTTTTCACAAAAAAACACAGACTGTATCGACGAAAATTTACCACTAACTTGAAGTACAATGTGTCACGAGAAAACAGTCTCAAAATCACTGGGATAAGTAAAAGCAAAAAAAAGTTATCCCCACTTAAGTGATACATGCCAGATTTGAAAAAAAGGGCTCTGTCAGGAAGGCAAAAACTGGCTCTGTCATGAAGGGGTTAATAGGATGAGATATTCAGAAAGTGAGAGATTTGGGCAATCATTTACACTTCAAAATCAAACTGGTTTTGCAGTGTAAATGATTGCCGCTTTAAATAAACTGGAGCTTTCTTCCCAAATCTCTCACTTTCTGAATCTCTCATCCTATTAAATCTCACCCAATATCCGCTTCCGGTGCGCTACCGGAAGTTCGGGACTGGTAGTTCCGAGTGGCGGCATTGGTATTAAGAACACCTGCGAAAAGGTCTATATGAAACGAAAGACAAGGAACGGACTATTTATGATTGTATTTGTTCTATTTAGTGTTAGATGATCCATGTTTGGCATTCGGTTATTCTTTTGCGATGTATAAATATCGGAGGTAAAGACCACACCTACTTACCTTGAAAAAGACACCGCATGGTGTCGAAACCGGTCGGTACTTGTGGACCACAGAGGAACCTTTCTTTTGGACTCTGCTCTTAGCGCTTCCAGGGACTCGTGCCTTTGTCATACACTTGTGCTCATTTTGTCTCCATTTGTTTGTGGACAAAAGTGTTTGGTGAGAGTCCTTTTGTTTATGTACCTCTGTGCCATTTTTTTTATCTGGTTTTTAATGATTAAACTGTATTGCACTATGATGGTGTTTTACTTTACATTTTTTGAGCTACTCATCTTGGATGAGGAGAAGTCCATTGGTGACAGGATCTTGTCCCCCCCCATTAAACGCTTATGTCTACCTTTTAAGTAGACCTTAGTTTCTGGTACGACTGCTTGACTATTTGTGTAGGAGCCCATACACGCTCCGTTTTGGGGCTCGTTTCTTTACTTTTAAAGTACACATCGTATCGGATCACATGCCTTGTGCATGCACTGCGATCCGATGCGATGTGTAGCTAGTACAAAAAGTATGTGCAGCACATACTTTTTGTACCGTACTATGTGATGCGCGGGAGCGCGCATCGCATAGTACAGAACGGAGCCGGACACAACGTGTATGGGCTCCTTGTGTCCTGACATTATGCAATTCATATACAGCAGGGCTGGGCAACACCGGCCCTCCAGATGTTGATGAACTACACATTCCAGCATGCCTTGCATCAGTTTCAGCATGGCCACATAGCAAAACTAATGCAAAGCATCCTGGGATGTGTAGTTCATTAACATCTGGAGGGCCGGTGTTGCCCAGCCCTGATATACAGTATTGCACTATTTGTATTGTTTTCTTTTCTCTTTTGGGTAACACCTGGCTGTGAGAGAGAGAAAAGAGAAAAATATGATATTTTCTGAGCGCCAGAGGAACACTCCTATATCTGTCCTGGTATTGTACGTTTTTTCTTTGATTGAGGTGGTGCTTCAATTAATTGGTAGTGGAACCTTAGGCTGCTTAATTAGCGCATTACCCCATTGGTTCAGAAACCACTTATCTTCCTGAACTGATAGTGTGTCTTTGCAATTAGCGTTCCGTCTCTGCGTGCGTTTGGCGAGAATGGAACGCATGTGGGTGTAAGACACCTGTACGCCCCATTCGCAGCATTGGGACATGCATACGTGCGAGACTCACACCGAGACGGAACACTCTGGCGCCCTGGGTCATTATATAAGCGCTCCATCTGTATATAGCAAAAGATATTGCTCAAAAGGACCCTTCTGAGCGATATCTGTTACTATATTGCCTAGTGTTTACATTGAATATTGTTAACAATGCGTGATGCCATGCGGGAATCGACAAGTCTTTATTTACCCCCTGGATGTAGTCGATAAGTGGAAATGTGTCGTAAACCCCATCCATATTTTATCGTTATTTCTGTACTGGTAGTTTTGGAAGCGATACAGAATTTTTATGTATATGAAGTCTTATGCAGCATACACACTGGGGGATTGTAACCCTATTTGTAAAGCCCTGTACACATGCATCGATTTTTCCCAATTTTCGATTCGATTTTGCTTATAGAAGCAAATTCAAATGGAATCCTAAACGAAATCGAATAGTTTTTGTGTCCCTTTCGATCTACATTCGATTCGATGCGTGCTCCCGTTTTCACAAAATCGAACAGAAAAATCTACTGTACAGCCAAGGAAATGTCGAATTCGATCCAGTAAATCGCATGTGTACAATGTACTATGAATGTATATCGAATTCGATATCTAATGCAAAAGTACAGCTCTAATGCCAAATCGAATGGAAAGATCTAATGCCAGATCTAATAGAAAATCGAATCTACAGCCCTGTACACACACATCAATTTGCTTTTGATTCGATGTTAGAGTAAATTTTCTGTTAGATCTGGTATTAGAGCTTTCCATTCGATTTGGCATTAGATCTGTACTTTTGCATTAGATATCAAATTCGATATACATTCATAGTACATTGTACACATTCGATTTACTAGATCAAATTCAATATTTCCTTGGCTGCACGGTAGATTTTTCTGTTCGATTTTGTGAAAACTGGAGCGCGCATCGAATCGATTGTAGATCGAAAGTGACACAAAAACCATTCTATTTCATTTAGGATTCGATTTTGCTTCTATAAGCAAAATCGAATAAAAAATCGGGTAAAATCGATGCATGTGTACAGGGCTTCACATCGAATCAAAAGCAAATCGATGTGTGTGTGCAGGGCTTAAGACAGGGCTGGGCAACACCGGCCCTCCAGATGTTGATGAACTACACATCCTAGCATGCCTTGCATCAGTTTCAGCATGGCCACATAGCAAAACTAATGCAAAGCATCTTGGGATGTGTAGTTCATTAACATCTGGAGGGCCGGTGTTGCCCAGCCCTGGCTTAAGAGATCTGACTAGATTGCTTAGAATTTAAGGGTCGCTTCATATTTTGGGGCTCACGTGGGGGCCCACGCCGGTAAGGGAGGCGGTTTAGGGCACAGAGTCCTTACACTAGTGAAGCTGCAGTGCTGCCCCTAGGCATAGGCCGAAGCCCTAGGCAATTGCCTAGTATGCCTATGCCTAGGGCCGGCTCTGAGTATCGCTTAACAAGAGGCACCGTCGCCCATTGTATGCGCCCGTCGCCTCGTGTGTTTTGGATATTTGCCTAGAGGCCTCTGAAGATAAATATTGATAGTTATTTTAAGCCTTTCAATGCTGCAATGGAAAGTATTTAACCCTTGATTCATTTGTTTTTGTTATTTTCTTTTTTACATTTTTTTTTTCATGGGTGGATAATTTTAACCTGTGCAAACTGTGTTTTAATTGAGTATATTTTTCTTTTTTTATTTAAATTTGAATTTAGTTTCATAAATTGAGCAGTTTTAATCAGTAACTGATGAAGCCCGTGCATAAGTAGAACCTAATAGCTCTGTTCTAAATATTCACAATGGAAATGTCTTTCTATAAACCTTAGATCCGGACTGAAAGCCATTTCTGTATTATTACAGTTCTGTCTTATTCTATTCGGTAATAAGTGAACATTATTTTTCCAGCTCTTTATACTGCCGCCGTAGTCAAGACCACTGTTGCCATACGCAGGTTTAATACGTGTATAAGTATCAATTTTCTCTCTATTTGCGCAGTTCATTGGCTTCAGAACTCGATCCAAAGACTCCGTCTAATGCTTCTCACACTTCTACATAAAACTTAGGTTCCATTGGATGAGGAGATTTGATATTTGCACAAAGATATTAGATGAGGCAGCTGAGGGTGTAACTCCTCTGGAACGATAAAGGAAACTTTTATTTCTGTAGCTTTCCGAGCAACTCAGACCTGGTTGGACATTACAGGGGGGAATTTACTAATGCTTTTAAAAATTAAATAAGGTGATTCTCTATTGCACCCAGAAAAAAATATACATACTGTAGTTGGATTGGTTGCTATGGGAAACATCACTCTATTTAATTTTAAAAAGCTTCATTAAATGTACCACTTTGGATATGTATTTATGCATACCTCCCGACATTGGTGGCAGTGGATGAGGGACACGTGCGTGACTTTTGTAATTAGGGGGCGTGACTTCCAGGGCAGGGGCATGGCCTATATCCACATCACTCCCACAAGGCCATGCAAATGTTTTTACCGCTGTTGGGGGCATCATTCACGTCATTTTTTGTCCCGTCCCCCTCCAACATTTATTCTCTGATATTCTGCTAAGCAGAGGGTAGCAGGAGGGACTCCCAACCAGGGCCGGCGCTACCCACTCAGCAGCTCCTGCAAAGCAGGGATGCGCCATGCTGAAAAGGCGCTGTCTCCCTCCCTGCTCTGCTAAAGCTGCCTCAGCCCTCACTGTCACTGCCTCCTACACACTGCCCGCAGCGCCTGTCTGACAGCGGGCGGCAGTATGGAGAGGCTGAGCAGCTCCCTGCACCGCGCACACACTGTCCTCCTCCTGCGACCTGCCTCCTCTTCCTCACAGACACTTGCGCTGAGGCATGTAGCGCTGTCTGTGAATGTCTGGATGACATGTCATGTCCGGATCCACTCCCTACCCATTGCTCCCTGTGCCTGTCAGCTGTCAATCAAATGACGAACAGGCAGCAGCGCTGCCTCCCCTTCCTTCCCTCTTCTCAGTGTGCTGTGCCAGTGTCACTGCCAGTCCTCAACACTCCGCCCCCTCTATCTCCTCCCCTCTTCTTCCATCTCCTCCTTCTCTCCCCTCCTTTCCCCCTCAGTCACGAGTGCTGCACATACTTTTTGTACTGCTTTCGGATCGCATCGCACACACATTGCATGCATGCCATGCGATGCAATCTTCTCACAGCGTGTATGGGCACCTTTAGTGCCTGCAACATTTTGCGGACACAGCACTGAGATGGTGTATGCATACATGTACATGCACCCGAGATCCTCCATAGGATCGCATGTTGCATACACTCCCACAATCGGGCTGCAGCTTGTTGCAATGGCAATGTGAAAGAGCGCAAAATGTATGGTTTGCAGGAGGGCGCCGGATACCCTGCTCCCAACTGCCCCCCCTACGTGAGACACATAGCCGGCCCCGGATGAGATGCGGGACTGACCCAAAAAACAACAGGACGGTCCGCGGAAATCGGGACATTTGGGAGCCCAGTGTGTACACTGGTTATTGTTAATGATGCACTCACACGCGCATCATTTACAACGCCCTCCCTTGTCCTGCATGTTCTGACGGGGGAGGTCCTCTTTAACAACGACGCATGGACTTCGCTCCCCCCGTCACCCCATCGCTGTCACTCCCTTCACCACCCACATCGGCAAGTGCCCATCCACAAAGCTAATGAGGCTCATTTTTTTTAAAAGAAATTAATAGAATCTTAAATTAATTACGTCATTCTGGTTTGGGTACATACTTTTTCCACTGCTGCAATAACCTGGGATATTGCTGGGTCTGTTCAGTTCATGGCTTATTGTAAAAGGGTTCTTAAAAGATAACATTGGTCAATAACCCAGGAATCCAACACTGTTAGCTGATAGGGTCGGACCCAGGCAAGGATACAGTGTACATGAAGCGACCTGGGTTATCAATTATTTTCAAAAAGACAAAAATGATGAAATATGTACAAAAAAGATTTATCTTTTGTAGAGGAAAATTTGAGGAGCATTTCATAGAATGTCTTGGAGTTTAGTGTCTCCACACCTTAAGATCTTCTACGTGGTATTTTACGCCTATTCTCTTATACATCAGTCCCAACTAATGGAATTCCTTATGATTAAAGTAATCATTTAAAGATGTTAGCGGACCGTTATGTTTCAGTTTTTGCAAAACCCATCAAGTATTATGGTTTGGATTCGATTTTGGTTTAAAATTTCTTGAACATTCCTAAAAGGAGCTAAAATCGTGTCATTTGGACCAATTATTGTTTTCACGGTATTATTAACCCCAGTAACATTAATTTGGAATAATTTCCAGTCAATTTGGATCGCACACTCCTATTGTGAGTGGCCCCTGAAATCACGAGGCTTATAAGTAGAGACAGGATTATATGCATTTGCATATTTTGCCCATTCTCACTGGTTATTGCATATTTTACATAAAATCTAGTGATGGTGCATATTTTAGGCCCCGCCCCCTTTCCACCCACGAGTCAAAGCACTGCTTTGCCCTACTGCTGAGGACCAGGTAGTGGTAGAGTGTGCAGGCTGGGGCAATATGTGTGCAGTGTGGGGAACCTTGGATGTACGCTGTGTCTGACACTGCTCTAGGCTGCCAATCCATGTTGATAAAAGTCAGTCGGGGTGGATGCCATTACGAAGCTCCTGAACCTTTGCCTGCCCCTGGCCTGGGACTTTACACCAAGAGACAGACTTCTGCAGCAGAGGAGGCAGGCGGAAGGCTTGTGACATCAAACGTTGCGGAGGAAATGCCATCACAATGAGTATGTGGTGCAGGGAGGAAGCCTTCCACTGCGCCGCCCTCACATGCTATGCTGACATTTGATCCATCGGTGCTGGAGATGAGGTTCCGTGTAGTTAATGCCAGAAGAGCCTAGGACGCTGCAGTCTGCTGTAGCAGCCAGGAAGAAAAAAAACCCTGTGTACAGCACTAGACATCTGCAGATGCTGTTGAGGTTTATTTGCAACTAATTGTATGCTGATTTTTAAATAAACAAGTAAAAAAATTACTTTTTATATTATTTAATGTAGCATATTTTAACACTTTTCATGCATATTTTAAGTATTTTTCATGCATATGTGCATGCATATTTCAAGCTTTTTATGTTGCATATAATCCTGTCTCTACTTATAAGCAATCTCAAACCCAAGATTCAAATCCTACTTTCTAGTTCCAACACAAACCGGGACTCGGATCCCCTAAATTTGGGTGATTTTGATTTAAAAAACAAACAAAAACATCTTTCTTTGTAACCAGACAAGGCTTCCCATTGCCCCACCGGTACAGCCGAATTCCCCCCATAGAGGCGAGGAGCAGCATTAATCGTGTATCATATAGAAAAGCACTTGGTTATACTTCTAAAGAAAAAAAAATGTACACATAATAGAGGATAATTTAGAACCCATAGGGCCGATAATAAAAGAAATAAGTATGAAGGGATTTAAATAAATTATTTAAAAAAAATCCAAACAGCAAGAGCTACTGTATATACATACAGATATATAAGAAAACCATGTATCCTTAAGGTACAGACAGGGCAGCACTCCGTTCATCAGTTGAAAAAAGATAGTTCCTTATTTATTCAAAATTTTCAAAATATGGTTTCAGGCCACCAGCATGACAATAAGCATAGTCAACAGCGTTTTGATTAGGAATAGTGGGAGTTAGATACATTCACCCATCCATAGTTTGGCTGTAACGGCTGTGTGGCTGTGGTCGCAGTCGACGAATCCGTTTCGGCACAACTTGCCTTCCTCCAGACTGACTCACAAATGCACTTGCCAACAAGCCTTTTTAAAGCCACCATATGTGAAAGTGAGTTGTATCACCTGTGCAGGTAACGTATGCAGGCCAATCAGTTAGGGTCAATCAGAACAGCGTTCCTTCCCCGGATCTCCTTATATGGGCATAGCAGTTCTATATTGCTTATGACTCAATCAAGTGAGTACAAATACATATACATGGTTAAGACCTAAGTGCTTAGTGTTTACATACCTCAGTCAACGTGTGGTTAGTAGCGGGGGTCTGGGGGCGAGCGAGAGCCGCCGGATGATCTTAGCACATCGCGCCAAGGTCTCCGGTCTCTGTATGCTCAGCCACATTCGCGTCTCAGCTCCATAGCAACACCAGTGTGCGCCGCACTACGTGCAGCGTCACTGGTCCGCGTCGTGGAGCGCAACGTGACCCGCACCGCTTCAGTGCTTACACACGGACTTCCGGCATTGAGTGACACGCACAGGTCTATGTGTGAAGCGCATAAGCTTTAGCTGAGTAACCAGCGGTACCTGGGATCCATAGTGTCTGTCTAAGATCGTACCCATCTAATTCGGCCTGCATAGTTATTGGTACATCAAGTCATATACAATATCAACAAAAAATAAGCAAAAAAGGATATCAATGAAAAAACAAAGAGAACGAAAAAGAAATAGAACACAGCACACATATATACATTACTAGCATCATGGTTATCCAGTAACCAGGGATCTGAAAAGATTATTTAGAAATTGTCTGTCAAACAGGTACTGACATCATAAGTATGAGGATAAGGGGAATTCCTCATTAAGTCCCGAGGGGGATAGTGAATCAAGTTTATGGATCCACTGACACTCTCGTTGCAGTAGGAGCCTATGTCGGTCTCCACCCCTGCGTAATGGTGGTATATGATCCACCGGCATAAATTTGAAGTCACGAATTGAATGATTAGCAGCCACAAAATGTCTCGCAACCGGTGGTGTGTTCCCATCAATGCTGTTTAGGGCTTTTTTGATGGAGGACCTGTGCATCCCTATTCGTTCCTTCGCCATCCTCATGGTTTTCCCTACGTATAACTTGTTACAGGGACAGGTTGTTACGTATACAATATACTTGGATTCGCAGTTCAAGTGATGGAAAATAGGGAACTTCTTTTTGGTGATTGGATGGGTGAATGCGGTGTCCACAATAATATGGGGACAGTTGACACAGCCTTTACATTTGAAAGCACCCTTCTTGGGGGTAAGCCATCCTCTAGATGTCGGTGAGGGGCTAATGTCAGAGTATGTGATTCTTTGTTTTAGATTGTTGCTGCGTCTGTAACTGAATAAAGGAAGATCCTTACAGTCCATCCCTATCATTGGGTCCGAACTAATCACGTGCCAATGTTTGTATATTGCCGTTTTTAGTTGTCCTGAAGAAGTTGAATACATACTGGGGAACACTACACGTTTCAGATTGGTGTTTTCTGATGTCTTGGTCAAGAGACTCTCACGATCAAGTGATAGGCATTTTTGCATAGCGGTTTCAACCTCCTCCTTGTCATAACCTCGCTCAAGGAAGCGGTGTGCCATGTCATGTAAGTCGCTTGAAAGGTCATCTTGGCTCGACGTGATACGTGCCACCCGTACTAGCTGCGAAAAGGGTAATCCCCTCTTGAGGGGTTGAGGATGAAAGCTGTCATACGATAAAAGGGTGTTCTTATCGGTTGTTTTTTTAAAGATTTTTGTGACATATTGATCATCTTGTGCGATTACTGTGACATCCAGGAAGTTCATGGTGTGTGGATTACACACATGCGTGAATCTAATCATTCCTGGTAGTCCATTCAAGAAAGTTATAAAGTTGTTGAGTTCATCTTCAGTACCGGTCCATACCATAAAGAGGTCGTCTATATACCTCATATATACCGCCACATGTTTGGAGAACTGTACATTAGACATGATATGCATCCTCTCATAGTAAAACATATAAAGGTTGGCATACGATGGGGCCATATTGGACCCCATCGCGGTGCCACAACGTTGTAGGAAGAAGGCGTTGTTAAATAAAAAGTAATTTTTACGGAGGATCACATCCATGAGCAAAATCAGATAGTCAACTGGTGGACCGCTATAATCAGGACTGTGCGTTAGAATCTCACGTACTGCCAACAGTCCGTCCTCATGGGTGATGTTAGTATATAGACTGCATATTTTAAGTATTTTTCATGCATATGTGCATGCATATTTCAAGCTTTTTATGTTGCATATAATCCTGTCTCTACTTATAAGCAATCTCAAACCCAAGATTCAAATCCTACTTTCTAGTTCCAACACAAACCGGGACTCGGATCCCCTAAATTTGGGTGATTTTGATTTAAAAAACAAACAAAAACATCTTTCTTTGTAACCAGACAAGGCTTCCCATTGCCCCACCGGTACAGCCGAATTCCCCCCATAGAGGCGAGGAGCAGCATTAATCGTGTATCATATAGAAAAGCACTTGGTTATACTTCTAAAGAAAAAAAAATGTACACATAATAGAGGATAATTTAGAACCCATAGGGCCGATAATAAAAGAAATAAGTATGAAGGGATTTAAATAAATTATTTAAAAAAAATCCAAACAGCAAGAGCTACTGTATATACATACAGATATATAGATAGGACTACATGAATAATAGAGTAAAAAATGAAGATGTAAAAATTCAGACACCTAGAAGAAATTATATGGCCACCTCATCCACTTTAATTGAGTATAATAACCTACTTTTAAAATCTAAAGGAATGACTGATTGGAAACCAAGAACCAAGGAAGGAAAAATGAAAGCGGTAATTGAAGCTAAAGGGGCTGGTGCAGAAGTAAATGTACAGTATGCCCCGTTGCAGAACCTGGATTGCGTGTTTTTTCAGTGCACGTGCCCAGAACCACACAGAAGTACAGTATGCGTGTTTCCATTGAAGTGGAGCAGCTGGTTGTTCGGGGCTGTTCTCACATACAGTAGGCAGGGCCGAAACTAGGGTTTCTGGTGCCCGGGGCAAGACATTCATTTAGTGCTTCCCCCCCCCCATATATATATATGCTTACAGACAACAGAAGGGTGATATTAAACCAACAAACAAGACAATATATCATATATTATATATACACTGTATTCTGAAATGAATTATATATTTATAAATTATCCCTCTAGAAACTATATGAACCTGAAAACAGGGACAGTGCGCTAAAAATTTAGGGCATTTTTTTTTTAGGGGGGGGGAGAAGTGGTGTGGTCACATAGTGGTATCAATTCCCATTATAGCACACACCGTGATGCCCAGTACACATTACAGCACACACCGTAATGCCCAGAGCACATTACACCACAAACCGTAATGCCCCCCAGTACACATTATAAGCAATGGTTAATTGCTGCTGCCACTGGATAGAACACTGTCCCTGAATGATACACAATGTGCCACACACTGCAATGTCCAATATGTCACAAACATACCTCCCAACACTGGAGGCAGAGGAGAGGAGACATATGCGCCCAAAATTAGAGCGTTCACCTACTACCGTGGTACTCCTGCGAGGCTACATCCCCCATTTTTTCCGCTATGAGGGCATGGTCAGCTCTCTAAGAGCTGTAGCCACATGGGGTGCGGCCATGGAAAATGGAGGTGTGATACACATACTGTATGCCCACAATAGTGCAGTGCCAGATACACATGACCCCAAAAGTGCAGTCCGTGATGCCCAATATACCTATGCCGCATACTGTGATGCCCATTATAAATATGATCCGCACCGTGATGCTCCATTATACATATGCCCCACACCTGGATGCTCATTATACATATGCCCCACAACGTGATGCTCCATTATACATATGCCGCACACCGTGATGCTCCATTATACATATGCCACACACATGATGTCCATTATACATATGCCGCACACCGTGATGCTCATTATACATATGCCCCACACATGATGTCCATTATACATATGCCCCACAACGTGATGCTCCATTATACATATGCCGCACACCGTGATGCCCATTATACATATGCCGCACACCGTGATGCCCATTATACATATGCCGCACACTGTGATGCCCATTATACATATGACGCACACTGTGATGCCCATTATACATATGACGCACACTGTGATGCCCATTATACATGACACACACCGTGATGCTCCATTAAACATATATGTCACACACATGATGCCCATTATACATATGCCCCACACCGTGATGCTCCATTAAACATATGTCACACACATGATGCCCATTATACATATGCCCCACACCGTGATGCTCCATTAAACATATGTCACACACATGATGCCCATTATACATATGCATATGCCACACACCTTGATGCTCCTTATTAATGAGCATCAAGGTGTGGGGCATATGTATAATGGGCATCATGTGTGTGGCATATGACATGTTTAATGACTCATTAAACTTTAATGAGTCATTAAACATTTGCCACAGTACACACATGATATCCATTTATACATCAGTAGGTATGCAGGCTGGAGTCAGACACAGTTTAAAAATGAAACATAGATTACCAGATGCAGGGAGATGATTGGGAGGAGCAGCGGCGTTGACGGCATGTCATGAGGCATGAGGGAAGGAGGAGGAATAAAGCGCGATTTCTAGCGCTGGGGATGGGAAGGCAAGTGCTGCTGTGCTGTGTGCTGTTCCCTCACTTGGCGGCAGGAGGTCAGATAGTGACCTCCTGCCTCTCCGCCGTCGGGAAGCGCGTCATCGCTTGGCGGCAGGAGGTCACTATTTGACCTCCTGCCGCCAAGCGAGGAACCGCTACACAGCGGCAGGAGGTAAACTTTACTGTAAAGACAGCGCCGAGCCACTGAGCACCCGGCGAGCTACTCGTCGCTCGCAAGCGACGGGTTAGCTAACAGACACAGTTACAATACGGTGGGCCAGCAGCGGGACTCGGGCTACATCAGTCCACGAAACCCCGCTGGCTGTCTCCCGGACCTGACAGCGCCCCCACCCCCTCCATCGCCCGGTGCGCGTGACCCCCCAGCCCCCCCCCCCTAGTTACGGCCCTGCAGTAGGTGATAATCGTTGATGAACGTGTCAAAGGGAAGATATTAGAACCATGCAGTGTCTGCCAGAAGGGTAAATAAATATGATCACCCTGATCTCCCCTCCCCCTGGATAGTTCTATGTGACTGAACATTGAAAGATTTGACATTTTTATTGATACCTAATAACAAATGTGTTTGCAGATAAAGGGGGGTATTCAATCTGCGGGTCACGGCTGTCGAGCTTGCTAGACATCCATGACCCAGTCCCGTTCTCGGTCAGCTTGACCGAGAACAAGCATGCAGGCTTCAATGTCCCACCTGCCGCGGGGCAAGAAGGGGGCGTGGCCACTAGAAGTGGCCGGGAATAGTCGAGCTGCGGCCGTAAGCTCGGCAATTCCCAGCTCGTTCTGCGAGATCCCCTGCTCAATGCTGTCGAGGAAGACAGCATTGAATAAGGCTCGGCGGCCATCTCCTCCGAAGTGAGATGCTCGCCGGTGATTGCATATCCCCCAAAATAACAGGTTAAAAACATAAGTACAGATGGGACATACATGCGTGTGGAAATCTCAGTCTAATATCAAGGCCGTATGTTTCTATTAAATTAGTTGAGTGCTTGGATGATGTGGACATAGCCCAAATATCAGTCCCGGATGGCTGCAGCCAGGGCCGGATTAACAATGGGCCTGATGGAGCTACAGCTCCAGGCCCACTCTCCAAATGGGCCCATTTTGTAGATGAGGACTGGGGCTTTTCCACAAGCTCAGCCCCGCATCGCTAGCCCCCCGGGAACCGGAGATACCGCTGGGCAAAGCTGCTAATTCCGACCTGCACCCAGTTCCGACGGCTGCCTGTTCAATCTGATACAGGCTGTTTCATATGGATTAATTGGTTCCAGAGATATTGTGGATAAACCAATTTTTTTTATTTCTGAAATGTAATTTCATGGCTGTTCATGTTTTTTGAGGGCAAAGGGCCCAGTTTCATGGGACCAAAATCATTCGAAGCCCACTTAAAAGTTCTTCAATATGATACTGGTCTCATGTAAATGAGTTAGTTGGTTCCGAAGATATAGCCGTTAAAGGATATAGACTACTTTCCTGCAATTGTATAGAATGGACTTACTCCTAAATGGGTAACCCAGATGTGGAGGGAGTGTGCATATACATATTTATTTATTTATTTATTTATTTACAGTTTCTCATATAGCGCAGCAGATTCCGTTACAGTGTCTTATATAGCGCAGCAGATTCCGTTACAGTGTCTTATATAGCGCAGCAGATTCCGTTGCACTTTACAATAGTAGACAGTGATAAAACAAACTGGGTAACAGACAGACTTGGAGGTAGGAGGGCCCTGCTGCAAGCTTACAATCTATAGGGATATAGGAGGGAAACACAAGGACAGGCACCAGTAATAGCATAGCAGTCCCACCAAGTTACAAGTCCAGAAGGGACTATATCATTATATATATCTTTCGATTCTCTCAGTGCTGGTGATACATGGTTGGCACTGCAGCCCATAGTCTGCAGCTGCCGCTGGAAGGTAAGTATATTCTATTTTGCCTCTTTTCTGTGCCAGGCCCTTGCATATGCTAACCTCTTTGCCATTTTCTACCCTATACTAAACCCTCTGCATTTTTCCTATGCCAGCCCCCTGCCTTTTCCAACACACACACACACACACATAAAAATATATAAAATATATATATTAGTTCAAAGTATTTACACAAATAGAGACACACCCATGAGCAGACCACCCAACTAGAACACTGGTCACGCCCCCCACATTATTAGGTGCTGGCCACAACCCCTATTATTGCGCATAAAAGGCCCTTGATCATTTTCCGCGAAATGGGGGGAGCGAAATGAAGCTCCTTGCGGGCTCCCTGCACTCGCCACGCTGCGGGCACGGTGGCAAGCTGCGCTCGCCACCTATTTTATTTTCCCTCTATGGGGGTCGTGGACCCCCACGAGGGAGCAGTCGGGATTCCGATGTCGGAGTAATGACTGTCAGAATACCGACTGTCGGGGAGCCGTCCGGCACCCCTGTCAGTGTATGGCCTCCAATGTAAGTCTGAGTTTCTGAGTCTTAATCAATCTTTCAACTCTGTGTTCAAGCAATCCGGGTGCATGCGCGGCTTAGACGCATGCACAGCAGAAAGAAATCGCTCGACTGCAACTGACATTGATGTTGTGTTGACTCACAATCACGCCCCATGTCTCTAGAATGTAACAACAAATCATGATATATCGGGTCCATTGATGGATATCGAGCTTTCTTTTTGGAGATTGGAGATTGATGCACATTGTTATTGTAAGCCCCATCAGGCTAATTATTCTATGGAAAGCTGAGCAGAATACATTATATAAATATCTGTAACTATATAAAATAAATAATGCCACTTAAAAATGGTTCCATCTGCCAGGGGTTTCTGACCCTCAGGGCTATTTTAACATAGGCACACTGAGCAGATGCCCAGCAATCCACGATTCAATGGACCTTCGAGTGGGGGCAGTTAAAGAAGGTATTTGGATCTCAGGCTGGCGCCTCTATATCTTCTTGGGAGGCAGGACGAGAATGCTGCGTGGGTGCTCTGATTGTGAATTACTCCTAATTAGGTTGGCCTGGCAACATTCTCTACCTGCCTAGCAGCCTGACAGGAATGGCTCTCATAATGCTGATTGGTGGATGCTTGAAGCTATCCTCCAATCAGAGTGCAGTATTCTCTACCTGATTCCCAGTCTGCAGCCTGACAGGAATGGCTGTCATAATGCTGATTGGTGGATGCCTGCAGCTATCCTCCAATCAGAGTGCAGCATTCTCTTCCTGCCTCCCAGCCTGCAGCCAGACAGCGAATGGCATGCGTATCCCTGAATGTACGGCTTTGGTAGAGTAAATGGGGACATTTTTATAATAGCAGCACCCTCCAGTAACTCCTGTATCAAGTTAAATAGAAAGCTGGGAACACAATTGGCTATTGTATCAAGTTCAGCTTTTCTGTACGTATAAAACACAATATCCCTGCACCAGCAGAGTGTGCAATGTGGAAAGATGTTGTATTTCACAGGTGGGAAGCTACAGTGTTAAATAGATGCTGCACATTGTAATTCTCTGGCACATGAAGTTCTGCAGTGCCTGGAGCAGCACAGCCTTACAGCCCAGATCAATCATGGCAGCACAGAGGAGATTTAAATACATCATTTATACTCTGCTCAACTTCCAGAAATACCTTGTAGAATCTATCACATAAAAAAAAGTATTTAAGCCATTTTTATTACGGTTACCCCAGCTCCATAATCTTTGTCAGACAGTGACGGAAATTTTAAAGATATATAGTCAGCATTATAAAAGGAATAAATAAAAGGTATAGCCACAAGGGTACGTATTGTCTCTGACTTATAATGGGTATAATAATGTTATCATGCCTATAAAAGGTAGAGAAGGGAACGCTGCATAACATGAAGAGGAAGTAATATAATTTTATATCAATATTTAATTTCCACAAGATATCAAGATAAGACAACCGATCTGCAACAGTGGGGGGTGATTCAGGTTAATTTGCAAGGCACATTTGTTTTGCTAATGGACAAAATCATGCTGCACTGCAGGTGGGGCAGATGTAACATGTGCAGAGAGAGTTAGATTTGGGGGGTGTTTTCTTCAAACTGATATCTATATTGCAGGGTAAAAATAAAGCAGCCAGTTTTTACCCTGCACAGAAACCTAATAACTCACCCAAATCTAAAGGTGCCCATACACTAGTAAGATTTATCTTCAGATTTGGCTGAAATGGTCAACTATCATTTGCTCTCATCCATAACCATGTTTTTGTTCCAACCAGACAGATCTGCAGATAAATCTGCATGTGTATGGTCACCTTAACTCTCTCTCCACATGTGACATCTGCCCACCTGCAGTGCAGCATGGTTTTTGTCCATTAGCAAGCCAAGGGTGACATTTAATAGGATGTGATTTTTAGTAAGGTTCTGAAAATCGCACCAAATCGTGAAGAAATCAACAATTTAATGGAATGTGAATTGAGGCATGAAAAATGCGATGTGATGTGATAAAGTGCGAATTTTAGTTATGAAAATGACTATTTATTGGGAGGGGGGGTCCCCACTCCTCCAGGGTCCCTGTCCGGGCTGACCAGCCACAGGGATGAATGCTTTGGCCAGGGGATCTTGCATAAAACGTTTTGCCTGGCTGTGGCTTTACCCTGTTGCCTATTTGGGCCTGGTGTTGGTTGCCAAAATACGGTGGACCAGTACTTATTGTGTTCCCTGTATTTTGGGAACCAGAACTGGCCCTTGAGCCTGGTGCTGGTTTTAGAAATCCTGGGGATCTCCTATTTTTTTGTATTCAGAATTTCTAAATCCAGGACCGGTTCTTTGAGCCCGGGGCTGGTTATGCTATGGAGGGGGACCCCACGCCGTTTACATTATTTTTTACTTTTACACATTTTTGGGGGACAGAACCATACACAGATCGCATTGGTCTGTGCATGGTTCTGTCAAACTGGACATGTTTAACTTGGTCTATTTGTTTTGCAATTTTTGGTAACATATTCCAAAATTCGCATCCTAAAAAATTTATAATGGGAAAATATCTGGATGCGAATTGAAGTGTGAGGAAAAAAATCGACAGGTCAGAATTTTCATGGCAACAAGTGCGATTTTTACCACAATTTGCATCCTATTAAATGTGGGATTTTCAGAAAACAATTTGGTTGTTTTTTGACTAAAAATCGCAAGGCCATTTTGTGAGGTCCATTTTCATTAACAAGCCTGACAGGAGGGGAGCCGGGACCGCAGACAAGAGACAAGTAAATCTGCGGTCCCGGCGGCGGCTGCGGTGGTGAACATCAAGGTTGATCGTGGGTCCCAGGCGGCGGCGAACAGAGGGGCAAGGTTGGTCCTGGGCTCCAGCAGCAGTGCAGCACATGATATTATTATTATTATTATTATTATTATTATTATTAAGCCACTGGTATGACCTCATTCCTCTGCTTTTCTTCATCTTTTGCATATAAGTTAGATTATTCACCCCTAAGGAAATATGGGTAAAATTTAATAGGATAAGAGATTTGGAAAGTAAGAGATTTGGTAAGAAATCTCCAGGTTTTTTTAAAGCAGCAATCATTAACACTGCAAAACCAGTTTGATTTTGACGTGTAAATGATTGCCGCTTTAAAAAAACCCTGGAGATTTCTTACCAAATCTCTCACTTTCTGTTTCTCTCATCCGATCACATTTCACCCTCAAGGGCCTACTAGGGAACACACTAAAGGAGCACTTAACGGGTGTTGCCAGCCAACAGAGGGGGATTGGCTAGGCAGCAGAGGGGGTGGAGCCAGCCAACAGGGAAGGTCTTTGACGAACCATTACAGAAGTCTTGCAAAGAACAGGACCTTCATATTAGCTATGGAAAAGGATTTCTAACCCTTCAAGTTACTAACCCTTTAGTAGAGTAACAATATATATCTTGAGTTCACAGCCTGGAACTTGACCCCTAGAGAAGGGCATGAGGTTTGAAGGCAGTTGGGTCCACCGGGGATTACCCCTGTACCCCTGTTAGTCAATCCAATCCTGCTGGGGCTGGGCTATTTAGTAGCTGCACCTTCAGGAATGTGATTTCACCGGACACCCTGAGTACCATGAGGTGGACTCAAATATCCTGTGGTCAGTGGTCACACATTTGATTCATTGCTGCATCTTCGCGTAAGCCGACAGTGGGCATCTTTTTACTTAAAATGCCTCCTGTGGCTCTGACAGATTTTAGCCAGACTTCTAAGTTCTCCTCTTCAGGAGATGTCTGGAAAGGAGAAGCCATCGGGAGGCAACAGGGGCGGAGTCTTGGCAAATCGTGCCATTAAGCCCCGCCACCGTGTAAGGAAAATGCCTTGATTGGGCAACGTAGAAACAGAGGCGGGGCTAAAGTGGTTCCAATAGCACAGAATTGTATCATTAGGCTCCTTCCCCTCCATTGGATTACAATAGGAAGTGCGATTGTGTGATTGGATGCACACCTTTTGATGCATCTGGATGTCTTTAATTTTTAATAAACTAATAAAAATGTCCCATGTTGGTTTTTATGGTACTTGTGAGTTATCTGGGCGCCCGATTTCTAAATCGGGTGGGATCGGGCACATCGCATCGCATCGCATGCGACCATCGGATGCGATGCGATGCGATGACCCGATTTTTCCATAGGAATCAATGTTAAAATGGACTGAGTCCATTTTAACATGGAATTCAATGGGAAAAAGGGGTCCTTTTCATACCCCTACTATCCAAGTGGGCATGGAGTTGGATATAAACCTGTGGCGAGCGTAGCGAGCCACCGAGCCCGAAGCGTGGCGAGCGTAGCGAGCCCCGCGAGGGGACACAGAATACCGTCCCCTCGCGGGGCTCGCTTCGCTCGCCACGCTTCGCTCGCCACGCTTCGGGCTCGGTGGCTCGCTACGCTCGCCACAGGTTTATATCCAACTCCATGCCCACTTGGATAGTAGGGGTATGAAAAGGACCCCTTTTTCCCATTGAATTCCATGTTAAAATGGACTCAGTCCATTTTAACATTGATTCCTATGGAAAAATCGGGTCATCGCATCCGATGGTCGCATGCGATGCGATGCGATATCGCATCGCATCGCATCTGATTGTATGCCTTAACTTAAGGCATACAATCAAAAAATCGGGCGTCCAGATAAGATAAGATAAGATAAGAATTCCTTTATTCGTCTCACAATGGAGAAATTTACAATTGTTACAGCAAGGTTCAAGTACAGATAAGGGTGAAAATAGCAAGTCCAAACAATATAAATCTAGAATCAAGAACCTAAGAACATGTAGGTCCCTACAGACCATGACAGTTGTACATTCTGATTGCAGCAGGTAGAAAAGACCTGCGGTACCTCTCCGTTGAGCATCGAGGGTGAAGCAACCTATCACTGAAAGTGCTACACAGATCCGTCAAAATATTTTTGAGAGGGTGTGAAGCATTATCCAATAATGATGTTATCTTGCTGATCATTCTCCTCTCACCCACAATCTCTACAGAATCCAAAGGCATTCCTAGGACAGAACTGGCCTTCCTCACCAGCCTGTTAAGTCTCTTATTGTCGGCTGTTGAAACACTGCTGCCCCAGCAGACCACTCCGTAGAATATGGCTGATGCCACTACACAGTCAAAGAAGGTCTTCAGGAGCGCTCCCTGCACTCCAACTCACAAGATAACTCATAAGTACCGTTTTTATTAGTCTATTAAAAATTAAAGACATCCAGATACATCAAAAGGTGTGCATCCAACCGTACAACCGCTCCTTCTCTCTTCTTCTTGTGTACAATTTTGGTTGTCTTAGATAGTACCCCCACCTAACCAACAAAATTCATTTAAAAGGTGGATTCACAAAACCTATATTCATGGTTTAAAGAAAAGTAGTATGCGGACCTACCCCCCCCCCGTTCTACGATTGTACAATAGGAAGTGGGCAGAATGCGGAAGGGGTGGTCACTCCTCCAGGAGGACAGGGTCTCCCAAGGGATCCTACAGATATTGGTAAGTATACTGTACGACACAGCGGCAGTGCTATTTGAGTATTACTATGAAAATCACCCCCGTAATTTGAACACAATAAATAAAAGTTGGATTTTGGCATATGGGTAATAAACAGGTTTGCAGCAAAATATTTCAGGCGTGCTGCATTAAAGCATTCATTTGTTAAAACACTCTCATAAATGTAGTTTGAAGCGCTAGCTCATTAATGTATTAAATATTGCATTCATCTTTAATGTTAATCCAGGGCAGAGGACAGCGCTCGGGAATTAGCATAACCGTTTAAACAGGCCAAAATGATGAGTACCGGGGAGAAAACACTAAATATTTTTTGCCCATTCTTCTGAATGATATATTTCTAATTTAAAATGTGATTTATTTCACCTGCTGTGAAAACAGCACTTTTCCAATCTTAGCAGTAGGCAATTACGGAGCTTCATATGGAATTGTTGTGACAGATTTAAAAAAAAAAAAAAACACTTTTACTGTTCCAAATGCGCAGTAAATATCGGTGATTATACGGCACAATATATATATATTCTTTAAATGCAATAGGACAAATGCTTGAGAACTGCAGAATCTACTCCTGGTGCCATTTTTGCTTAGTGTAACAGTTTGTAATAGAACGTAGAGGGCACAGTAGGTCACGTCTGCTATTTAAAATCATTAGACTGGATTAAAAGAAATTGCACAATTTCAACAATCCGGTTTATTTCAGCAAATATGTTCTAAATAACTCTGAGCGGAGATAATTATTGCCGGCTATAAGTCCTGTAACAGAACAAAAGATTACAGCGATTCAGTTAAAACATGTCAATTAGGAAGAAATGGCTGAAAGGAGTGAAAAAAAAAGTTGCAGTAAGGACATTAGAGGGTAGATTATGTCGGAGGCAAACGTAAATTAAGTCCTGAAGGTCCATTTCACTGTTTTAATAAGCTGTAAATGAGCAGAGAATTATAGTCATGAACAGTGGCGGATTCAGGGGGGGGGGGGGGGGCACCTGGGCACGTGCCCCCCTGTCATTTTGTGGCTGAGGACCAGGGCTTTCCAACGAGCCCAGCCCCGTGTCTCTAGCCCCCCCGGGAACCAGAGATATCGCCTGGCAAATCTGTAACGTTTTTTCACCATAGGATAATATGGGACCCGTCAATTCCGACCCCCACCCGGTTCCGACGGCTGCCAGTTCCCCCCCTGGTATCATAGAAGATTGTGGTTGATCTCATTCATTTTCAAATCGCTGGACCTTCAATATGATACCAGGCTGGTCCATATCAGTCAATCGGTTCTAGAGATATTACGTGTAAACTAATTTTTTTATTTTTGAAATGTAATTTCATGGCTGTTCTTGTTCTTTGAGGGCAGATTACTCTGGAACCAAACGTTCCAGTTTCACTGGACCAAAATCATTCAAAGCCCACTCAAAAGTTCTTCAATATGATACTTGTCTCATGTAAATGGATCAGTTGGTTCCGAAGATATAGCCAGTTAAATAAGATAACTGGTTAAAGGGGGGGAGGGGTGGTTTTCTCTCCCGCTCACACCAGAAAATGCAGGGACTAGGCTGGTGTAAAAGGGGCCAACCTGGGAATGCATTTTCTGGTGTGAAAGGGGTATTATTTCAAATAGCCGGGACCTGCAGTGCTCTGAATACAGCCAGGCTCTTCCACTGTCAGTGGCTATCACTTCTGCCTTGCGGCTGTCCCCCATTTACCGCGAGCATGTATTCCCCTTGGCAATGAGCATGGAACCTCTGGCAATGAGCATGGAACCCTTGGCAATGAACATGTAGATAAGCAGCACTTATGTAGCATAATTTTTAATAGGCATTATGGTGTTTGACATAATACATCATGGACATAATGGCGTGTAACTTAACGTGTAATGGACATTATGGTGTAAATGTTTAATGCGCGCCTTTGATGGACAATTTCCCTGTTTATGAAACGTATTGTGAATTTTGGCTCAATCCGTGTGGCATTATGTGAATTTTGACACAATCCATGTGGCACTATTTGAATTTTGGCTCAATCCATGTGGCATTATGTGAATTTTGACACAATCCATGTGGCACTATTTGAATTTTGACACAATCCATGTGGCATTATGTGAATTTTGACACAATCCATGTGGCACTATTTGAATTTTGGCTCAATCCATGTGGCATTATGTGAATTTTGGCTCAATCCGTGTGGCTTGATGTGAATTTTGACACAATCCATGTGGCATTATTTGAATTTTGGCTCAATCCGTGTGGCTTGATGTGAATTTTGACACAATCTATGTGGCATTATGTGAATTTTGGCTCATTCCATTTGGCATCATGTGTAAGGGGCAAGTATAATTGGGTCTAGTATTTTGTTGCATAATGTGTAGAAGTTGTATATGGTGTTGTACACTACACTCAAGGACACGCCCCCTGTTGAGTGGCCACATCCCATTTTCCTTCGGCGCGCGCACAACTACATCCTTCACTTTTGTCACCATGGTGGGCCTGCGTACTTTATATGCCAGGGCCTATTTTTAATCCCATTCCCACCCTCTCTCTGCCGCTCTCTTAGCATGTACACTGGCACCATTAACACCGCCCCTCCCCCACCTAAACCCTCTTTTATCATGGTGCCCCCCCTGGATCCGCCCCTGGTCATGAAATAGTGTCAGTGCCCCCAGTGTAAAATGTTAGCAGCGGCAAAAGCTAAAATAAGTTAAATACAGTATGTTATTTTTTATTTCACATAAGGTGCATGTAAATGCTCGGCTTTCCCGCACCAGGTAGCGCACATGGCTGTGTTGTGCTGGTTGTGGATCCTGCTCCTTCAATAGTCTAACTGTCCTACTACTTTCAGACCGCAAATGCCGTGTCGCACACGGGATTAGGACACGGGTGCCATCCCCAGAGCAACACGGCATATGCGGTCTGAAAGTTCCGACACGGCATATTGCCGAGTCGGTGACGTCACATGGGGCGGAGCTGGGCGGCGGTGCGTCATCGGGGGCTTGGGAGGAGGAAGAGCTGACAGTGCTGCCTTCTCCATACTGTGAACGGGACACGGGTCGCTCAACCCAGGCACCCGTTCACACTGCACTTGACACGGGTCATAGCCGTGTTCAACCCTGGTCATTACCAGGGTTGAACACCCGTGTTGCTCAACCCGTGGTGGCCTTTTCAGACCGCACCTTGACCTGTGTTGGGGCCGCAAGAACACGGCAATAACCCGGGTCTAGAGTGCGGTCTGAAAGCGGTATCAGTCTCTTATATCCTGTCATATGCTGCTCTTCCCACACATGATATCGTCACAGACATTGGGCGGTATTCAATGATCTTCGTTACAGGTTCGCATGGCGATACTTGTCCCTTTTCGTTTGTTTCGCATCACGTAAATTTATCACGTATGTCACTTTTCCCGCTATTCAAAAGACCTATGAGGCGAACGGTGGGAGTTTCTATATATTGCTTTCCCGTGCTCGATAAAAGCTATATATGGCCATGCTGCACGGAGTTGGTGTCATTTTAGACACGTGCATCGTTGATGTGGTTAGCTCACAAAAACCTGCTTCGAATTAGAACTGCAACATCATTTGTCCCTGGATTTTCAGCAAGATTGGCTTCTTCAAATGGTATTTATTTTACAGCATTTTAATGGCTATTTATTTTTTTGGAAAAAAAAAAGTCTCAGAGTAGGAGTGATTTGTTTATGAGAGAGATGAATCATAGGTAAAAAAAAAAGATCACATGATGCTCCAAAGCATCATGGGTACAAGATAATGTAGAAATAAATTGCCTAAAAAAATTAATATATATATATTATTATTATAATATAATAAGTGTTATAGATATAAAAAAATATTTAATTTATTTGGGAGAAAAAAACAATAAATGTATTACTTTTAAATATAGCTGAAAGCGTGCAAGTTAGTTATTTGACATGCATTGCGCATGGAAATAAAATCGATAGGTAGTGGCGATAAATACACGGTAGTGGCTTAGTGGCGATGTCATCGTAAAGAAAACATTGAATAGGTGATAAATTAAAAGGCACTTTCAAATGCGATAAATGGAAAAAAACACTTGAACAAATCGAAATTATCAGCAAAAAATAAGCGAAACCAACAAAAAATTTAAAAAATAGCGATAACGTAGACAGTCTATAAGACCCACTTTGAATAGGTGAAAATGATCAAACACAGAAATATAGCGAAAACTTTAATACTTTCGATAAAAACACATTTATCGGAGAACATTGAATACCGTCCAATGTCTACTCAGACAGTCAATAGGTCGACACCAAATGATAGACATGCATTAGTTAGACATTGGCAAATGTTAGACATGCATTAGTTAGACAAAAAAAAAATTCTAATTGACATTCCATCACACATAGGGCCTTATTCTGGTCTGTGCGGACGGAGCCGAATATGCGGCCAGGACCGTGCGTCCTAAACCCCGCCTTTCGTACGGATCGCTCACTCCGTCCGAATGCGGGAAGAAGCTGTCCGAACGGACTGCAAGTGTATTTCTCATGAATACACCTCCTCCATCTCAGGGAACCTCCCCCATCATTCGATGGTCGCAGACCATCGAATGCAGGACCGAGTGGTCAGGCAGCTCCCGCAACCTCAGACCACACGGGCATTTCTCCATGCAAAAGCAGGGATCTGGGCGGGCGGCTGACATCCGGCGATGTCATATGTCCGCCCCCTACACGTGCGTCACGACCGCATTACCATACATACGCCCAGCGTTTTCATGGGAACGCCCATGAAACGGGGGGTGTAAACATATGGTAATGAGCCCAAACAGCCCTTCACGCCCCTCTCCACCCCCTGTTCGTAGTGTACACATTTCATGCGGAATTTGGACGTGCGTCCCGTTCACACATGCGCAGAGACGCCTCTGCACATGCGCAGACACAAAACATCGGCGGACCGACCGCACGCGGACATTACCGCACCAACCAGAATAAGGGCCATAGTCACTGGCAGAAGCATAAATAAGTGCTGTTATGTAATTGTATCACTGTTGAGTTAAAACAAATGGAAAAAAAAATTGAATAAATGTTTGAAGAGACCGTGTTCCGAGTCAATTTCTAAAGACAGGTGTCGGAACATGACACCAAGTCAGCCGCGGACCAACAGCCATGGACCGAACGATCTAGTAATCCTCACAAGATAATGGCAGCTTTTCCCAGCGCTCTGTGAATGGCATCTTGTTTTTTATTTTTTTAAATCTTTTTTTAAATAAAAAGATCTTCTTGGAACGTATTCAGCAGCGATGCCAGAATTGGGGTAAATCACCTGCTGATTATTTTACATAATTACAGAGACAGAAGAATTTGTATTGAAATGTCCTTATGTAAACTTAATCAGCTGGCTCAGCAGCAAACGGGGCCTGGAACTGGTTCAGCGTATTTAACATCTCATCACCGTGTTATTTAACTATTCAGCCATAGCATTGCTGTTACCTGTAATACATTTTCATTTCTAAAGCTGTAGGGGATCACGGTCCCCATGTAATTGTTTGGAAAATAAAAGTTAGCAGATCCATTATGTAAAGAACGTGGAGAGGATAAGGGCAAATATTTATGTATTTAAAAGTATTTTATAGACACAAAAAAACCTTCAAAAATTAGTTTCCCAATTTGAGTGTCGACCATGCCCATGTTGTCCTTAACCTTGAATGTTGACCATTTTCAGGTGTTGATCTGGTCACTGTCCACCATTAATGGTCAATCTAGTGACTGTTGACCTAGACATTGTTGACCCACGATACCATAATCCTTCAATATGGTATCCGGTCACATGTTGACATTCACAATGACAATTTCGACATGGTCAGTCTGTGAAAAAGGGCCATGTTGCATTATTAAACTGTTGACAGGGCCACAATTTTTGTGAAGTGTCAATATTCTGAGGCGGTGGGGTGAGGTTAGGTTGGGCTTACCAAGGTTTGGGGATGCTAGGGTTGTGGGGCCTACACCAAGGACGAGGGTGAGGTAAATGGCTTTTTATTATTAGTATTATTAATACCATGCTGTGATGTGCGCAGAGACTGCAATCTAGAACTGTGTTTTTTGAATCTGTTGGTTCAAGCCCATTGTTATACCGGTGCAATTCAGCCCAATTTTTTAATTATTATGGTTGAAATAGAATCATTGTAAATATAATTGCATTATCCGCCAGCACTATAGGAGGGTTACGCTATTCAAGCTTTTATATAATATATAAATACAGCATTGAAAGTTCTCACTGCATTATTAGTGCGTAATTGATTGGATTAACCTGGGTCTTAAAATCCCAAAGCAATTTAGCAAAAAGTGGAGTTCGCCTTTTTTTTAATACTGTCAACTTACGTATTTTGTGTTTATAGCCATTATTTTAACAATTGACATTAAAAGTTATATTTTATATACTGTTTCTTTGCATAGGTTTTAGGGAAACGCACCTGAGTTTCTCTTTTTTCTTTTCCTGAGTGCCCCAAAAAAGAGTCTTCTTTTTCTTCCTGCAAATACATGTTTTTTCTGACTCTGGGAGCACCACCAACCACAGAACTTGTTCAGGATGATGAAACCATTTACATTCATCACAAACAAAATTTATAAGTGAAGTTGGTTACTTTTCAATTCAAACCCCAATATTACTGAGGTTTCACAACCATTGGGGTAGGAATCCTGTGCGGAACAAAACAAGTGTTTTCTGTCTGCTTGTACAGTATGTAATGTGCGTTTATATTTCTAGTTACTGTGACGATCTGTATTCAGCGATCCTTTACACCAACGCTCATCTGTAAAACATTTTATAACGGTCTGTCGTGACATGTGTAGTATACTGCATTTACCATACAGCAAAGTAGTTCTTGCTCTATATCACTATACTATATCTCATTGGAGACTTCAAGCCTGTGCAATGGTCCAAAGACATCTGGCGTATATGAACACTCGCCGGCAGCTCCATACGCCACACTTAACCACATCATATTCTGCCCTGTGACCAGGTGCGTTGTGCCTAGTGTATCATTCTATGCGCCAGAGAGTGTGGCTACATCTGTGTTATCAGGGTAGACATGTTAAATGCTGACATGGTCAATATCGACATGCTGCATTTCAACGGTACAACCATGTTGACATCTCATGCAAATGTTACCTTTGTAATTGGAATTACTACAAGAACGGCCTATTGCACATTTGCTATGGCTTGTTGTCACGGGGCATACAGTATATTGGCCCTTATTCTTGTTCACTCGCAAAGGCAAATACCCTCTCAAATGGACAAAACCATGTGCACTGCAGGTGGGGCTGATGTAACATGTGCAGAGAGAGTTAGATTTGGGTGGGGTTTTACTTCAAAGTGAGATCTATATTGCAGTGTAAAAATAAAGCAGTCAGTGTTTTCTCTGCACAGAAACAAAATAACTCACCCATATCTAATTCTCTCTGCACATGTTACATCTGCCCCCCCTGTAGTGCAGCATGGTTTTGTCTATTTGAGAAGAAATTTGTCTTTTAGAGTGAACCAGAATAAGGGCCATTGTGTTACGGTAGGTGAGAGATTTATAAGCGCCACGCTCAGAACTGATGAGCATCTCTACCGCCCCTTTCAATGTGATTAAGCTTTGATTCATCAAAACATAGAAATGGCTTTGCTGAGACAAAAATGACTGATTGCCGTACAGTAAGAGCTTTGTAGAAGCTTTCAGTAAAATGTAGAGTTTTAATGGACTGCTGCTTAGATTTAGGGCTTTTGGTTACAGCGAGTATTAAAAATGAGGTTCCGTATTCCTCATACTACTGTATAGTTTATAACCCATAAAGTCTTGCTCAACTCGTGCTGAATATAACCGAATGGGGAGCAAAGAAATATGGAACAAAACAAAAACCCCTTTAACTGATTTATCGTCTTTTGCGCGGTCGGCTCCTGAGTCTGAAGCAAACGTAGATAAAGGGCGAGCCGTAATATCGGGCAAGGAGGGCCGGCGCTGGGCCAGGATGGGTATGGGTCAATACGTCGACAGTGTTTAGGACGACGGTCAAAAGGTCAACACATGACTACGGTCAACATGCATTAGGTCCACAAGCTTGAAAGTTTGACACAAGCAACAGGTCAACATGAAAAAAGTTTTTCATGGTTTTTGCTGTCTGTCGACATAGGTCCACATGGACACCGTATAAGCTACACTCTGCGCACACTATTATATTCTCCCTCTATCAGGGGCGTAACTACAGATGTAGCCAAACTCATTCAGATCGCCAACCGCTGCTGGAAGGGGAAGTGCGCGCACGAGACGCTGGCGCGCCCCCTTCCAACGGAGCTCACCGTCTGCCCAGCCGCCTCCCCGTCGCTGTCCGCCAATCCCCACCGGCTCTCCGCACCCACCCCCCTTTACCCTGCCCTTCTCCCTGAAGTGGAGACGGGCAGGGTTAGGGTTCTCGTCCCCTGCCACCCGCAACCTGTGACGCACGTGAGATGCCCGCGCGGCCCAGTCAGATGGATCGTCTCTCCGCCGGCAAACCCTGGCGCTGGCTGAGAGGCGTTCCATCTGTACATATTCATAGGCCCCATAGGAAAAGTTTTTATGGGCCCCCTTTTTATCAACTGATCAGGGTCACATGTAATGATATGTAAAACATATTACTTAGTAAAGATGGGCCCCCTTCAGCTCTGGGCCGCATAGAAGCTGAACCCCTTGCACCTATGGGGTGCACCTATGGGGTATGCCCTCTATGTCCACTGGGATGGTAAAGGCGGTTTTAAAAATCATTAAAAAAAATATGTTGTCCTTTTTCCATGTCAACCTTTTCCATGCTTCTGTTGACCTTTTGACCATGTTGACCTAATGCATGTCAACATTTTTCACGTGTCAACCTTTTGACTGTCGAGCGAGACACTGTCTACCTAATGACAATATACCGGCTGCAGAACAGTTCAAAATTCAAACAGGGGAGTCATGCCAACTGGCATTCATCACCAGCCGGGACTCTTTTTGGGTTTTGGACTGCGCTGCAGCCCCACTTCTGCAGCTGCGACTGATCCTGATTCTGATTTGGGTGCTATTGCAACTGATTTATTGGTTTTAACATTGTCACATCTGTAACTATTTGCTAATGGTAGTATCAGCCAGGTGTACAGCTGTGCGTCTGAGTGTACAAGAATGTGTGGATGCTGTAATTCTACATGATGCATCTACTGTATAGACACCATCAGTTGCAGCTGCAGCTCTTCCATCTAAGAATGGCCCAATGCGACCAATTAAGCATCTGCGTATGTAACCACTTCAGTGACACACCCACGACACTCCTGTGACACGCCCATTTATAACCATTCGAATATCCACATGCCTGTCACCACCCGTTCACATCAAACCTAGCGTCACCACATGTAACCGTGGGAGCATGCCTATTGCGCATACACACTGAGCTAAATGGGCGATTTGCCAGTCTGACCCGCTCAAGCGATGGCATATCGCTCACTATGTACCCAGCTTAATATCTACAGTTGGGTAGTTCTAAATGTAGCTCACATCTAAGCTTCTGTTTGTCCAACAGTACTGTATATAGCGCTATCCTATACATGGGCCCTACGCAGTATAGATGCAATTATCCATCCTCCCTATAAGCCCCCCTACCATAACAAGAAAAAGACAAAAAAAGTACTAGAATATAAATACACAAAATAAAAAAAAAAAACCATTAAAAATCTTAGTCAACCCCATCCCTTGCTTGATGAAACCATAGAAAATGCATGTATTGTTGAAAGTGATGGTCTCCCCCAAAACATGAAGCCTGTAATCTTCTACAGCAGTGGTTCTCAACCCAGGTCCTCAAGTACCCCCAACAGTGCATGTTTTGCAGGTCTCCACACAGAATCACAGGTGACATAATTAGCTCCACCTGTGGATCTTTTCAAATGTGTCTGAATAATGAGTGCACCTGCTGGGTGACCTGGAAAACGTGCACTGTTGGTGGTACTTGAGGACCAGAGTTGGGAACAACTGCTCTAGTGCATCCACTGCATTATTGTTCCCTCATGCAGTGACACCATAGCAAGTGTGTTAGACAATTGAATAATTGCTAAATAAATATAGTTGACCATGAATATCCGGTGACATTGACATTTCAATTTAACAACTTGGATGGAAGGATGATCAGGGTCACATGTAATGATACTGTTGTCCTATGTGTACTAAACCCCTATGACAGAGGTTCCGAAACGCGGTTCTCAAGGCACCCCAACGGTCCAGGTTTTAGGTATATCCATGGCTCAGCACAGATGGTTAAATCAGACTGACTGAGTTACTAATTAAGTCACCTGTGGCCAAGCATGGATATACTTAATACCTGGACCGTTGGGGTGCCTTGAGGACCGCGTTTGGGAACCTATGCCCTATGAGCTATTGTTTCTCCTCCTCTATGGGCTACTGTTTCTCCTCCCACTGGTACACAGAATTGTTAATGAATAACCTTTTAATCATTGGTTATAGATATTGATAGAAGATATACAAAATATTATTACAAGTATCACATGAATATATTAATTGTATCTGCTTTGAACCTTTAAAAAAAATTACAATTCAATGATATCATTTATTTAACTATGGAACACTACCAAATATTTACCATGGCTATAAATGTTAAATTAAGTTGTGCAAAATATACAATATACTGTAGAATAAATACTTGATTTAAATATGTCTACAGAACTATAATACCAGTTCTAGAACACAGTACGCCAATAGCTCCAATATCAACATCCTCAAAAATTGCTCTTTAGCCTAAATACTGTACACTAAATGGTAATATTACATAAATAAATGGTAATTAAACATAAGACCAGAGTTAAGTGAATCGGTTATTAATTAGTTGGTGCACTTGTTCAATGCATCGTTGGACCCAGGTCTGATTGTCAAATCTTTTTATAATGTCTGTCGACACCCCACTGAATATGCTAACCTTCCTCCATCAGTGAAAATCAGGAAATTAACAGAATTCTCATGATGAAGTACCTAATTACCTACTGTAGTAATTTATGCACGATTTCTGCTGGCTAATTGTATAACCGCCTCTCTCAATTATGTGTATTAATTGAAGAAATGATTATGGACTCTATTGGTATAGGCTCCTTATTTAGTGTGACAAGCAATGTAAATATTCTTATTGTCACTACAGAGAATGCAGTTAGGACAGTGGTTCCCAAACTTTTTTGAATCACAGCTCCCTATAGTATCAGAAATGTTGTCGTGGCACCCCTAGACCAAAAAAATGTTATGGATTAATTTAGAAAAAATTATTAAGTTAAGTAAATTGTGTTAATATGTCATCTTTAGGGTCAGTTTTGTGGTGTGTGACAGAATTTGCTTCTGTTTGTCCATATATTTTATGATTGGAAGCCACCAGCACTGGTTTTGCCTATTACATTGACCATAAATAATTCTGAATTGGTCCCAGGCCACCAAGCCAGGGCACCCCTGCAGGTGTTCCGAGGCACCCCGGGGTGCCACGGCACACAGTTTGGGAACCACTGAGTTAGGAGAATATTGTTTTTTTTCCAGGATCCAGATTGCAAAATACATGCAGATTACAACAACAACAACGCACTAGCCATTCCACTGCTGGGAGGCTGAATATATACCACTGTCTGGTTGGTTATTGGTAATAGTAATTAGTTAATGCATACCTTCCAACTTTGCGGATGGGCAAGGAGGGACGCTAGTTTGAGGGTGTGGCCTACTGGAATGGGGGCGTGGTATATAACCAGTCTTTATAACACGGTAGATGCACACCTAATGTATGTAGTGTACTGTGGATATAGGATTTGCACTTTTACCAAATACTGGAAGTGTAAAATTCTCACTGTGTGGGACTCACAATGTCACATGGGATGTTGCTAATGGCAACTAATCAGAATCTTCTTATTTATTTAGCACCAGGGTTGTCTACCCTCCCGGAATGGCCCAGAGAATCCCAGAAATCGGTTCCCCTCAGACCCCATAGAAAGGTGAGCAAGCCTCCCGGATTCTGCGGGGGCTCCCCCACCCACCCACTCTTGTGGCATTTAAATACTGCAATTCGCAGGTCTTCGAGGAGGGGCGTGGCTAAAATAGCGCATATTGCATCATTTTAGCCCCCCCTCGGAGACCAGTGAATCACGGTAATTGCCGTACTGCGGGGGCGGGGCTTGATGACATCAATATCAGGCACCGCCCCCGAAGTGCTACTAATAGTCTCCTCACCGGGACTGTAAAAGTAGGCAACCCTGTTTAGCACCTTCTAGAAGATAATAGATAGTATCTGATTGGTTTCCCTTAGCAACATCTCATCTGAAATAACACTCCCATCTTAGTAAAGTTCTCCCATGGTGTGGCTCAGTCATATCAGCCCCTCTTGTCTTTTGCTGCAGAAAATAAAGTACATTCGGTACAAATACATTTTTATTTGCATTTTTTATGGTGCGCCAAATGGGCCTAATTGGCGTGATTTAAAGAGAGCTGTTTATAGACGCATCTGCAGTCTCCGGGCTATTGTCTTGGCATTGTTATCTAGAAAGTTTCCCACAGAATCAGCAGGATTGACGCTCACATTGTTCTTATTTGAACTTTTTGAAAAGGTCCAAATAGTTTAAATATATAAACATTAACAATTTGCGAATCCCTTCTGGTTGTATTAGCGGTTTCTATGGAGATCCCTCTTGTCCTAATTGCTGCCCCCATATTGAGTATAGCCACAGTACATGAACTCCTGTCCATTAATGTATATATGATTAGAAGTGTTCCATCCCTGTTGCCATGGTAACATGTATTGTTATACAGATGCCTGTGGTATGTCTGTAGTTCACCAGTAACATCTGCTGTGTAGTTTCCGGATGTTGGGAGAACCATCTACTGCACACTGCTTGTGGATATGAACCCATGCATAGGTCATGGATATGGTATCCAGAGGGTAGGCTTACCATGGCTACGTAGACAGTACAATAGGTGGACACTAAATGGTCAACATTGTGAAATGGTCTACATCCGGCATGTCCAACGTTGGCCCTCCAGTTGTTGTGAAACTACACATCCCAGCATGCTTTGCCATAGTTTTGCTATTAGAGAATGCTAAAACTATTGCAAAGCATGCTGGGATGTGTAGTTTCAAAACATCTGGAGGGCCAACGTTGGACATGCCTGGTCTACATTGTAATGGCCAGCACATGAAAAGGCCGACATGAGTTTTTACTGGAATTTTTTTCATTTTTAAAAAAACTTCTTCACACCGAGGTCTCTACGTGGGAAGAGTAAAGTTCCCTGAAGCAGGGTGAGCATAGGGAGCTATGTGAGGGTCCGTGGTACACTAATTGGGGGAAGGGGGGGCGCGGTCTGCGTTCTCAAACCTGAGCAGATTGACACAGAAAAAAAGGAAACACTTATGTCGAGCTTTTCGTGTGTTGACCATTTCAGCGTCGATCGTTTGTCAGTGTCGACCCTGTCCCCCTTTTGGAGTCAACATAGGCATTGTTGACCTTATACGCCCCATGGATATAGTGACTTTACTGTTTTGTTAGTGTTATCCTTTATTTACAAAGTGCCAACATGTCTAGAATGCAAACAAAGGGACTAATTCAGGTTGGCTCGCCAAGCAGGGAAATTTGCTGAAACGCCACCCGGCTGAATGCGCCCCTCCCCCAACCCCCCCCCCCCCCCCGCGCTGAGGGATATGTATGAGTACACATCCCCTTGCATGCATCCCATAAAACACTGGGTGTTCCCCTGCTGCCGCCCCACCTGCACACCTCCTCCCTCCCCGACCATCAAGGCCGAATTCGGATTGCTACGAGCGATCCTGAATCAGGCCCAAAATGCCATAAAATGGGGTCAATCCAATTAGGTTGCGAGTTCTGAGTTTGTTTAACCCCTTCAGTGTGCAGATTGGCAAACCCCGGAATATTCTCGGGAGTGCCACTGCCCGTGCTCCTCCCCACTGAGCTGAGCGCTGAGATCAGCGCCACGCTCAGCTTCAACGGCTGCTAGCTCCTGCTGCCCGGAACTGCCTCCTTCCCCCCTGCTGTGTGCGGCGCGAACTTGTAACGTCAAGCCACACACAGCCAGGTTGCCAGGAATAGGGCCTGGCAGCGGCTGATGGACTCTTCAGCGGCACTGCCCGGACCCGGGGTTACAGTGGTGGGTTTTTTTTTTAGGGAGCGCTCCTCAGAAAAAACTCACCCAGTGGGGAGTGCTACCTAAAGAAAAACCCACCACTGAAATGGTTAATGAATGCAAACTAATGAGAATTCTCCAATACAATGAAAATTGCCTATTCGAGGTGCTCGCAGCAGGGGGTTTGCTCAATGGCGTAACTACTGTAAGGCAGCCCCAGCTGCCGCTTGGGGGAGCAAGCCGCAGTGGGGTCTATGTGGGCACCAGCATCTGCTGGACGCACTGACATGCTGCTGTCTGCCACTGCCCACTGGCTGAGCTCTGGAGGCAGGGTGGGTGCGGTCATAGCAAAGACGACAAATCCCCCCTCTGATTCAATTGACTGTACACATAGCCGGCTATTGGCTACTGTATACAGGATGGGCGGGCAGATGGGCGTGCTGGGGCGGCCTGGGATGCATCAGAACCAAGGGAAGCAGCAGTGTCTGCTGGTCTCTCTTCCTCTCTCCTGCTTCAGCTTCTCCATAATGCGTGTGACATTATCACGTCACACGCTGGGGGAAACACGCTGGAAACTTTTTGGCAGGGGGGAGCAAAATTTATAGTTACGCCACTGGGTTTGCGAATTGTCTGACAAATGCGATGTGAGCGCAGAGCAGATAAAATTGGGGTGATCTGCCTGCACCCCAAAAGTGTAAATTTTCTTTGCATAATCTTGCAGAAGACTGTTAGTTTGCATAAGGAAACTACTGGAGGATTTTAAATGGCGTTAAATGGCTGATTTGTACTTTTTTTTTTATTAAAATAAAAAAAAACAAAATTGCTTTGGAAAAAAAATGCCTCTAATTAATTTTTTGATGATTTGAAGCCTTTTTTTTTCCAAAACCCCAAAAATAACGTGTCATTTTTGTACTACTAACTAGACATGGAGGGTTTCTGCACAGTGTCCTAACACTCTAACCATACAATACGGATTACCCTATCATTTCTCACCCTCAGTGGGTGTGTCTGTGTGGAACATCTCTTATATATTTAGCCAGATCTGTCACTCATCCCCTGGCTAGCTAATGCTCCCGCCCAGCTGGATACACAAAACCGCCCCCCCCCCCCCTAGGGAAAAGACCAGTGTTTTATGTGTATGATGTTCATGTGTATGACGTTCCACCCCCTTGACATCACCTCCCCCCGCCCAGCCAGGGCTACAGTACACGCCCACCATCCACCATTACTCCACAGCCACCATTCACCATTACTCCCGCACCCCCCCCCTCTGCCAGCAAACCCCCCCCCCCCCCGACACCCAGGACCCCCCCTCCCGCGATTCGCGGGACCCCCGCGACCCCCTCCCTCCCCCATTCGCGACCCCCCCTCCCGTGATTCGCGGGAACCCCGCGACCCCCCCTCACCCATTCGCGGGCCCCCTGCGACCCCCCCTATCGCGATTCGCGGGACCCCCGCGACCCTCCCGCGATTCGCAATTCATGACCCCCCCGCGCCCCCCTCCCACGATTTGCGGACCCCCACGCCCCCCCTCCCTTCATTCACGGCACCCCGCGCGCCCCTCCCACCCGCCACCCCCCCTTTCAGCGATTCAAGGCCCCCACTGCCAGAAGTGTCCCCACGGTCCTCTGCACCAGCGCCACAACTTTTATCAATGTCTTGCCCACATACCACTATTATACAGCCTCCTGCTCTCATACACCCCCTTACTCCCTCCCAGTGTGAGGAGACGCTCACCCACTGCCGGGAGCTGCATACTGTCCCCCACCCCCCAGTTCTAGGGATGCCCATCGACCATCAATGATTTCAAATCATCGATGGTTTATGGCCGATGTTGAATACTTTTGCCATCGATGTGGGAGGACGAGATGGTTTCCCTACATCAATGGCAAAGGAGAACCGATCAAGTTTCGAATTTTTTTAAGGTGCCGGGACACTGAGCATAGCTCCGCCCCCCCACCACCCAGAAGTCCCGCCACCGAGTTCTGATTGACCCACGGCCTATTCAGTCAGATATATTGGATGACCATCGATAGCTACAACAATTGATGGTTATCCAAGTAATATGTTACTACTATCGATGGCATGGTGCAAAATCGCCATCAATGCCAACCATCGATGGCGTCTTCACCAATGCCCATCCCTACTCTGCAACAGCCAAAAACCTTTACTACCCCTCATGCCCACACACCTCTATTACTGCCCTGCCTCCTGTTCTCCTGCCCTGTAACTTCCGCCAGTGGGAAGCTGCTCACCCTGTGTTGCCCACATTCCCCTATCATGCTTTACCACCCAGCCTCCTGCTCTCATGCACCCTAACTCCCACCCAGTAGGAGGAGACATTGACTCAGGGCCACCGTCCTGTACTCCTGTGCTGCCACACTGGACCCTCACCCACTGGCGGAAGCTTCACAGTGTCCCCACCCTCTTCTTTAGTCCCCCTTATGCCCACACACCCCTATCACTACCCAGCCTTCTGTTTTCCCAGTGGGGAGCCGCTGACTCAAAAACACCCTATTATACGATTGCACACACACACACATACACACCTCAACAACACGCACACACCCCCCCACCCACAAATGTCACTGTACCCTCCACGCTATCAATGTACATCTTACTCTGTAACCGCTTTTTAATTAAACAATACAATACACACCCCCTTCCACATCATATGCTCTCTATTTAACACATTTCACCTATAACTCAAGTTGCAATACAGGCATCTCACATACAATTCTAACCATATTTCTCACAATACAAACGTTCCCAAATTAAGGGGGCGCAGCCCCTTACGCCAGTGTGAAGAGCACCCGTAGGGCACGATGAATCACCTAGTTTGATATATACGCTAACAGACCTGTGTAAAAAAGTGTATGTGTTTGCCATAAAGCCAAAACGATAGCCTATAATCGTAAAGCAGCCGTTGGCGAATGTCATTTCTGCGCATACACCGGTGATTAGCTGCTGGCAACCCCCGACTGTCCATCACCAGGTGTATGAATGTAGCCACTTTCTCTTCTGGCTATGGAACGGCTCTGCAAACAGTCCGGCATGGCCACCAGTGTGGATATGGCAGCATTGGCAGTTGAACTCCTGGGTCCAAAACTCAGTCCTCGAGCATCCTGATGGTCCAGGTTTTAGGAGTATTCATGCTTGGGCAGAAGTGACTTAATTGAGTGCCTATATCAGTGTGATTTAACCATCTGTGCTCAGCTATGGATATCCTTACAACCTGAAATGTTGTGGTGCATTGAGAACTGCGTTTGGAAACCTATGCATCAGTAGTGTAACTATAATGCGCTCCTCCCCCAACTATCTCGTAACTATAATGGACACTGGTTTCTAGGTGAAGGGGGGATGGCCTCACAGCACACTCTACACCCAGAATATACCCCACAGTGTGCCCTCATTGCCCCTGTCCTACATTTAATCTGCTGGCAGTGCCAACTTCCACGTTGTACATTTGGAAAGCTGGCTTCCGTTTATGACCCATGTCTGATATCATCCACGCACTGTTTTACTGAATATCACATGTAATAAGCTGGCAGAAGACAGGAGGGGTGCTGCACAGAGGGTTTGGGTGCACTTGTAGGGGTGATGGTGACACTAATCACTCCTATTCCTATAGCAGCGGCAAACGCAGGATTATTAGAGGGGTGTTTCCATAATATCCCACTAGAGTAAGTACAGGAATCTGGGGGAAAGGTAACAGCCCCAAAATTGGTCTTTTTATACACTGGATACTGTATGGAATACAGTATTTATATGTAACATTACAGATGGTCTGTAGTATAGGCTGTTTCAAACATTTAAATAAGATAAGTGGTCAGGAAAAGGTTAAACATATAAATAAATACACAAACAGAATAGAACCAGTACTGCACTTTCTAAGCTCACAATCTACCACTGCATGGTAAGGCTCCTGTCTCTTCCTCCTGGCAGCTGCTCTCTGGTCCACTGTGATGTTTGAGGGCTCAGATCCACACATACAGTAAATGTGGATGAAGAAGCTGGTACACTGGGCATGTGCAGCAGCTCTGCTCTGTCCCTTACACTGCATGGTGTGGTGGCAGCTCTATTCATCATATTATATACCAGTGCTATTGTCAGAATTTAAGGTACTTACCAAGAGGAGGGGGTTTCCGAGCAACCAGAAATCCCGCCTGCGTTTTGCCTATTATTGTATGCATGATAATGTACCAGATAATAACAGCAATGCCCTGTAGATAATACGCTGTAATACGCTGTACAGTATAAGGTAGTCCTGTACAGTATAAGGTAACAAATGTATAATTCAAGTTCTCAATCTGGAACCTGATTCCTAGAAGAGGCGATTGGCCCCCCAGGCAATAGGACCCTCTGGGGGTTTTCCCTGTACCTCCATGGGCCAGTCGAACCCTGGATCCCACCGATACTCTGTAACAGTCTAATAACACAAGTTGTTGAATGTAACTATGGTACCGGAGGAAGGAAAGGCTTTGAGACAGGTTCTTCAATCACTGAATACAGACAATGGTTCTGTTTCAAAGGTTATTTCAGTACATTAGTCATTACCAGCAATGATTTGCGCTGAATGGAGATAATATATAGGATGCAGGAACAAGTCTGTAATTAGATGCATTTTTCCTATATTGCTAAAACGTACATCTCATCTCTGGTTCCTGCCCCATTTTCCCTTTTCCTGCTATCACTGTCTGTCGTTTGATATAGAGCTTTGCGAAAAAGGATTGGGCTGTGTGCTCCATGCATCATATGGCAAATGTAAGGTTCCCAGGGCCGCCAGTAGGGGGGTGCTGCGGGTACAGCTGTCCCGGGCCCTGGCCTCTGGAAGGGCCCAGGCAGCTCATTTTGCCCACCGCTCACCCCCCCCCACCCCCCCCCCCCGCACCCATGACTGACTCTGCTGCGCTAAACAAAGCAGGTCCCAGAGCGCAGGCTTATTCAACCAAGGACGCCAGCCAGGCCCGCTATCAGGAATTTTGGGGCTCAGGACTCATTTCTAGTCCCCCCCCCCCTCCCCCTCCTCACTTGACTTACCATAACAGGCTCCTGCTCGACCATCTCCTCTTCCGCTGAGCAGAAGCCCGGAGGCTTCTTCAACTCAGGATGTCGGCGGCCAATTAAAACGCAGCACCGGCTGGTGAGCCAATCAGAGCTCATGTTCTGGCAGCCGCTCTGATTGGCTGCTGGGACACGACCTCTGATTAGCTCAAAAGCTGGTGCAGCATATTAATTGGTCACCGGCGTCAGGGCCGCTGATAGGCGGGGGCTGTGGGTACAGGGGGCCCGGGCAGCTAATTTTGCACACTGCAACTCCCCCGACTGCCTCCGCTGCGCTCAGCGCGCTGAACAAAGCAGGTCCTAGAGAGCAGGTTTATTTAACCCAGGACAACGTCAGCCAATTAATATGCTGCACCAGCTTTTGAGCTACTGTAATTAGGGCTCTCGTACCACCAACCAATTAGAGTGGACACCGCGTAAGTCTAGACTTACCTGGGGAGATCGAGGCCACTACTAGCATCAGCAGCCCTCCCTCCCAATGGCTGGGCCCACCTGTGTGACATCCACAAGTGCTGGCCAGCGTTACACACAAGCCACATATCATTGTATAGTACTGTATCTGCATACCAACTAATGTTACACTGTTTGACTGGGAAACATTGTTGCAGACCAGATACATTGTTTTATCGAGATCCAGTCGCAACTACAAACATAGTTGTACGAGTAGCATAATGGAGAAAAAATTACATTTACATTACATGAGCTATTTTGACATACATAAGTATAGTTTTAATTTGTAAGGTTAGAAATCATTTTTATACTGTTTGTTACAAATGTGCTGTAATTTTGTACCTGTAAGTGAATTTGAACATAGCCAATTAGAACTCATCCCAAAAAAACGGGCTAGATTCATTTGGTCTACAGCATGATGGTCGACACCATAGGTCAACATGGGAAAAGGTCGAAAGGTCGTTAGTTCGACAGGTCGTTAGTTCGACAGGTCATTAGTTCGACAATGTCTAGTTCGACAGTGAAAAGGTCGGCCTGGGGTTTTTCACTGTTTTTTTTACATGAATGTCAACACAGGCGACATGGACACCATTTAAAGTGCACCGCATCCCCTCGCAATGCGTCGGGCACACTATTTTATTCTCCCACCACGCCCTAGTGGATGGTAGAGCATGAAATACCACCTGTCGGCACATGTCGGCTCAAAAAACAGTGAAAAAACCCATGTCGAACTTTTGACTGTCGACCTAGACAATGTTGAACTAATGACCTGTCGACCTAGAACCATGTCAACCCTTTCCCATGTCGACCTAATGATTGTCTACCATAATGCTGTAGACCAAATGACCACATCCCAAAAAAACAGCTCTAATTATTTCCGACTTTATAGGGCTGTTTTTTGTTTGCCTTTCAGACTCGGCTCCCATTACATTGTCCGGGATGTATGTTTGACATGGTAATAACATCTGGATCTGACTTTTTACTGATGGTTCTTGTGTGGAGCTGGAAGATTCTGACTTCGGACGCTATTACCTTGGGCGTCTTTGTAAAATGTCAGATTCTTGCATCAAAATCTGACCAAAATTGTATGTCATTACATCCTGGCCATTTTTGATAAAAGTAGACAACGCATATTGGTGACTACTAGTATTGTCTAACTAATAACTGTTGTTCTTTGTTGTATTTCTAACTTATGTATTCGATATTTCAAGTCACAGAAGCGCCAATCAATACATAGGGCCTGATTCAGACTGATGAATCACCGTGCGGCAAATTCGCAGCCTGAGCAATTATCGAACTAACTCACATGCACACGGTATGCATTTCTCATAGGCAAGCTGTCTGTGCGATCACAGCCGGCGATGGCCATTCGCAAGTTGATTGACAGGCACCTGGCGTTTGGGGGCATAACCCCCGGAGTTTTCTGGGAGTGCCCCAGAAAACGCAGGTGGCTCCCGGCCGTTGGGAGATAGGGACGCTGACATCATCAGTGGTCCTGATCTCCCCACAGCCATCACAGCACTGAATATGTCTCAGCGCTGCACACGGGGGTGGGGGGATGGTCGAATGAATTCCCCCCTCTTCACACGGCTGCGATCGAATTCACAGCCATGTTGTTCTACTGTTACTGTTGATCTGCATACTAACCATCTAATGACCCTGTAGATCTAATGATTGTCTGCCTAGAAAGCTACCGATCCACAAATCCATATCCCTGAGCTGCAGATGGGTAGGTGGATACAATCGCCCAATCCCACACACAGTCGTTTCTAAATCAAGAACGCTGCATTTCCTCTCTAGCAATGGTACACGGGACTCTACTCCCAGACCACCAGGGATCACAGCGACGGGTGATCCCACAGCATTGATGCATTCTCTTCTTAGGCTTACTGTGAGAGAGTGCAGGGGAGACAAATACACGCTGAGCTGCCTCTGTGTACTATTGGCTTCCTCTCCCCTTGGCTTTAAATCTGTGCGGCTCTAGTGTCATCTCTCACGGTTTATCTTCCTGGAATGAGATTGGAACTGAGGCAGCTATAAAGTTGAATTGTTGAAAGTTAGTGCACTAAAAACTTCTGCTGCATTAGCTGTAAAGGCCACGGGTGTCTAAACAGCGTTATGGGACCTGGGCAAAACAATTCACTGGTGAGCCTACCCATTCCATTCTTTACTAACCCCTCCAGTCTTTGGCTGTCTCTTTACTTGCTTTCATACAGTATACGGCTGTCGGCACTCTGATAGGTGGATAGCTCCCGCTGTCCACCAATCAGCACGCTGACAGCTATACGCTGTCTGGATGCAGGTTTGGACTCAACAGGAAGCAGAGGCAATGGGATGCGGTCATTTGGTCTACTGCATGATGGTCGACAGTCATTAGGTCGACACCATTAGATCGACATGGGAAAAGGTTGACATGGGTCTACGTCGACATGGTTCTAGGTCGAAAGGTCATTAGTTCGACAGGTCATTAGTTCTACAATGTCTAGGTCGACAGTCAAAAGGTCAACATGGGGTTTTTCAAAGTTTTTTGAGCTGACATGTGCCGACAGGCGGTATTTCATGCCCTACCATACACTAGGGCGTGGTGGGAGAATAAAATAGTGTGCCGAGCGTAGCGGGGCACCGTGCCCGACGCATGGCGAGCACAGCGAGCAATGCGAGGGGATGCGGTGCACTTTAAACTGTGTCTATGTCAACTGTGTTGGCATTCAGGTAAAAAGAAACTGTGAAAAACCCCATGTCGACGTTTTGAGTGTCGACCTAGATATTGTCAAACTTATGACCTGTCGAACTAGCGACCGGTCGAACTAATGACCTTTCGAGCTATAACCATGTCGACCTAGACCCATGTCGACCTAATGGTGTTGACCTAATGACTGTCGACCATCATGCTGTACACCAAATGATCCCTACCTGAGGCAACAAAGGTGCCAGCCAATCTTTGCTTGAAGGCTCCCAAATTCACTGGTCTCTAGTCAACTGCCCAGTGAGCCCATACGTTAAGGTTTCTCTGATAAGTACAGCAGGGTTACCGACTTTTGAAGTCGCCTCTACAGGAGTCGAGAAGCCCGGAGAGGAGACTTTCAGCATGACTTCGGGGTGCAGGGCTTGAGTGTGACATCATTTAACCCCGCCCCCCATGATGGGAAATAACCCGTTTTGCCTATCTCCATGGAGGGGGTTGTGCTATAATGACACGATTATAAAACTTTAGCCCGCCCCCTCCACAGAGATCGGCAGATAGGGTTACTTAAACGCTAAGGGCAGGATGGAGGTAACGGCAATCAGGGGGCTGAGCGGGGGTGACCAGAATTCCGGGAGGGTTGCTAACCTTACCGGGGGGAGGACCCGATTTTTGGGACCCTCCCGGCTATTCCGGAATTACAGTATGTGGCTACAGTATTATTGTAGGAATGCTATTTTTGTCTGCAACAATTATAGGCTGCAATGTTTTGAAATCAACTTCAATTAGTGCATTTGTTTTTGTGGTTACTCCTCACTGCTTCACGTTCCTTGTTTACATTCAGAATCATAATTAACTGGGCCACGCACTCTATTTGTATTTGTTTCAACACACCTGTTTTGTTTTTTTTTGCTCAGTATTAATTATTAATTAGCCAGCAGCGGCATGAAATTATTTTATTGCCTTTCATCCATTTCTTTGGTAAAATATTTCGGACTGCGCAGCAACAGAACCTTTATTCAGTAAATTACGGAAAACACTTAAAAAAAAATGTTTAGTTATTTTATTTCAGTACATATCACGCTGCTCCCTTTGGCTCAGAGTTTCAGACAACTGTGTTTGTGGATTAATGGCTTCTGAATTGCAGTATTTTATTTTAATATGACATTAGAGAAACATTCGGCTCATTTTGCTTCTGTGCCAAGCGAACATATTAATTCCAGTTTTTCCTGCGTTTATGTGATTTAGTTTACAGTGCATTCTGGGAAACGGCAGACGTGTTACTCCAATGACCAATATTCCTACCGTGATCTCCCATTCGGAGTGCATGATTATCTCAAGAAGACGAAGTCTGATGATTATTCACAAGTCCCCTCGTATTGGCTACAAAGTAACAATCTGCGGTGGAACAACTAGCGCAATACTAGACAATAATTGATAGCCGGGTAGTATAACAAATTCATCCTTCAGCAACTTGGCACCAGTGATCAACCTAATAGATTTTAAGTTATTTCTCTGTTATGGTTCTACTGTCTGCTGATTTATCTACTGTCATTAATTAGAAACAAAGTTGCTATGGCTACAGTTAATTGTGTGTTATGAACAGCTTGAGACATTAACCAATTGCAATCAGCAAATTAGATTTAGAAATTCTCCCAAAATGGGAAACTTCTCAAACCTCCCAGATTAATGTTGGGCCTTTTATTGATATCCCGGTAATCAAATACAGGGCAGCCGAGAGGGGGGGGGGGGGGGGTACTAATTACCCGGGCCCAGGCTTGCTGGAGGGGCCCTGCAGGGGCCCTGGTCTGACCCCTCCCTTCCCCCTCTGTTGCTCCCCGGTAGCAACAGCAGCACACACTTCTACAGCATGTGCTGTGCTGACAGCAGGCTCAGCATGAGTGTCTCACTGACAGTGTGAGAGGTCATGCTGAGCCTGCTGTCAGCACAGCACATGCTGTAGGTGTGTGCTGCTGCTGAGATTACAGTTTTTAGAGTTTTCTTTCACCCTCCTCTAAACATTTTGCGGCGTGGCCTAATGCGGGAGGTGCCCACACCCCCACACTTAGGCCACGCCCCAAAAATGTTACCGGGGGCCCGGCATTCCTCTCGGCTGCCCTGATCAAATATACCAACTACTTATAAGCAGGGCCACCGAGAGGGGTGGGGGGAGCAGGTACTAATTACCAGGGCCCGGGCTTGCTGGAGAGACCCAGCTTGGGTCCTGGTCCGTCCCCTCCTTCCCACCTCCATCCCTCCTGGGCAGTAGCATCACACGCCTACAGCTTGTGCTGTGCAGACAATCAGGCTTAGCATGAGCGTCTCACTGACAGCGAGGGGCCCTGGGGAAGTGGGGACCCCCCCCCCAATGAAGGGGTCCCCCCCTCCTGATTGGCCGCTAGGCGGCCAATAGCGGCATTCGGGGGCGGAGCCGCACATGTACACAGAGTACCGTGCGGCTCAGCTGATCGGTCTGGTTCGGCTTGTCGGTTTGTTATTTTGCAAAGACCCCCTGGACTACGTCGCCCTGGGACAGGTGAGTATGGTTTCCTTCCATAGGTTCCTCCATGGATTTCGTCGGACCCGGACACCAACAGCGACGTCGACATGGACAGCGACGGTCGACATGGAGCAGAACGCCGACACAGGACCAAGAGACCGAACATCAGGACCAGGGCTACCTACGGGCTCAAGATAGGTAAGTATCAGTATGTATGGGCTTTGGATGTATTAAAGTTTTATTTGAAGTGTGTGTCAGTGTGTTTTATTTTACTATTTTTAATACTGTGGAACTACAAGTGCCCCGCAGGCTGGGACTTGTGGTTCTCCAAGTCCCAGCTTGCAGGGAAGGCTTGCTGGGACTCATAGTTCCCCAGTATTAGACATTAGTTTATTCTTTTTTTTTACACTGCCATCAGCCCGGTGACCACAGCTCCAGGTTCACCGGGGACAGCACCAGGCTTCAGCCTGGTCAGGTAAGTCCTGGAGGGGGGGGGGGCCCTTTATTGGGGGGGTACCCACTCCCCCAGGGCCCCTGGCCAGGCTGACCGGTCAGGGAGTTAATGTTTTGGCCGCGGGACCTTATATCATAAGTGTCCCCCGGCTGTGACATTACCGTGCTGGCTGGTTTGGCCTGGGGCTGGTTCTTAAAATACGGGGGACCCCTAGTCATTTTGTCCCCCGTATTTTGGGAACCAGCCCCGGCCATGGAGCCTGGGGCTGGTTGTAAAAAATCGGGGAACCCCTATTTGCGGGGTTTCCTGATTTTTTATTACCGGCCCCGGCTCCTTGAGCCTGGTGCTGGTTACAGCCGTGGGGGGGACCCCACGCTGTTTTTTTTTTTTCATTTATATATTTATCTATATTTTTTTTACACATTGCAGCCTGCACGGATCTGACTGATATGATGGATCTGACTGATCCGTGCAGACTGCCTGAAACATTTGTATTAGCGGCCGTATATATGTGCCGCTAATACGAATAGTTACACCATCGGAGGGTTACAAAGCAGTCGTATATAGGGTGGCCAATCCCGGGATCGGGATCGGCGGGATCCCGGGATTTGGCACCTAAAACGCCGGGATTTCAATCCCGGGATTGGAGTTTCCAATCCCGGGATTTCGGGATTAGACTGCGCATGCGCAGTCTAATGCCGGCAGCGTCTGAGCAAGTGCTCAGACGCTGCCCGTCTACTCCCGTCCCGGCGTTGTGGCTCTGCGCAGCGTGACGAGGCCAGAGGTCACGCTGCGCAGGCCAAGAAGCTGCGCAGCCCCGTCCTGTCATCGCCTGGCTGGCCGCCCGCACACCTCCCTGCCCGGCTCCGGAAGTGAAGTGGCCGCCTCCCGCCCGGCTCCAGCAATGGACCGCCCACCCTCCCAGCTTCACCGAACACCCGCCCGGCCGCACTGCACATGTAAGTAAATATGCGGGGCGGCCGGGGCGGGTTTTTTTTTAATTAGGGAAGCCAATCCCGGGATCCCGGGAATCCCGGGATTGGGCATTTTTCAATCCCGAATTCCGGGATTGAAAAAATGCTCTGGGATTGGCTTCCCTAGTCGTATATGACTGCTTTTTAAATGACCCTCCGGAACATGACTTTGCATACGGCTGAAACAGTCGTATGCAGTCGTAGGAAGAATGCAAATACGAATTTAAGTATTTGCATTCTTAGTAAATTTCCCACCTAATATCACTAGATCACCAAGGGGAAAAACATATTCATTGGCTTTAGTAATTGTATTAATTCATCATTTTCTTATTCCATTGTTTGCAGCGTCTTTTTTTTTTTTTTTTTAGAAGCATTTGATGCTGTCTATTCATTTCTATGCTTCTAGTCTCCTTCATGTTTAAAGGGACGCTACTGTTACTACAAAACTATTTTATAAGTAGCTGTTCCAGATACTCAGAAAATACTGTAGTTTTGAGATTAGTGTTCGTTTGAACATGGAGGAGACCAGAAACGTAAAATTGAATAGACAGCATCAAATGCTTCTATAGAACAAACAAGACAAGACTCTGCAAACAATTGAATAAGAAAATAATTCACTAATACAATTGATAAAGCCGATGAATATGTTTTTTCCCTTGGTACATACAGAGGGGGTAATAATAGTTGGATACATCCACAGCTGCTTCTCTGTGCGGCCGTAGCAGCCTGATTACTTGTGCCAATGTGATAATCCACCCTCATTTGTCAAAAGTTCTGCGGAACCGTTCCACAGTTTTGCAACAACAGCCATCTCTATTAGTACGGGCACATACACCAGCACCATGCTGGGTGCATCAGGCTTGCTTTCTGCATCCACATGCAACAAATGTGGATGAAAGCTGCCTTGCATGCCCACTGCTCACCCATGATACTCCCATGAAGCGGAAAAGTTGAATACGTCCATTAAATTCATAGAAAGTGTTCATCGTGAAGATCAATACTCCCCCAACTCTGCCTGTATGCATTGCCAATGCAGGTGCGGTACTTCTTCTGGCAGCAAATGTGTAGTATGCCGGATCAGTGGCGGCAGTGGGGTTGGTGGCACCAGGTGTAGCCAATAACCATCTGCTTGTGACTTAGCTGTGTGCGTTCAACAAAGGGCATGGTCTAGGGAAAGGGGTGTAGCCTCGTGGGTATTCTCCCTTCCGCCTTGTGCTCAGCATCCCTGAAGAAGTTGGGATACCCACACAGACTATTGTCTGCACTGCTGGCTCCTTCTCAGTGACAGGAGACAGGCACTTAAGAGGAGCTGGCATTTTGGTGTCACCCCTGGGAAGGAGACACCCAGCTGCGGTTCGCATACCATTTGTGAGGCCGCTGTGTGTGGAACCCATCAGATATTCCAATTGCATTCCATGTGGTCAGGCCCAGCTTAACCACTAGGCGTGTGCTACCCGTCATATACTGTACCTGTATTTACCCTTCATGCTAAAAAAAATAACCCAAATTTGCAACATAGTTTGTTATGTTGAAATACAGAATGCACAACTGTGCTCTCACCATGAATCAGTGCATACCTCCCAACTGTCCCACTGTCCCTCCACAGCTGGCAATGTCCCACTGGCAAGGGGATGATGCTGGGGGAGCTGAAGATCACGGCTGCTCTGCTCGGCTGTGGATCACAGGCACACGCGGACTAAGGAACTTTTAAACAGAGCATTGCTATATGTGTGTTTGTCTTTTCTGTCATAGTGGCCACTTAAAGATTAATTGTGTAAATTTTCTTATATTTTATATTTTAATAAATTGTAAACTATTTTGCAAAGCGCAGCTCCACCTTTCTTTTTTTTTGGTATTGCTCTTTGTTGAAAGGGGTTTGGTAATCCCCCTTTATTGGGAGCAGCTGCAGTGCAGAATAAGACAATCAGCGCTCGAATCCTTTTTTCTTCTTCTGTGGCTTAAAATGGAGGTTGCAGCAATAGGCCACACCCCTTTACCCTAGGCCACACCCGCCCGTGTCATAGGCTCACCCCTTTTTGGGTCGGGCGGGGCCCAATTTGGGGAATCAGAAGATAGCCACTGCTTGGTCTTCACCACATAGATTTTACTATCCTGTTACTATGTTTGAATGCTGCAATGGGACATGTACTCCAGAGACCCAGGTAATATCCTGCATTATATCCTGCATCCCAGTTTCTAGGTACATCCCTGGACCTGCTCATTGTGATGTGGTATAAAATGAAATAAAGACATTCTAATGTGAGCTGGGGCACTCTGTGAAGTGGAAGTGCTATAATATGGCGCCATAATAAGGCCTGTGAGGCCCATTTATTAACATTATTTTTACTAAAGTAATGTAAAAAGTTGTGTTTTCACACCATTTTTGCATTATTTTAGTATCACCTGAATGTATTAAATGGCTTTTTGGACAGTTTTTGGGAAAATTGCTCCAAACCCTTCAATTTGCGTTTTTTTTTTTTTTTTTGCAATCAGATCACATTTTCCATCTCTATAATGGGAAATGTGATCTGGACAAGTGAAATAAAATTGCATTGAGCCCTGTAATAATAACGCCAACTTAAGCTGACAAATTAACAGGGCTCACTGTGAATCCCCTACCCAGACACAGTTTTATCCACCCTTAGGCAGTGTAAAAAAGAAAAATTTCATAATCACCTTCCCGGGGTCTGCTGATTGCTGTCAGTCTTCGGGGAACACCCCCCCCCCCTCCCTCACACAGAAGGAGAAAGTTCCAAAGGCCATCAGTGCTGCAGGAGCCGATCCAGAGGTGGTGAGTATGATCAGAGTGGTGGGGGTTGCGGTACATGTCAGGGGTCATAATGTAGTGGTGGCTGCCGGTGATAGTGGTGGTTGATGGCATGATATGAATTGGGGGCACTGTGTTGTATAATGTGTACCGGCATCTCTACATTGTGGCATACTGCAATGAGTCCTAGGGGGTGATTCAGGTTGACACACAAAGCTGCCAAGACACCTTAGATCTGCGGGCTCCCTATACAGGAAGCGGATGGGCAGCTGACATCAGCTGCCCGTCCTCCGCACCCGCATCACCAGCGCATTTACATGGGGATGCCCATGGAACGCTCGGTGTTCCTATGTTCACAGCCCCTCGCAGCTTTCCCATGTCCCCTGCCCACACTGCTCGATGAGAATAATCAATTTGTCATGCCCGCTCGCACCAAGCCCGCATACATCGCTCTCCTGTGCAAACACGCAAGGGAGCGTATGGATTAGAATAAGTCCCATATCAGAAAATGATTTAGGGCACTACCATGGGGCATATCATTAACAACTGCTGCTATAGAAGCATTGAGAACATGTTCTGCCCTTTCTCTCTCTTCCTGTCTCTATAATTATACATATCAGAGTGATCTAATATATGTGTAAAATCTGTAATTACTCGTCACCTTTCTGCTACTAGCCAGCGCGGATGTGTCACATTGCAGACCTCGGAGAGAACAGACTGACATTATCTGCTAATCAGTGCAGGTCACTAATACCTACACTGTCTGTGACATAGGGAATGCGTATGCTTCCCGTCCCTGCCGAAACTCTCCTGTGAGGGCTCTTCACCTTTCATGTAAATTATTTTCAGGAGATGTTTCTTACTATATTCCATAAAACTTGTATCTCCTCATTGACTACCTCTAGCAGGAATGCCCACATCATACACATATATACGATTATTGAATTACTTGTGGATTTTCCCACTTCTTCTGAGAATTTGACTTCAGTTTCGACCAGCCTGTTCAACAGTCCTAAGCCTCACACAACCAGATGCATCTACACTTTGTTCACGCCAACTTATCTAAAATAACGATAACAACACAGCCAACTGCATTGGCGTGGAAAGGGGTCAGCTTTTTATTTTAGGAGGGTGGCCTATTTGAAACTAGCTATGATCAAATTTGCCCTAATCTATGGTGGCGGGGAAAAGAACGGGGATAAAAACATTATCATAAAATAAAAAATAGAATAAAAATAACTCAAAATAAAAATCAGCAAAAGGGCCTGATGGCCAAGGATGGACCTTCTGCCACTTCTCCTTGACCAGAACTTAACTCGCAAGGGTATGGATCATATCCCCAACCTTACGGGACTACAACTGATTCTAAAAGGGTGCCAACTGCCCTACTCATCTCAACTTGAGACGACAGCTCAAATAATGTGGCGTGAGGGCCCACCTGGAACGGCGATGCCCCCAAATGAAAAATTGTTGGCCACTTTCTTCAACAGAGCTGCCACTCAGGGAAAATAACAACTTATCATTCCAACAACAAAAAGCCCTTTCTGAAACCGGACGCTAGAAAAGCCGACACAACAACTCAAAAAGTAAAACACAATAAAAATAAAATAAAAATAGGGTGGGAGCAATGCACTCCTGGGACCGCTGAAGATGCTGAAGAAGATCCTGAAGGCCGCCGTGGACATCGGGGGACTTGGTAAGTATGAAAAAAGGGGCAGGGGGGAACACCCCCCCCCCCCCCCCAACAATTTTTTTTTATAATAATAATACGAAATATACTGTACTAAAAAATCCACGGTTTTTGGAATATTTCGGATAAGAGATCTCCGGTTCCAGGAGAATCTACCTGTATAATCAGTGGGAGAAAATGATAAAAGTTGAATGAATGAGAGGTCACGCATCTTTCTCTTTTGTTTGTTATAAATATTTTGTGTACAACCTTAAATTGTTCATTTAATTAACAAGGTGCGTCATATTTTTTTTTTATGTTTGTACTGTATCTGCCATGACTTTCTGTTTCATATACCTAGAGGGCAATCCTATTCCCCACCATGGGTGCGAGTTACAGCAGCGTGTAAACCAGGGCTGGGCAACAGTGGCCCTCCAGATGTTGAACGACACATCCCAGGATGCGTTGCATTAGTTTTGCTATATGGCCATGCTGAAACTGATGCAAGGCATGCTGGGATGTGTAGTTCATCAACATCTGGAGGGCTGCTGTTGCCCAGCCCTGGTGTAAACACTGTCACTCGAATTTGCACCTCTCGCAGCTCCTTCTAGTGCCGGACTCGCACATTTTTGCTCAGTACACCGTACATGTGGCATATAGCCTCACCTACCTGCACCCGCGAAGACATTGTTGGTGATTGTATTCTCCCCTTAGTGTTCCTTTTGTATCAAATACAGTTCTGATACTGCAGTGAAAGAGTCCATTAATGATTCCCTCTTCTGATTTTCATATTGCACAGGTGGACGAGGAGTCACGGTTGGACCAATCTTGGGCCCTGCGGCCTCTGATATCTTTTGTGACAACGAGAATGGACCAAACTTCCTCTTCCAGAATAAGGGGGATGGAACGTTTGTGGATGTTGCCGCGAGCACAGGTAATCAATTTATTTTCCTATACATACTGTACATGCCTACAGGCAGGGCTATTTTTCAGTAGGCTCCAGCAGGAACTGAGGCCCTTATTCTAGTTCACTCTTACTGACAAAATATTTCTTAAATGGACAAAACCATGTGCACTGCAGGTGAGGCAGGTGTAAAACCCCACCCAAATCTAATTATCTCTGCACAAGTAACACCTGCCTCACCTGCAGTGCACATGGTTTTGTCCATCTAAGAAATTTTTTGTCAGAAAGAGCGAACTAGAATAAGGGCCTCAGTTCCTGCTGGAGCCTGCTGAAAAATAGCCCTGCCTACAGGTATACCTATCTATTGGTTGGCTATCGTACATTCCTATTGGCTGGCTAACATGCATTTCTATTGGTTGGCTACATTCCTATTGGATATCCAGCTGGTACGATATAATTTTTTGGTTTCCATGTAAAACAAGTGGCATGGTGGTTCTACAATTAAAATTCAAGTTTTGCGGCCATTTTCAAAATGCTCTGATTGCTATAAGTAATCCCTCCCATTCACCCTTTTGTACCGTTTTTGTTTTTATAGGGGTCAATTTAATTTAGCATGCAGTGATTAGCGCCAGGAAGGAGCTCCCGGAGCGATTCAAATCAGTGTGCTGCTATGTCGGAGAATGCCGGGTCTAGCCCGTGTTTAATGGTGCAAACCGACATTCTCCGACTTAAGTGCCCCACCGCAATGTTGTTTGCACTGAACAGCATCACAGAGTTTTGTTGAATTAAATACCTCAGGAGGGATGCGTGCAGAGATCTGCTAGTCGGACTTAACAGCGTGCTGAGCTGAATAGGTCTGTGAGCGCCTTCCATTCACTGCACGTTGAATTGAATCAACCCCACATATTGACTCCTGAATGTCAGTGTTATTTTGGTCATGTTAATCTGCTCTGCAGCGTTTTCCTGGATTACTGTATGTGCTTATGGATGTGGTATGAAATGTTGATGATGTGGTATAAGATGTCCATAGACAACAGTGTCATGTTGATATAGCATATTAAAGTGTGAACCCTAACCGTGGCCTAACCCTAACACCTAATATGTGCCGTTCGGTAATTCCCGCCAAGCTCGGCGCACATAATGAGGCAAAACATTATCATCATCCCGGCGTCGGATTCTCACGAGATCCGGAATCGATAGACGTCCCCCGCTACCGCCGCCATTTCACTCCGGCTTCGGAGAGGGTTAAGTGGGGTGTTTCTGTGTCTCTCTGGGGATTTGGCGTGGGGTGACGACCTGGTTACAGTGGTGGTGGTGTCCTGTGCCATCCAGTCCTGTGATCTGTCTGCTGCCGGTGCTGGTGTCCTGTGCTGGTGTCATGTGCTGCTGTATAAATCAGTGCAGTGGTGCTGTGCCGTCTAGTGCTGCTGTTAAGTTCAATGGTACTGTTAGTCCAGTGGTACTGCTAGTCCAGTGGTACTGCTAGTCCAGTGGTACTGCTGTTAAGCCCAGTGGTACTGATAGTCCAGTGGTACTGCTGTTAAATCCAGTGGTACTGATAGTCCAGTGGTGCTGATGTTAAGTCCAGTGGTACTGCTTGTCCAGTGGTACTGCTGTTAAATCCAGTGGTACTGTTGTTAAGTCCAGTGATAATGATAGTCCAGTGGTACTGCCGTTGAGTCCAGTACTGCCGCTAAGTCCAGTGGTACTACCAAAAAGTCCAGTGGTACTGCCGGTAAGTCCAGTGGTACAGCCGTATTAGTCCAGTGACAGTCCAGTGTACACTCTAATAAAAATAAAAGGGTTACTATAAATCCATATAAGTTTTTTAGGCTTTACGTGTGTGTGTGGTTTAGGGATACACTCTCCTGTGCCGCATATTATTATAACTCCAGAAATATAACGGAGAACAAAAATATGGAGGATAAAATAGTGAAAGATCAAGAACCACTTCCTCCTAGTACTGAAGCTGCTGCCACTCGTCATGACATACTGTAGAACATGAAATGCCATCAACTTCGTCTGCCAAGGCCAATGTCTAATGTCATTGTAGAGGGCATGTAAAATACAAAATGCCAAAGTTCAGTAACACAAAGATAAAAACTAAATGTAAATCCCTTGAGTAGAAATGTATGCGTGCCAATATGCCATTTACGACATGGAGTGGCAAGGAAAGGCGAAGGCCCTGGCCTATGTTCAAGACTAGTGGTTTGGCTTCACACGAGGATAAAAGCCCCCCCCCCCCCCCCCCCTAAGAGAGTTAAGCGGTCATGAAAAACACAGCAAACTACTGTGCCTTCTAAAGACATGGTTTTACAACGGTTTCTGCAAGAAGCACAACGCTGACAACTTCTTGGAGAAACTGAGGGAAGTGCCCACTTAGGAGCAGATTTATTAAGCTCGGTGAAGTGATAAAGTGTCTGGTTTTTATCACTGACCGACCAATCATCTCTTAACTGTGAAGTTACAGGCTTGGTTTGAAAAATGGCAGGTAGGAGCTGATTGGTCGGTGATAAAAGGGAGGAGGGAGGGATATCAAAAACTCCTGAACCTGCCCTGCCATCACCTCAAACAAGAGCAGCAAATGGCCATTCAAGCCTAAACATCCACCTATGACAAAGGCAGAGGAGTGGAGATGCACCTGACTAAGGTGCAGTGGAGAATAATTTCCGTGTTGTGCAAGGTTCTACAGCCGTTTGAACTTTCCACACGTCACGTGAAGTCAGTTCCGACACTGCCATCTTGAGCCAGGTCATTCCCCTGATCAGGCTGTTGCAGAAGCAGCTGGAGAAAGTGAAGGATGAGCTAAAGTGTTGCGATTCCACAAAGCATGTAGGTCTTGTGGATGAAGCCCTTTATACACTTTGCCAGGTTACAAGGGTGGTCGGTCTATTAAAGTCAGAGGAATACATTCTGGCCACCGTGCTTTGGTTTAAAGCGTATGTTATGTTTCTGCGGGCACAAGTCTACAGCGGTGCAAAGACCTGCTGGTAAGAAGATTGTCATCTGAAGCAGCCCGTGACACAGCAACAACTCCTCCTTCATTTTCTCCCACACCTGTGGCTGCGAGGAAACCGCTCAAATTTCCTACCCGAACCACTGGCGGTGGTGCAGGGCAGGCAGGAGCGAGTTTGGACATCTGGTCTGGACTGAAGGACCTGCCAACGATTGCTGACATGTCTACATACGATACTGTTACCATTGAAAAAAATGGTTGAGGATTACTTTGGTGACAGCATCCAAGTAGACATGTTAGACAGTCCATACCTCTACTGGCAGAAAAAAAAGGCACTATTTTACCAGAGTTGTGCCCCATCCAGTGTGTACTCCGAAAGAGTTTTTAGTGCAGCTGGGAACCTGGTCAGCGAGCTGCGTAGGAGGTTGCTTCCGCAAAATGTGGAGAAGATGATGTTCATCAAAATGAATTATCAATTCTTCAATGAAGACCAGCAATTGCCTCCACAGACTACAGAGGGACCTGTGATTTGTGAGTCCAGCAGGGAACAATTGATAATCTGTGAGGATGAAGAAGTACACACTGAAGGGGGTGAGGAATTGGAGGATGAGGATGATATCTTGCCTATGTTTTCTTTTTGCGGGGCCCCAACCAAACCAATCATTTCAGCCACAGTCGTGTGGCAGACCCTGTCGCTGAAATTAGTGGTTTGTCAAAGACAGTGTGCATGTCCTATTTACGCAACATAAGGGTGGGTGGGATGGTCCAAGGACAATCCCATCTTGTACCTATTTTTTTGGCATTATGTGTGCTTTGGGGCCTAGTTGTTCAAACTGCCATCCTGTCTGCCGCTGCAGTGCCACTCCTAGATGAGCCACATGTTTGTGCCGCACACACTTGTGTGGCTCAGCATAGTCATCCAGCTACCTCGGTGCAACCTAGTGGCCTCAAAACAACATTGTGAGGTGTGAGGTGTTCAGGATATACTGAAAATGAGTGGAAATTTATGTTATTCAGGTTAATAATAGCGTAGGAGCAAAAATAAAAAAGATTTTAGCGATTTTTATAAAAAAAAACAAAAAAGACCGATCTAAAACACAAAACACTGAAGGGTGGTATTTTGGAACAGATCCAGATCCAAAATGCTACCGGAGATACAGATCAAAAACACATTTTACAAAACACTAAAAGTGGCCAGTGCACATCCCTAATTATGATCACTTCTTACCCCAGGTCCATGTGATCCTTAATCTGACTTGGATTGCTGGGGTATTGGTGGTCAAAGTGAAGGGCAAAGGGGGGCACCATTGTCTATTTCGCCTCCAGGTATCTGGTATGAATGCACGCCCCTGTAAAAGAGTGTGTAATAGTGATTGCACATAGCGGTATTTAAAGCAGTGTGTCTTAGTGATTGGACATAGTGGTATATAAAGCAGTGTGTCTTAGGGATTGGACATACCAGTGTATAAAGCAGTGTGTATTAGGGATTGGACATAGCGGTGTATAAAGCAGTACGTGTTAGTGATTGGACATAGCGGTGTATAAAGCAGTATGTGTTAGTGATTAGACATAGCTGTGTATAACGTAGTGTGTGTTAGTGAATGGACATAGCGGTGTATAATGGAGTGTGTTAGTGATTGGACATAGCTGTGTGTGTTAGTGAATGGACATAGCGGTGTATAAAGCAGTGTGTGTTAGTGATTGGACATAGCAGTGTATAAAGGAGTGTGTTAGTGAATGGACATAGCGATGTATAAAGCAGTGCGTGTTAGTAATTGGACATAGCGGTTTATAAAGCAGTGTGTATTAGTGATTGGACATAACGGTGTATAAAGCAGTGCGTGTTAGTGATTGGACATAGCAGTGTATAAAGGAGTGTGTGTTAGTGATTGGACATAGCGGTGTATAAAGGAGTGTGTGTTAGTGATTGGACATAGCGGTGTATAAAGGAGTGTGTGTTAGTGATTGGACATAACGGTGTATAAAGGAGTGTGTGTTAGTGATTGGACATAACAGTGTATAAAGCAGTGCGTGTTAGTAATTGGACATAGCAGTGTATAAAGGAGTGTGTGTTAGTGATTGGACATAGCCGTGTATAAAGGAGTGTGTGTTAGTGATTGGACATAGCGGTGTATAAAGGAGTGTGTGTTAGTGATTGGACATAGCGGTGTATAAAGGAGTGTGTGTTAGTGATTGGATTGGACTATAATCTGGGGTGAAGTTATAGTTATATAACCTGCATTTTACTACTGTAGGTGAAACAGTTTTGCAATAATATTTCCAAGAGCTGATGTATTCATTCGTTTTACCAGGCAGAATATTTGGGAAACGCCAGGACACAACGTTTATAATAGACATGAATGAAAAGGTTAATTTCCCTATAATAGAATGCGCTGTTGTGCGTAGGTTTTATTCTCCTAAAGTAAACAAGAGAACATCTTTCAAATGATTGGCGATCAGCTCTCTATAGATAGAGATCATTACGGAGAAGGGAGCCTGAGTGAACAGATTTATTGTGGATTATTTTCTGTCTGTATGAGCGTCAGTAGGTAGCATGGGAGCTCTAAACTGGCATACGAGCGCCATGCAGATGGTACTATAGCTTTTAGCCGTTCTCACAAATGTTTGGTTTGTGCTTACCGCTACAGCGGTTTCTGAATGGTGATGAGAGCGGGAAGTTGGGGAGTCTAAAGCTGAAATCAGGAACGTAAAACACATTTCTTATGCATGTTGAGGGCAGTGTGAACAGTGGCGTACCATACCTCCCAGCATCTATTCACGGGAGACAGAGGGACTGGGACATGGCAAACAGCTCACAGAGAGCTGGGTATGCCCCCAACGTGACGAAAACAGGAGGTGTGGCTCATTGGCGCATTGTCTCACACGGCCATGCTACCTTTTACTGAGGCCACACCCATTCTGGGAGCACCTGGCATAGGTACGCAAATTATTCCCGATTGGGACAGGTGTGTGGGCATAAGGGGGACTAAAGAGGAGGGTGAGGAACACTATGCAGCTTCTGCCAGTGGGTGAGGGTCCAGCGTGGCAGCACAGGAGTACAGGACGGTGATCCTGAGTCAGTGTCTCCTCCTACTGGGTGGGAGTTAAGGTGCATGAGAGCAGGATGCTGGGTGGTAAAGCATGATAGGGGAATGTGGGCAGCATAGGGTGAGCCGGTCCCCACTGGTGGAAGTTACGGGGCAGGAGAACAGGAGGCAGGGCAGTTATAGAGGTGTGTGGGCATGAGGGGTAATAAAGGTTTTTGGCTGTTGCAGAGTAGGGATGGGCATTGGTGCAGACGCCATCGATGGTTGGCATTGATGGCGATTTTGCACCCTGCCATCGATAGTAAGTAAGTAAGTTTTATTTATATAGCGCACTTTCTCCAACAGGACGCAAGGCGCTTTACAGACATTAAAAAAAAAACAATGCACATACTGCAATAGAAAGGCTTATCAGTACAAGGAACAGGCAACAATGGCAGTACAGATGTACATCACACATACAGATATGCACAAGACGCATTCTAATAAGGGACACGAACATGGGGAACATATTAACCGAGCTGTGCAGTACCCAGGCAGCCATTCAGTGGTGCCACATGGTGATTGCACCAGCCAGCACCGTACCTATAGAACACAAAAGAACAGTACAGGGTACACAGAACAAGACATAACACAATTCTTAGTACACAATACAGCTGAGATATAGGGAAGTGAGTGAGAAAAGATGCAGGTATAAATTGTAGATGAGTAATACCCCTTTTACACCAAAAACCCTGGTCCGACCCTGGTCTTTGAACGCTGGAGTTTCCAGGGTCTGACCCTGCTTTATACTGCATTTACACAGCACTTCGACCTGGGTCGGACCTGGGTCTGCGCCATTTACACTGAACCTGGGTCAGCCCTGCCTTTCCTTGTTGATATATATATATATATATATATATATATATATATATATATAAGCAGGGGTACTCCCCTTCCCAGAGATGAGAAGGCGGAATGAGGCGGCACTCACAGGACTTACACCAAAAATCGTAGGTGGATTTATTCAAAGTGCATCATAGGTTTGTCCAAATGATCTACGTTTCGAGGCATTCGCCTCTTCCTCAGGACGGACAAGGGAGATAAGTGCAAGTGCTGAATGTAACAAACGAGACAGTGAACTTACTTACTTTTTAAATAGCCGATGTGTGGATCCTCCTACTGGTTTCCCGGTGCCTGCGAGCGGTACTTCCGGGTATCGGGTGTTGCGTCTCCTGGAGGTGACGCGGGCAGTGCTGTGATGACGCGCGTCCTCCTGCGTCAGCAACCCCGATTGATGCTTAGCAACCGGCGGCGTCCCTTCGCGCTGACACCACGGGATTCCTGGGGGAAGATTTAGAAACAATAGGACCAACAGAAAAAGTCTGGTTGGATAGTGTGTGTGAAACAAAATATTGAATACACGTGAAAACATATAAGTGACATCGGACTATTAATATTGGCAATGAGTGCAGGGTTATGAAAATATAACAAGTAATGGTGTGCCGGAAGCACTGGAACAGACATGATGGCATATACATTGTATTGTGGCATTTATAGTGCCTCAAGTGGATCTCAATTTTAAACAAATGCAGCCAAGACCTTATGGTCTTAGTAATAGAAGAAGCCGGCAAAGTTCTGGATGTTACCAGAACAAGAATCATGAAAACGAGGGAGGAATACTCCAGTATCATCCAAGATAAGAAAAACAACAACCTTTGGGAAAAATTGGAAGGACAAATGGCACAACACAAAAAAGATCTTGAAAAATTTAAAAGAATATTTCACGTGAAAACACGTGAAAACATATAAGTGACATCGGACTATTAATATTGTCAATAAGTGCAGGGTTATGCAAATATAACAAGTAATGGTGTGCCTGAAGCACTGGAACAGACATGATGGCATATACATTGTATTGTGGCATTTATAGTGGTTTCTATTACATGTGTTGTGTCATATATAAGTACACAACTATCAATCAATCTGGACTAGTAACTATAACCTTCTTACAAAATAAGGTGAGGGTTAATATATTCTAACTGATAAAACGTCACATCCTCTCTATTTAGCAAAATGAGGATGATTTTGTCCCGGATGTTCTACAACATGATTGGGCTGCAATAAGTGTTGTCAACTTTTTGAAGTTGTAGTTCTTTGTCTTTTACAGAAAGACGCTCCAAGCAATAGTCTCATTTAGGCCATTTGGGACCAAGGTGTTGAGTTTATGGATCCATTCTGTCTCTTTACGGTTCAGTAATTTTTGTCTGTCTCCGCCTCTTTTTAGTGGTGGGACATGATCTATTATTTTACATCTGAACTGTGTCAGTGAATGTCCATAGGCTTTGAAATGTCGTGCCACCGGCTGGTCTACCTCCTTGCCTTCCAGTATTGCCTTGATGGCCGACCTATGTAAGGCCATTCTCTCGCGAAAACTGCGAATGGTCTGGCCGACATAATATTTCCCGCAGGGGCATATGATGATATATATAACATACTGGGTTCTGCAAGTGAGGACATGTCGGATTTGATATCTTTTTCCTGATTGGGGGTGTTTGAAGTCAGGGCCACTCTCCATGTATCCGCAGGTGGTGCAAGCCGGGCATTTGTAGCACCCTGGTTTTTTAGCTTGTACATTAAATATGGTTTTAGTTGGATGCAATTCTACGTTGGTTTTAACCAATATATCGCGGAGATTTTTGCCCCGTCGATAGCTGGGCATGGGAGTTTTTTTGGCGATACATGTTAATTTTTTATCTCCAGACATGATAGGCCAGAGGGCATGTAATGCTCTAGGTAGCACGGTACTGGTGGGCGTATATGTAGTAACAAAAGGTATTTTGGTATCAGGTTTTGTGGTTTTGCTGTTGCTGGCTTGTAGGAGCTGTTCTCTCGGAGTATTGAGCACCTCCATTTTTTGTTGTTGTAATGCTCTTACGTCATAACCTCGCTGAGCAAATTTTGTCACCATGTCATCCAGAGCTGGTTCCATTTTATCAGGGTTGTTGGTAATTCTCGCTACTCTCATAAGTTGAGATTTTGGCAATCCCTTCTTGAGCGCAGGAGCATGATTGCTACTATTTAGTAGCAAAGTGTTTCTGTCTGTGTCTTTTTTGTGTACAGACGTCTCAATTGAACCCTGGAAATTTTAACGTCCAAATAATTAATAAATTCACAGCTGATGTTAAAGGTGAGTTTAATGGGTCCGTGCTGGTCATTGATGGTGTGAATGATTCCTTCTAAGTGTTCCATGGTGCCGGTCCAGATGAGCATGAGGTCATCTATGTAGCGCGTATACAGCGCTACATATTGGCTGATGGAATTGTCCTGAAAGAAGAATTGTTTCTCTTGCTCAAACATAAAAATGTTGGCTACTGAAGGCGACACATTAGAGCCCATCGAGCATCCTGTTAATTGGAGGTAGTAGTGTGAGTTATGCAGGAAATAGTTTTTCTTTAGGGTTAATTCTAATAGATGTAAAAAGAGTCCAATGTCCAAATCCTTGAACTTGATGTTCCGTAAGAACCGCTGCATAGCTTGTAATGCTGCCTCGTGGGGGATGACCGTGTACAAATTTTGTACATCCATGGTGCATAGAAGTACGTTCTCTGGAAGGTTTTTCACGGTGGATAGCTTTTGCAACAGGTGTGTTGTATCTTTCAAATAATATTCTTGTGTGACGATATAGGGCTGTAACAAAATGTCCAAAAATTGGGAAATGGGCTGGTATAGGGAGCCCCGGGCAGAAATGATAGGTCTGACCGGGGGATCCACAGAATTTTTATGTATCTTTGGAAGTGTGTATATAACTGGCACCACTGGAAACTCTTGTGTGAGGGTTTGAAATACTTTCTTAGAGAATAAATAGTTTTTATAAGCTTCGGTTAACACTCCGTCCAATTCTTTTTTAAAAATGGCTGTTGGATCGCCAGGTAGTTTGCGATACGTGGTTGGGTCTGAAAGTAGCATTCTGTAGCACGATGCCTCCGCCTTTGTCGGCGGGGCGTATAACTATCTCTGATTTTTTTGATAGTGAATGAAGTGCTTTAGCCTCTTTATGGTTTATATTGGAGTACACTTTCTTCGGACTCTGGTCAAATTTTGTTACTGCTTCATCAATCAACCTACTAAAAACTTTGATGGACGGGTTGAAAGATTGGGGATCATAAGTGGAGTGGGCATGTTTCTTGAGGAAGTTGTCATGACGGTCTTTCTTTGGCTCAGGCGTCTCTTGGAAGTGTTCCCTGATTCTCATTGATCTTCCAAATTTATGTAAATCCGCTTTCCAGTTGACATCTTGATGTTTATTGGTGGGTATAAATGATAGGCCTCTATTGAGAAGGCTAGTCTCGTCCTGTGTCAACTGGTGGGAGGATAGATTGAAAATCAGGGTTTCCTTTTGTTTATTGGCGGCTTTGTGTGCCCTGATGTTTTGACCTCCTCTCCGTGTCCACCTGGTCCTTTGGCTCCGCGTGCCCGCGTAGTTCTGCCTAAAGGGAGACTCGTCGTGGGAGTAGTGTCATCAGAGTCCTCGAGGGCAAAATCGCTGTCGCTAGAATAGCGTTGTTGGTCTCTTTGGCGTTGCTCTCTCCAATTTGGTCTCTGGTGGAATCTGGATCTATTGCGGGGTGGGTCTGACCCTGTAAGCCATCGGTATACTCGACCGTCCTCATAGTCTGTTTGGACTATGTTTAGTTTATTTCTTTTAAATTTTTCAAGATCTTTTTTGTGTTGTGCCACTTGTCCTTCCAATTTTTCCCAAAGGATGTTGTTTTTCTTATCTTGGATGTTACTGGAGTATTCCTCCCTCGTTTTCATGATTCTTGTTCTGGTAACATCCAGAACTTTGCCGGCTTCTTCTATTACTAAGACCATAAGGTCTTGGCTGCATTTGTTTAAAATTGAGATCCACTTGAGGCACTATAAATGCCACAATACGATGTATATGCCATCATGTCTGTTCCAGTGCTTCAGGCACACCATTACTTGTTATATTTTCATAACCCTGCACTCATTGCCAATATTAATAGTCCGATGTCACTTATATGTTTTCACGTGTATTCAATATTTTGTTTCACACACACTATCCAACCAGACTTTTTCTGTTGGTCCTATTGTTTCTAAATCTTCCCCCAGGAATCCTGTGGTGTCAGCGCGAAGGGACGCCGCCGGTTGCTAAGCAACAATCGGGGTTGCTGACGGAGGAGGACGCGCGTCATCACAGCACTGCCCGCGTCACCTCCAGGAGACGCAACACCCGATACCCGGAAGTACCGCTCGCAGGCACCGGGAAACCAGGAGGAGGATCCACATCGGCTATTTAAAAAGTAAGTAAGCTCACTGTCTCGTTTGTTACATTCAGCACTTGCACTTATCTCCCTTGTCTGTCCTGAGGAAGAGGCGAATGCCTCGAAACGTAGATCATTTGGACAAACCTATGATGCACTTTGAATAAATCCACCTACGATTTTTACACCAAGTCCTGTGAGTGCCGCCTCATTCCGCCTTCTCATCTCTGGGAAGGGGGGTACCCCTGCTTGTATTACGTTCCAGGAGGGCAACCAGGCAGCTAACTTTCTTCATCAGAGTGCCGGGTAATACAGACTATATATATATATATAGATATATATAGATATCTATAGATATCTATATATATCTATATATAGATATCTATATATAGATATCTATACACTTCCCAAATGTGGTTCATTACTCAATTGATAGTCCATACGTCATTTCTCCAAGATAACAATTTATTAAAATCTTCAAAGTTTGATTGACCGTCTGGCCGTACAACAGAATCCCAACGCGTTTCGTCCTAAGACTTCATCAGGGGATTGCATAAGGGGCCTGTTCATTGATCAGTGTATCCAGATGAGCTTCAATCTGGAATTGCAGAATCTCCAGACGCTTGTCCGTAAACTCAAAGAGAGCCAGTGTTGTCTTCATTACATACAGGCAATTGACCATGTACGTGGCAATGTCAGCTGTGCCTAGATTACTGGCAGATACCGTACACATCTGTAACAATGGATCCAGAACACAAGAGAGAACCTGCACAAAGTCTGCTTGCTGGGCATCAAGAGGAACCACAGAGGAATCATGGGAAACAAGAACCTCACGTAGAAGCGTGAGAGTCTGATTTAGGGCTACAATAGTCTACAGAGTCTACAATATTTTAAAACATAAGTATGACATATGGATATGTTATAGTTATGTTTTAAAATATTGTTATCTTGGAGAAATGACGTATGGACTATCAATTGAGTAAAGGGCGCTGAACCACATTTGGGAAGTGTATGTTGTATGTAAGTTACCCGGCCCTCGGGTAACATTGTGGTATAGCAGCCTCAGTATATATTGTTAAAAGAAAGTTCTTCTGTTTGATATTGTTAAGCGCATCGTGGAGTATTGTGTTATATATAGATATCTATATATAGATATCTATATATATATAGATATATAGATATCTATATATAGATATATATATATCTATATATAGATATATATAGATAGATATATAGATATCTATATATAGATATATATATATATATATATATATATATATATATATATATATATATCCATATATACAAACACAGGGGGCCCAGCACTCACTACAACAAACACAAAAAAAACACATGTTCATTTTAGCTATGATGTGTAAGCAGGTGCCAGGTTCCCAAGAAAACCAGTTAGTGTAGGACTTGCAGTGAAATGGGGTCCCTTGGCGATGGGCTGCAAGCTTAAATGCTTTGATCAATTCATGAACTAAAACCCTATTATTTATTTATTGATTATTTGAATGTTAAGGTGAGTTAGTTTGTTGTAGTGAGTGCTGGGCCCCCTGTGTTTGTATTTACTAGAGTGTGTGGTCACAGGCCACCGCACCCCACCCTGGGATGTGGGTGCTGTTTGCACCCCATTCCTAGGAATGGCGAGTGTGTTGGTACTTCTGTATCTATATATCCATATATATATATATATATATATATATGTAGAAAAGGAAAGAACAAGAGGCGCACAATAGTGTAGTATTTTTTTGATTTAAAAGCATCAATCTTTACTCATAAAAAATTCACTCACAAAGGTACAGGTGTTATCATCACAATAACACAAAAGCGCATGAATATATCACCAGTTTGGGGCTATCTGGAACACAGCACGCTGTACAAACAGTCTCTCTCCTGGACCCAGCCGCGTCACCACGTGTCACCGCGTCACCGCGTCACCACGCGTCACCAGCTTCCGTCCTTCAGCTCCGCCCAAACGCGTTTCGTCCTTGTCGGACTTCGTCAGTGGGTGTGTCCGTCCATGGACATTGTGTGTGTATATATAGCCCTCTGATTGGTAATCATCAATTACATCACTTGACAGCATTGCTTTCAGGGGAGTGCCGGACTTCTTTCACCTTCATTCAGACATGTTTATTACCTACTTTTACTCGCATCTTTCTATGCATATCACTGAATGCGGCGGCCATTTTTGTGAAGAAAGTGTCTCCATTACTCACGGCGGCCATCTTATTATAGATTGTAACCATAGATTTTATTAGAGAACAGTGATTCAGTCACCGGCATTTCCGTCAAAGCAGCGCTTCACATATAATATTCACATATAAAGAAATATACCTATAATAAAAGATAAAAAACATATTTAATAACATTGGCTAAAAAGTACATATATATATTCTATACCTGCTTTATTTTGAGCCGTACATTCGTTTTTTCAAACAACATATAATTATAACATACAGATAATTTGCATATTATAAGATGATAGTCACATTTGATTTTTTTGCAAGCATGCATAGACATAAGTACATGCATACACATACATAGCTGAATCCTCCATACACTTCTAAGGTTTGGACATAAAGTAGAACAACAATTATAATTATTCCTTTAAGGAATCATGAACAGTTCACACACCTATTTGCGGCAGCACCAGGGCCCGGTGTTTATGGGACAGGCAGGGATGTTTCCATCCAACAACTGTCTATCCCCTCCAGACCAAGGTGCTACCACCAGCAGACCCAACTCCTAACTGTCATCATTCCACCAAAGGAACAACTATTATATTTGGTTTATAAAAACGGGACAATGTCGCAGTTCTCGTTTAAGCCCCCAGGTACTATTGTATTCAATTGGTGGATCCACCAGGTTTCCCGTTTTGACAATTTTATCTGAAGATTTCCTAGCCTTTCGTCTAGTGTTACATGTTCGATTCCTTTAAATGAGAAATTCTTCAAGCTGGATTTTTGACATTTTAGGAAGTGTCTTGCTACACTTGAGTGAGGGTCTTTATTCACTATACTTCTTTTGTGTTCCAAAATGCGCAGCTTCAAATTTCTTTTGGTTTTCCCAATATATTTTGCTCCGCAATTACACTCCAGCATATAAATTACACTACACGTTTGACAATTCATCAGACTTTTGATCTTATGTACTTTCTCATTGTCAAAATTCTTAAAGGTGGTCCTTTCCTTACTTACAAACTGACAAACTGAACATTTAGAACATGGGTAAAATCCCTTTGTGGACCCCAGCCATGTTTTATCATTACCCGTTATCGGCAAAAAACTGGGTGCCAGTCGTGTTTTTAGAGACTGTGCTTTCTTAAAAATTACCTGTGGATGTTTGGGTATTACTTTTCCTAAAATTGGATCTAGAGACAGGATTCCCCAGTGTTTTTTCAATATTTGTTTAATTTCATTACTATTATCATTATATCGAGTAACAAATGGAACAAAAAATTCATTCATATCAGATGGATTCTCTCTTTTTTTATATTCCAGCAGGTTTGTTCTCTGAAGATTTTTTGCTCTATCAACACTGTTCTTAATTAATTTTTCGGGATATTTCTTTTCTCTGAACCTTTCACTGTATATTTCACTTTGTTCTAAAAATTTACATTCATCCTGGCAATTACGCCTAAGTCTTACGAACTGAGAGAATGGAATGTTCGTTTTCCACCTACCCAGGTGGCAACTTTCAAAATGCACGTAGCTATTACTATCTACGCTTTTTATAAATGTATATGTATCTATCTTTTTATTAGATGCATTGCATTTTGATGTATCAAGGACCAAGTCCAGGAACTCGATTTTATTCTCCTGGATATTTGAAGTAAATCTCAAATTCATATCATTTTTATGTAAATAGTTCACAAACTCCTGAAATTCATTCGATGTGCCCCCCCAAATTATCAGAACATCATCGATGTATCTTTTAAATAATTTTATATGCTTTAAGAAAGGATTCAACAATTCATTAAAAACAAAGTTTCGCTCCCAAATCCCAAGATACAGACACGCAAAGCTTGGCGCAAAGGGCGTTCCCATCGCGGTTCCGCACCTCTGCACCAAGTACTGGTCCTGGAATTTGAAGAAATTATTTTTCAATATGTATCTCATACATTCTATAATGAATTCTCTTTTTTTGTCCCCTAAGTTGGGATCCTCAAGGAGAAATTCGTTAACAGCATTCAAGCCCTTTTCGTGAGGAATGCTGGTGTACAGGGCTTCAATGTCTATTGTACACCAGCAGCAGGAGTTGTCCCACTCAATTTCCTCTAAGATCTTAAGAATTTGCGTTGAATCTTTTATATAAGTGTCTAATTTAATAACATAATTTTTTATACACAGATCAACAAATTCTGACATTTTTGATGTTGCGGACCCTATCCATTAGTGGATTATCCAAGGTTGCCAATTTTTTACTATCTCCCGAAACTGCATAAGTCCTTAAAAAATCCTCCGGGCCGCCCGATAATTTCGGGGATAGGGTCCGCAACATCAAAAATGTCAGAATTTGTTGATCTGTGTATAAAAAATTATGTTATTAAATTAGACACTTATATAAAAGATTCAACGCAAATTCTTAAGATCTTAGAGGAAATTGAGTGGGACAACTCCTGCTGCTGGTGTACAATAGACATTGAAGCCCTGTACACCAGCATTCCTCACGAAAAGGGCTTGAATGCTGTTAACGAATTTCTCCTTGAGGATCCCAACTTAGGGGACAAAAAAAGAGAATTCATTATAGAATGTATGAGATACATATTGAAAAATAATTTCTTCAAATTCCAGGACCAGTACTTGGTGCAGAGGTGCGGAACCGCGATGGGAACGCCCTTTGCGCCAAGCTTTGCGTGTCTGTATCTTGGGATTTGGGAGCGAAACTTTGTTTTTAATGAATTGTTGAATCCTTTCTTAAAGCATATAAAATTATTTAAAAGATACATCGATGATGTTCTGATAATTTGGGGGGGCACATCGAATGAATTTCAGGAGTTTGTGAACTATTTACATAAAAATGATATGAATTTGAGATTTACTTCAAATATCCAGGAGAATAAAATCGAGTTCCTGGACTTGGTCCTTGATACATCAAAATGCAATGCATCTAATAAAAAGATAGATACATATACATTTATAAAAAGCGTAGATAGTAATAGCTACGTGCATTTTGAAAGTTGCCACCTGGGTAGGTGGAAAACGAACATTCCATTCTCTCAGTTTGTAAGACTTAGGCGTAATTGCCAGGATGAATGTAAATTTTTAGAACAAAGTGAAATATACAGTGAAAGGTTCAGAGAAAAGAAATATCCCGAAAAATTAATTAAGAACAGTGTTGATAGAGCAAAAAATCTTCAGAGAACAAACCTGCTGGAATATAAAAAAAGAGAGAATCCATCTGATATGAATGAATTTTTTGTTCCATTTGTTACTCGATATAATGATAATAGTAATGAAATTAAACAAATATTGAAAAAACACTGGGGAATCCTGTCTCTAGATCCAATTTTAGGAAAAGTAATACCCAAACATCCACAGGTAATTTTTAAGAAAGCACAGTCTCTAAAAACACGACTGGCACCCAGTTTTTTGCCGATAACGGGTAATGATAAAACATGGCTGGGGTCCACAAAGGGATTTTACCCATGTTCTAAATGTTCAGTTTGTCAGTTTGTAAGTAAGGAAAGGACCACCTTTAAGAATTTTGACAATGAGAAAGTACATAAGATCAAAAGTCTGATGAATTGTCAAACGTGTAGTGTAATTTATATGCTGGAGTGTAATTGCGGAGCAAAATATATTGGGAAAACCAAAAGAAATTTGAAGCTGCGCATTTTGGAACACAAAAGAAGTATAGTGAATAAAGACCCTCACTCAAGTGTAGCAAGACACTTCCTAAAATGTCAAAAATCCAGCTTGAAGAATTTCTCATTTAAAGGAATCGAACATGTAACACTAGACGAAAGGCTAGGAAATCTTCAGATAAAATTGTCAAAACGGGAAACCTGGTGGATCCACCAATTGAATACAATAGTACCTGGGGGCTTAAACGAGAACTGCGACATTGTCCCGTTTTTATAAACCAAATATAATAGTTGTTCCTTTGGTGGAATGATGACAGTTAGGAGTTGGGTCTGCTGGTGGTAGCACCTTGGTCTGGAGGGGATAGACAGTTGTTGGATGGAAACATCCCTGCCTGTCCCATAAACACCGGGCCCTGGTGCTGCCGCAAATAGGTGTGTGAACTGTTCATGATTCCTTAAAGGAATAATTATAATTGTTGTTCTACTTTATGTCCAAACCTTAGAAGTGTATGGAGGATTCAGCTATGTATGTGTATGCATGTACTTATGTCTATGCATGCTTGCAAAAAAATCAAATGTGACTATCATCTTATAATATGCAAATTATCTGTATGTTATAATTATATGTTGTTTGAAAAAACGAATGTACGGCTCAAAATAAAGCAGGTATAGAATATATATATGTACTTTTTAGCCAATGTTATTAAATATGTTTTTTATCTTTTATTATAGGTATATTTCTTTATATGTGAATATTATATGTGAAGCGCTGCTTTGACGGAAATGCCGGTGACTGAATCACTGTTCTCTAATAAAATCTATGGTTACAATCTATAATAAGATGGCCGCCGTGAGTAATGGAGACACTTTCTTCACAAAAATGGCCGCCGCATTCAGTGATATGCATAGAAAGATGCGAGTAAAAGTAGGTAATAAACATGTCTGAATGAAGGTGAAAGAAGTCCGGCACTCCCCTGAAAGCAATGCTGTCAAGTGATGTAATTGATGATTACCAATCAGAGGGCTATATATACACACAATGTCCATGGACGGACACACCCACTGACGAAGTCCGACAAGGACGAAACGCGTTTGGGCGGAGCTGAAGGACGGAAGCTGGTGACGCGTGGTGACGCGGTGACGCGGTGACACGTGGTGACGCGGCTGGGTCCAGGAGAGAGACTGTTTGTACAGCGTGCTGTGTTCCAGATAGCCCCAAACTGGTGATATATTCATGCGCTTTTGTGTTATTGTGATGATAACACCTGTACCTTTGTGAGTGAATTTTTTATGAGTAAAGATTGATGCTTTTAAATCAAAAAAATACTACACTATTGTGCGCCTCTTGTTCTTTCCTTTTCTACATATCTACAGATTGGGCTGCTGGGAAGGGCCCACACAGGAGAGCTGCACCAGTCTGAGTAATTAAAACCTGGGACACTATATGTTTGCTACAGCGATCAGCGCTTTTTGAGGATACATTGTTGTTGGATATATATATATATATATATATATATATATATATATATAGATATATATAGATATCTATATAGCTGTCCCCGGGTGCTCTGAGGGTAGAGGGGGGAAGCTGTCCCCGGGTGCTGTGGGGGTAGAGGGGGGAAGCTGTCCCCGGGTGCTGTGAGGAGGAGGGGGGTCCCTGCGGCTGCTGAGGGGAGAGGGGGTACCTGTCAGCCTGACACTATGATTGCCGGCGCTGTCGCTGCTGTATCTCCCCCCGGTGGCCGGTCCTTGCGGCGGATGGACAGTCAGTGTCGGCGGTCCCTCTGGCGCAGGGGAAATTTTTCCCCTGCGCCAGAGGGACCGCCGACACTGACTGTCCATCCGCCGCAAGGACCGGCCGCCGGGGGGAGATACAGCAGTGGTAGCGCTATGTCAGGCTGGCTGCTGACAGGTACCCCATCTCCCCTCAGTAGCCGCAGGGACCCCCCTCCTCCCGCAGCACCTGGGGACAGCTTCCCCAGCGCTGCACGCTGTGGACCCGCTGCGGGTGCCTGGACCCGCAGCGGGACCATTTACACCGCCATTTACACGGGTCCCATCCAGGTTCTACCCAGGTCAGGACCTGGGTAGAGGACCCGTGTAAATGGACACGGATACCCCCCATTTACACCGCCGAGGATCGGGTCTGACCCGCCGCTGACCCGGATTTTTCGGCGGTGTAAAAGGGGTATAAGAGAGCTGTAGTTGAAATACAAGAAGAGTGCTGTGAGAACAGGAGGGAGGAGGGCCCTGCTCTAAGGAGTTTACAATCTAGAGGGATGGGGAGACAGACAGGTGACATGAGGTGCAGGTAAGGATACCTGAGGCAAGAAGTGAGCATGGCAGGGATGGTCAGGACACAAGGCAGCAGGTAAAGAGAATGGACAAAGTAGTCCTCTCCCTCCTCCTATCCTCCTCTCCCCCCTCCACCTGCACCCTTGACCCCTAACAGCTTTGCACCGTGGGCCATGCCACAGCACACCCTGCTAGGGGCAGAAAGCATGCAGAGTGAATAGGGAATGCACAGGATTGAGGAACCATGGCTCTGGTACAGAGATTGGTTCAGTATGGAGTTCATTGTCCTGGCTGTGCAGACTGTAGGTGATGCTGGGTCAGGTAACTCACTGCAGAATGCTGGATTTTTTTTCAGTGGATGATGTTTACTTTTATGTCCTTCTGTGTTCCTCCGGTATTTCTTTATGTAGTTGTTCAATGTTTGTTCAACTGTTTCTTTAACTGTTCAGATGCACCCTTAGTTAATAACACCCTTTGTTATAAACAGCAAGCTGAAAGTCAGCAAGCTGCCTTGCTTCTAACCCTACAGAAATACTATCCCAAATTAAGGGCAAGGCCAGGCCAGACCATTTGCCCACCTGATTGAAATGCTAACTGTACAGTAGTAACATATTATTTGGATAACCATCGATTGTTGTAGCTATCGATGGTCATCCATTATATCTGACTGAATAGGCCGTGGGTCAATCAGAACTCGGTGGCGGGACTTCCGGATGTGTGTGTGTGGGGGGCGGAGCTATGCTCTGTGTCCCGGCACCTTAAAAAAATGTGAAACTCGATCGGTTCTCCTTTGCCATTGATGTAGGGAAACCATCTGTTCCTCCCACATCGATGGCAAAAGTATTCAACATCGGCCATAAACCATCGATGATTTAAAATCATTGATGGTCGATGGGCATCACTATAACTGGAAGAGGGTGGGGGACAGTAATGCGGGAGCGGGGTCGCGGGGGTCAGCTGGGGGGGGGGGAATTGCCGGAAGGGGGCCAGGGGGGTCTGCAAATTGTGGGAGGAGGGGGTGCGGAGATCTGCGATTAGCAGGAGGGGGTCTGCAAATCGTGGGAGGGTGCTCGGGGGGGGGGAGTGAATCGCAGTGGAGGGGACTAGAATTGTGTGAGGGCGGCGCGAGTTGCGGGAGGGGGGGGCGCGGAGGGCCGCATATCGCAGGAGGGGGCTGGGGTTCGCAAGTTGTGGGAGGGGGGCGCGGCGAATCGTGGGAGGGGGCTCGCGAATCGCGGGAGGGGAAATTGCAGGACACCGCAAATCGCGGGAGGGGGTCCGCGAGGGTGCCGTGAATCGCGGGAGGGGGCTTGGGTCCGCAAATCGCAGGAGGGGGGTGCGGTGCAAATCGCAGGGGGGGGCTCAAGGGGTGCCGTGAATCGTAGGAGGGGGGGTTGCTCACGGGGGTGCCGCAAATCACGGGAGAGGGGGGGGGGTCGCGGGGGACCTGTGAATCGCGGGAGGGGATGTCGCGGGGGGTGTCGCAAATCGCGGGAGTTCGCGGGGCCCGCGAATCGCGGGATGGGGGGTGGCGGGGGCCCGCGAATCGCGGGAGGCGGGGGGTCGCAGGGGCCCGCAAATCGCAGGAGGGGGGGGGGTCGTGGGTGTCTGGGGGGGGGGGTACTGGCAGAGGGGGGGGGTGCGGGAATAATGGTGGATGGTGGCTGTGGAGAAATGGTGGATGGTGGGTGTCTACTGTAGCCCTGGCTGGGCAGGGGGAGGAGATGTCAAGGGGGTGGGGTGAGTAGAACACTGGTCTTTTCCTTAGGGGGGGTGGGTTTGTGTATAAAGCTGGGCGGGAACGTTATACACATAGAACACTGGTCTTTTCCCTAGGGGGGCGGGTTTGTGTATCCCGCTGGGCGGGAACGTTATATACACAGGGGATGAGTGACAGATCTGGCTAAATATATACTGTAAGAGATGCACAATACAAATGTTTAACAGATGCTGCATTGCTGCACAATCTCCTTACTCCACCTGCACATTACTTCTAGCGGATGCAATATAGACATTATGTTATGGATTCACAAACTTTATGCCAACACCTCCAACACAGTTATACCCATATGCATCACAGCAGTACAATATGGGTCACATACCTGGTTTTGGATGTAATTCAGTAAAGATCGCAATGCAAAATCTTCCTCTTATGTGCAAACCCATGCTGCACTGCAGGTGAGGCAGATTTAACATGTGCAGAGAGAATTAGATTTGAATGGAGTATGGCCCTTATTCAGATCTGATCGCAGTACAAATTTGTTCTCAAAATGGGCAAAACCATGTGCACTGCAGGTGGGGCAGATGTAACATACATATGGAGCCGGCTTCATGCTTGCAAGGGCTTGCGATTCTATTGCCAGCCCCCAGCCATCGGAAGGGGGTGCGCGCATATACGAGACGCTCGGGTGCCCCGTTCTGAAGGACCTCCCCGCTGCCGTCCACCACCTCCAAAGTCCCCACCCCCGCCCCGAACTTCCCCCAACCCTGCCCGTCTCCCTGAAGCGGAGATGGGCAGGGTCACGCCGCCGAGTGACTGAGACACACACGCGTACCAGTCTGATGAACTCTCCGCCAGCGCTCCCAAGGGGGGACATTCTGGCGAGCGACGGCAATGAAAGAGAGGGGTTCCATCTGTATATAGAAAGAGTTAGATTTGTGAGTTATTTTGTTTCTGTGCAGAGTTAATAATGGCTGCATTATTTTTACACTGCCATTTAGATTTCATTTTCAACACACCACACTCAAATCTAACTCTCTCTGCACATGTTACATCTGCCCCACCTGCAGTGCACATGGTTTTGCCCATTTTGAGAACACATTTGTACTGTGATCAGATCTGAATAAGGGCCAATGTTCAAACTGAAATCTTAATTGCGGCGTAAAAATAAAGTAGCCAGTATTTACCCTGCACAGAAACAAAATAACTCACCCAAATCTAACTCTCTCTGCACATGTTACATCTGCCCCACCTGCAGTGCAGCATGCATTTGCCCATTAGAGAAACATTTTGCTTTTGAGGTCCTTACTGAATTACTTCCTTTACATGGTACAGCGGTTTCCCAGCATGCCTCTCTGCGATGTAGCTTAGCTGTATGACATCATTAGATAATACAGATTAATGCTTACTGTGATT